>NC_029777.3:87161161-87214265 GCF_000817695.3 Arachis duranensis
TACTCTCATAAAGTTACAGAAAATGTCTTTTTGTAAAGATGTATACGTGTTGTTATATTATTGGACGTTTTAAGTGAACCGATTTTTTTAAAATTTTTTAACTAACCAAAATAAAACCGATCTTTTATAATAATAAATCAATATTCTAAAAATCGATCAAATTGACCGGTCTAACCGGTTCAACCATGAACCGGCATGAAAAATAGTTCGGTCTACTTTTCAAACCCACCCATTTTCCCTAACACCCACCCATTCCCCCTAGCACCCACCCCACCCCCCAATTCGTTAATTCATATCACTATCCACTCTAAACTCAAGGTCAAACTCACCCTACCAAAACCCTAAGTTCTCCCTGCAACAGTTCTACTGTGGTGCCGCCGCTGTCCGTGCTATCGGCACCTCTACTTCCTCTCTTGTAGTTCGGCGTCCTCCTTTCCCCTGTCCTCATTCTCCCTGGCTTCTCTTGAACTTGGAGTAGCGCGCTGCTGTGTCGCCACTTGCTGTCGTCTCGTCGGGCGCCGTCCATGTCTCCGTCGAAGGTTAGCAGCACTGCCTTCACTTCTTCGGTTCTTCTCTTCCTTTTATGCCCTGTTGTTGATTTTTGAATGTGAAACTGTGAATGGATTAATGGAAAATCAAATAATTGATTTTGTGTTGTTGCTCTTTTTTTAATTCCTGAAATTTTTGTTGAAATTTTCTTGCTGCTGCTAAAAATAGAAATCAAATCATTATTGAAATTTTTGTTTAGCTTTATTGATTTAAGGTTTAGTGTGATTAGCGATTATTTGTTACTGTTTTGTAACGATTGTTTACTGTCATTGAATACACATCACCTATTGCTGTGAAACACCCAGCACAGCTTTCAGTAAGACCTGTCATATCAAAATGAATACACAATCAATCAACAATTTCATCTCTACTCAAAGACACTGAAAGATCAAAGTTCATACCATATCCTTGTGATAATGTAGATCCACTAGTGACCCTCATAAACTCCTCAACATGTCTAGGCAAAAGAGTAGCTCCTGATAACAAGATTCGAACTCGTCCACCTAATGCTTGTTTTGTCTACCAATTATTCAAACCAATAATGTATTAGATTTTTAATTCAATCTATCATGAGTTTTCTTGCTAGTAAAGTATTGATTAAGTTTAAAACATACCTTATCAAACACAAGCTTATCAAACAAACGTGATGCTTTATGTTGTGGAAGACCCTTCTCTAGATTTCTCAACCTGCTGTTGTTAGAGTCAAGACTAGTTTACATATGAATTGGTAATTAAAACAGTCAAAGAGATTAATTAGTGATAAAATATACTAGTTATATGCATAATGAAACAATGCAATTTGCAGTGCTCCTCCAGAGAAAACCTTGTTGTTTATACCTTCAATTTGCAAAATAAAAAAGGAAAGAGGAGCTTAGAATGAAAAAAATACTTGTTGCTGAAGGATAATTTTTCTTGCTTAATGCTGAATGCTGTTGGTAGTATTAATTTTGTTGCTGTTATTAATTTAGCTGAGTTTTTTCGTTGCCTAATTGCCATGCTATTGTTGTATCTTGCTATGTTATACTTCTAGTTTCTAATAGTTTTTGTTCAAGTTTTTCCTTATTTATGTATATTGTTTTAAGCAATTGTGAAGTTGAGAGGAAGAAGTTTGGAATCAGTCCTAGAAAATAGGATGTTAGTTGTTTTGGTTGTTAATCAAGATTTGTATGTCACAAAATGATCAATAGGAGAAAGTCGTGGAAGGTCATATTTTAAGTTCTGTTATTTTGACTGAGAATTACTACATCTACATACAATATAGCCAAAGATTAGTGAGTAGTTTTTAGCTGTGGATTTTATTTCTCCCCTTTAAAAACTTTAGCAATATAAATGTAGTTAAGTATCCAACAACTCCCCAAAAAGAAGAAAGAAGAAAGAAGAAAGAAGAAAAAAAGAAGTTAGTTTTAACTTTTAAATAGTCAAGTAGCTTAGTGAAATGGTATTCGTTGAGATTGAAGTGAACTAGTAACACTGAAATTTATGACATTATGTTGAATTGAAAACCTTAGGTTTGTAGGTCATGAACAGGGAATAAATTCTCGGTCTTGTGCTGAATAAATTAGCATATAGATGGTTAGTTCTAGTGGCAAGGTTGTTTCTAGATTTGTTCCTTCCAATTATATTAACTTGTGATGTCATAGAACTTCCTACCAAAACTTGTCATGGAATTTGAAAGTAAGCATCGAAAATAACCAAATCCTGAGTCTTGACATATCAATTAGATATGGCGCTGAAAGCTATACATATTTTGGGATGAGAACTTTTTTTTTTCTTTTTCAAATAATCATTTAGTCCTTATATGAGCTTGATTTCCACAAAGGGCTATTTTGTCATAGCATATATGACCATAGAATAAGCCATGGTGAGTTTTAATGAGTTAATATGTTAAATGGTTAAATTTTTTTAACATTTATTTATTTAAGGCGGATAAAATATTAATGCATTTGGCCCAACCTCTTGGAATTTGACATGGCAAAAGGCAGTCTATGCTAGGTATGATAAATGACACAACTAAAATATAGATATGAAAAATAAAAAATTTGTATAAAATATGAAAAGAATTGAATAGTTATATTGAGAATTATAATTTCTTTTCTATCACAAAAAGATATAATAACATTTTCTCTTGACAAAGAGAGAATACACTTCTTTCTAAATACACAATGGAATACCTCTCAAAAGGAAAAATCTCAAAGAAACTAAAATGTTTATGTTGTTCTTGTTGAATTGAATTGATGAAAAATAAAATGAGAAAGCTTAATTTACAGGCGAACTTATGTTAGGTAAACCATCCGTAACATGAGGTTACTAATCTTTCTCTTCTTCCGCCATCAAAATTTGATGGCTATTACTAACATGTATTTTTCTCTTTTCATTGTTTAGTTTTCTTTTTTTTTCTCTTTTTCATAAAATTAGCTTTACTAGATTTATAATCTTTCATTTAAAGCTAATTTTAGTAAATTTTATAAATCTATATTGCTCATGTATCTAATAGACCATAATTGAAATTTTATAAATCATTATTGAAATTTTTGTTTAGCTTTATTGATTTCAGGTTTAGTGTGATCAGAGATTACTTGTAATTATAACAACGAACATTAGTCAGTCACTTTCAAAGGTTTTAATTAATTAATACTAATAGCATTTACTTGGAAAACTGTTATTTATTGCCTTTTGATTAATTCATCTCATTAGGGTGCAATGGATGTTGACTTGGAACCACTCAATTCACAAGACAATGTCGAAGATTGCATGATGACTGGTGTAGAAGAAAATGTTAACTGCACTTGTGATTGCGGTGGCACCAGTAGTAAGTGTGCGTCTGTAACAGCCGATGATATTATAAACTAGACCTTTGAAACATCGGATGCAGCTTATAAGTTGTATGTACGTTATGCGAGGTGTCTCGGGTTTGGAGTTCACAAGGGTGATACAGCACGTGGAAAAGATGGAACACAGTGTAGAAGGATGTTTTTTTGTAGCAAGGAAGGAAAGAGAGCCGAAAAATACATATCTAGTTTGAGTAGGAAGAGGGAGCATAGAGCGCTGACTCGCACTGGTTGTGAAGTCATGCTTGCTGTGTATCTTGACACTAAAACTTCAACTTGGAGGGTTAAAAAATTAGTTGAGACGCACAACCATGATCTTGGCCCACAATGCTTGGTACACCTAATTCCAAACCACCGAGGGTTGATTGAGCCACAAAAAGCTCAGGCGAATACCATGCATGATCATGGTCTTTCAATCTCTATAATAATGGGACTAATGGTAGGCCAAGCCAGTGGCTATGCCAACGTCGGGTTCACAAAGAAGGACCTAGATAATCACTTTCAAAGAACTCGTCGTGTAAAGCTCATTGGTAGGGATTCCAATGCGACGATTAGCTATCTTCTTGGGAAAGCAGATGTCGACTCGATGGCCATGGCAAGGTACAGTGCTACTGATGAAGGTCGGCTGGCAAATTTAGTTTGAGCAGATGGCATTTGTAGGTCCGATTATCAGTGCTTTGGAGATGTGCTTGCATTCAATACAACCTATCGGAAGAATAAGTACAGAAGGCCATTGGTAATCTTCTCAGGTTGTAACCATCACTGCCAAACATATATATTTGGTTTTGCCTTGGTAAAGGACAAACGGATGGCAACATATACGTGGTTGTTGCAAAACTTTCTAGAAGTCATGCTGAACAAGTCTCCCAGTGTTGTGGTCACAGACGGTGACGAAGCAATGAAGGCAGCAATTCGAGAAATCTTCCCAGATGTAACTCACTGATTATGTGGTTGGCACATTCAGAAGAATGTAACGACGAACATAAAAAACAAAAATTTTTCCAACGACTTCAGAAGATGTTTGTATGCTCCATGGCATCCGGATGAATTTGAAGAATATTAGGAGAATATGATAAAAAAAATATGGCTTGGAGGAAAATGAATGGGTTCTAAATGAATATTAGAGAAAAGGAAAAGTTGGGCAAGCGCTTACTTGAGGAATAAATTCTGTGCTAAATTTAGAACAACATCAAGGTGTGAGGCGATAAACAACTTCATCAAGAGGTTTATTTGCATTCACCAAAGTCTTCTAGAGTTGGTCCAAAATCTTGAACATGCTCTTAGTGACTATAGAAACAATGAATTAGTTTCTCAATTTAAGACGTTGTATGGGGAGCCCGTTCTAACTACTGGGCTAGAAGCATTGGAGCTTTCTGCTGCCAATTTTTACACAAGGGAGATTCTTGGAGAAGTAAAAAATGAGATTTAAGGAGTAGTCGCATTAGATGTAATAAATGAGAAAAAGATATCAACCACTGTTGTGTCAAAAGTTAAGGAGTGTGACAGGAGGTAACATATTTATAACGTACTTTATGATCGCAATACTGAGCATATGGAGTGTGAATGTAGTTAGTGGAGTAATGAAGGCATTCCTTGCAGCCACATGTTTTGTGCAATGAAAAGGGTAGGTTTACAGAAGTTGCCAGATAGTCTTCTTTTGAGAAGATGGTCGAAGGATGCCAAGAAGTATCTGGATGAAAGTTCTACTGGAGGCACTACGCAAGACAGAGAAAGAGAATTTTTAATGCGCTATGGCGCATTGTCAGTGGCAGCTACGTGGATAGTATTCTTAGGAGCTCAAGATGGTCCTTCTTTCCATGACACTATGAATGAAGTCTATCGTTGGACCCAAACACTAGAAAAAAATCTGGCTTGAAAAGACAAACAAGAGATTCTACCACGCCAAACTTTGTTGGTGACCCTTCGGTGGTCAAGACAAAAGGAGCACCCAAGAGAAAAAAGGAGAGGGGGTAAACAGAGGTGCACTAAATGCAACAGTGCTGGTCATGTAAAGAATAAATGTCATGTGAGGAATGACAGTGACGATTTGGGGGATAAGACTAGTAGTGGTGCGTAAGCTAGCTTTGGTACCGAGGAGGTCAGTGAGATACAATATTGCATTAGTTGTTACTTGAATTAAAATAAACCGGTGACCTCTATGTTGTAGTTATACTTGATAGAATTTTTGACTCCATGTATTATTTTTTCATAGGAGCTTCCCAAGGACCCTATAGCTTCTCAGTAGATATTAGCAGTGCCAAATACAAAAGTAAATCCACCTGTGCAGCAAGAGTTTGGGCTAGGTGATTCAGGATTGATTAATGGCCATGAAACTCCCATCCCACCGTATGGAAGTCATTAGTGGCTATTACAGGTATAAATTTTAAGAGATGAATAATTGCATTATTGAAACTTAGTGTTTTGGTAAGTTTTAAACTATTTGAAATCACATTATGATTCATTGAAGTCCTTTTTATTTCTCTCAAATTTGTTTGTGATGTGGAGAAAAGGTTGTACAACAAGCACATTATTCGAAGTTCAATGGGATGCAGTAGCATGTACTTGTATATACTCATGAGAGTATAGTTTAAGATGTTAGTTAAATTCTTGGATTTTAAATAATAGTGCTTTGAGGTTGATATAAATTTATAATAATTAAATTTTTAGATATTTATCATAACTTGTCTTCGTTACACTCGGCTGAAATGTGCAGAAGGATTCAATAGTTTTGATTTATATAGTTAAAATCTTATTGATTCTTATTCATGCTAAAATTCAAAAGGGTCTCTTGTTGTTTCTTATTCATGCTAAAATACATGCTAAAATTCTGTTTGATTTACGAAATGCATGGAAAAATTATTAAAACTATAATATACCTTCCATGGTTGATGTCTCGACAAGTATTAATCTGTGTGCTAAAGAAAAAGACGATTTGGAACCTGTGTTCTCTTCCTTATAAAAAGAGAGTATTGCAACTACCTCTTCCAGAGGGATCTCTGCAACAGTCCCATGATATCTCCAGAGGTGAAGCCATGCAATCCTTTGATCAGCAATATTTTGGTCGTCACCATGCTAAGAAATTAGTGATACAACTGGAAGAAGAAATACAGAAGGTATTTCTTGAATATTTATAGTATATTTGAAAAATGAAATTGACTTATTGGAATTATTTTTAGATAAAAGATTAATTTTCTGAACAAGAAAAGAGAATGGAGGACAAGAGATCCTCATGTAAAAGGAAATCAATGAAAGAAGACATTAAAGAGCAAAACTTTCCAATTTCTCGTCTTGGTTGAGGGTGAAATTCTCTCTAAAATATCATGTGCTTTGAATAAAAATTGTGTGACTTAACTAGCAGGTAAAAATCATAGCCAAAGATAGTAGAACTATTCCTCTTTTAAGATTTTTGTTTTGAGGCATTCTGGTTCAAAAGTCAGTAAGTAGCAAGAATTTTATGATCACATACCTCTAATATATCGCATTTATTAGTATTCTAGATTTAGAATACTATACATAATAATATTATACCTTGGATTTTGAAATATAAAAGAATCTCTCATAGAATAGGTTATGTTAATATTAGATAGAATAATGAAAAATTTCAAAATTAGATAGAATTCTAAATAGATTAAATAATCGAATTCTTGAAATTCGATATTCCAATCGACTAATAACATATATTCCAATCGACTAATAACAACTACTAATTTGTTTCTGTTAGATTTTTTATTGTTGGTTGTAATAGCATCTGAATTGGTTTTGTAGTAAAATATAAACAAAGCTAAGACAATTGAGACTTTGAGAGTGATTCCTCTTATATGAATACACTGTTAATTGTTGAATGCAGCTTCCAGAGCCGTTTAGTTTCATTTTCACATGGTTTGCCACTGTTCCCCTCCTTGTGTGGTTGGCTCAGTCACTTACAAGTGCTATTATAAAGGAGTCCTTGATTTTAGAGAGACAAGAATTTCTGTAACACTATTTATATTTTGAGGTTATACCATACCATACCATACCATAAACTAAAGTAATTTGTTTTTTGAAGGGTCCCTGTCCTAACTGTGGTACTGAAAATACTTAATTCTTTGGGACTATACTTTCTATTTCAAGTGGCGATTCCACCAATAAAGTCAAATGTGAAAAGTAAGTATAACACTACTTCACTTACTCATTTTATATAATAATATTTGTTCATGATAGATAATTAGTCTGACAATCGAAATTAACATTATGCTCAGCTGTGGTACCGCATTAGTGTATGATTCAACTACAAGATTGATTACAATACCAAAAGGAAGCAGTTCCTAAGTGGAGTACGTGAAGATATATATAAGACACACAAATAGGTAGTGACTAATTTTATCAAGTCAGAAAACAGTGGTGATAAATCACTATTGTAATATGTGCCACCACTATCATACTTGAAAGCTTTAATTATATGAGCTTTGTGTAGCATATATTACCAAGAATTGTTCATACACCACTGGATGAAATAGTAAAGAATTATAACCAAAGGCATTTTAATTGGTTGGTGGCCTTCTCTCTCGTCATGGTCGTTATTGGCTGCTTTATTATAAAGTTCATTTTGATCGAAATGGGAGCATAGTTACTTTTTATATTTCTTGATACCTACACAAGGATATTTTGGTCAGCAGAATCACTGTACTATAATCCAGTTTAGCATTTTATAGTTGCAGCACCACACCATGTATATTCAGCACCACACCTTTACTTAATTATATATATATTCAGTACTAACCTACATGCTTGTGTTGATGATGTGGCGAGTCATGACTCTGCCTGATAGATACATTGAGCATGGATCTCAGTAGGATCAAACTCAAGCAGTGGAGTTGAGTTCAAACCATATTGCAGCTACTGCTTTGTCATTAACCAATGTTTTTTTGTGTGTATTTTAATATTTTTTAACTAAAATATCACCTTATATTAACCAAATTATATCATATTACTTTCACATATATTTTTCTACTTTTATCAGTGAATCCACCAATAATGAGGTGTATACACCTTGGGTTGCTCTGTGTTCAGGTAAATGTTACTAACATACCAAAGTGAACTGTTCCATGAATCCTAAATTATTGTCTATAAATATCATCTCACGTCCCAAATTTTTAAGATAATAAAACAAAAATCCTAAGTGCAAGATATAAATCATTATAAATAATAAAAAGATCCATATATATTTAAATAGTCTAAAAGAAATAATTGCAAGATATAAAGATAGTTTGTATTTTAAAGAAAAATAAAATAGTCTAATTCAATCCATAACTCCTAATAAAAAAGGTAATAAAGTCCTAAGTCTGCATGATAGACTACTGCATCTTTTTATTCCAGTCAGTGACAGCAAGCTCCACTATGATATCCCGCTTTGAGTTATTTTCGTCATTCACCAAATCCACAACCAGGCGCATCCTTGTGTAATCAGTAACAACCTACAGACAGTAACAACGATATCACATAATGGAATAAACATAACTTCATTAACAATGTTATTTTTCTTACCCATATCTTATTACTGAGGCTCCAATAGCGATTGAGCTGCATCCATTGAGCGACCCAAATACCACAGTCATTCCTTTGCCACAATTCAATACACATATTAACAAAGGAATATAACAAAATAACAAACAGACAGAAAATTGAATGTATACTTTGAAAAATGGTAAATATAAACTTACGATTTGGCAGATTGTTGCGGGACGGCTGGTTCATTGAATTTATACTTTGAAAATTGAATGTTTCTAAAGGAAGGTGTTTCACCAAAATTCTTGTCAGACAAAAATTCCTCAAGGTAATTTAACACATTGTTAATGACATTTACGCTCTGTCATCAATGTGCACTTTTTGAAAGACTCCAGATATCTCACAATCTCGTAACGTAAATCAACCACTATGAGAAATCAATGGCTATTGAGATAAACTGGCACAAAAATCTACAACAACATTTAGAAAATAACCTTAACTAAAAACAGTCATGAAATATTATTATACGAATTAATTGAAAGTTCAATAAAATTAACGAACCTGGTGTAAACTGGCAAGGTCTCCCATGAAGTTATCCTTGATGTATTTCATTGTGCCGACACAGTTCTGTTTTGGGCTTAACACAATTTGCTGCCATGAATATTAAACTAAGTTAGGAATCTTATTATGTTTTTAGTCTATCTAGAAAGATATATTAAAATTGAAGACTAAATTTTGATATGCCAAGAGACTTACAGAAAACGTCAGTGGCAGAAACCATTGGTTGCCATATATGTTTCTTTTTGGCCCAAAATGCCCTTTGGTGAGCATCGAACAAACTAAGGTAAGGACCTATGGAGTACAAAAAATCATAGTTATTCTGCACCAATCCAAATTTGATAATTTTACAAGGATAATAAATAAATAATGCAAAACTAATTCTTACATCACCAATTATTAGCTTGTCGGGCATTATAGTCAGAAGAGTCTTGCGTGTGCCACTACAATAATCGTTTGGAACAATCACTTTTCTAAAATTATTATATTAGAATATTATACTATAGTGTTAGAAAAGGTTATAAAAAAATTATATGACAAATTAAATATTTATTGAGAAATAAGTTAATTTTACTTATTCTAGATCCAAATTGTTTCCAAAGATGTAGGCAATAATGGCCAATTCTTTATCAAAAAATTTTATTTCTTTAGTTGGCTGAAATAAAAGGTCCAAACACTAAAAAAAATGACAACAAAAAAAAGTTCAGTACTCATTCATTTTGATCAACACAATACCATCTTTACATGTCATTTGTTTAATCTTCCTTCTATTTTAAAAAGTTTGACTATGTTTATTTACTCAAAGTGTACATATAAAATCAGCCAGATATTTTTTTGTGTATTAAAAATAAAAAAATTTTCATCTACTAACGTTATCCAAAAAGTTAAGTACTCACACGTGACATGTCATCTCCGTCCATATTTGGATTGTAGTTGTTATAGTAAAGCCATGGACGCCTCGGAGGAAGCTTCTCCGCAAATTACAATTCTTTTTGCAACTCCAAAAAATATGATAATTATTTTAGGCACTGTTACTTATTTGTCAATAATGTCATCTCAAATGATCAACTTTCCACGACATCAACAAATCAAATTCTCATATCAACAAATGAAATTTAGCTCCCTAATATTAACCAGAGTTCTAATCAACCTTCCAATGTCACTAACAGGCACAATTTGATGACCAAAAAAGAAACTGGTACTCACGAGCCTAAAATACTCAACAATGAAGCTAGACATCATGTCTAGTGAAAAAGAGAGGAGAAGTTGAGGAAGGGATTGTATTGTATGACTTAACATTAGTATTATAATATGTGAGAATACTAAAAAGTTCTTCACTCCTAATTGGGAACAGTGACAAATCCAATGCTAGAATGATGTTGTACTTTGTGAACTATAACACCATCTATTATTTACTATTTTGATCAAATGCTATCTAGGTGGTATTTAATAGTTGTTATTTAAAAATACAAAGATAAAACTTTAACTGCGGTGATTGGTAATCCACGCTTTTTTCCCTTGCACCTCCAAATACTCTTCTTTGTGAATGGTTCGTCACCCAAACACATTGAGGGATTGGCATCAAGTATTTTTTTTTAAAGGATCCGACAGCGGAGTAACAACTGGAGCAGTATTCGAAAGCTTTACGCGTTTCGAAGTGTCCGACGGCAGTGTAACAACTGAAGTAGTATTCGAAAGTTTTACACCGTCACTCCCACTTTTTGGTGAGAAACCAACCATTTTCACAATTTCTGGGAGAACTGTTGTTACCCCTTGCACAACAGCTTCGCGAATCATCGTCGACAGTGCCTTAGCAATACCCTTTCCAAGATACAAGATGCCATAAAATAATACGCGTTACTTGTATACTAAGTTAATAACACAGCAACTATAAACATCACAAAAAATAATTAAAAACATGTTAAATAGAGTATGCCAAAAAAGTAATGCATATTCGGGTATTGTAGCCCAAAAAATAGATTACCTTTTTATCCGAGGCGAAAATGTCCATGTTTGATTCTTCCTTAGAAGTTACAGTGGCATTCAATGAGTACTACTCAAGCCAAATAAATTTTAGTATTTTTATTAAACTAAAAAAAACTACTAAACAGAATTTACAAAAGACTAATAATCCGATCATTTAACAAAAATAAGCGTGATTATCTTACTCATATTTCTGCTTCTCTGATCTTCAGTGATTGAAAAAAAAAAGTGTTAGGTTTAAAACTTTATGATAAACACTGTTATTTATAGAGATAACTAACAAAGATAACAAAAAATCTATTAATATTCAAATTAAATCCAATTTTTTGTAAAGATATCGTAACAAATAACTAGGATATTTTATTTTTTTTTTCATTTGATATTCAAATTTAAATTTAAGTTCAAACTAGTATTTTTTATCAAGATGTCTTACTTTATAATTACGTTAATCCAAACTTGGAATAAGTTATTGTTGGTCTTTAATTTTAAAATAATTCAAACTTGGAAACTTTTAGATGTAAAGATTATGTCATGATGGTCAGTAGTTTTTATATTTGCTATTGTGGTTTCTTATTTTCTTTCTTTTATTTATTTATTTATTATATTTTCTTTTTTTTTTGGGTCAAATCCTCCAAATTCTCTATAACTTTAAAATAATACAAAACAAATGAATTTTTTATTAATATAAATACAAATGGACTTATGCATGTCTATTTCATGACATGAAAGGTATTTCACATCAATTTTATTTTTCTAAATTGTTTATCATTGGAATAAAAAACGTATGGACATTCACTTGTTATTTTCTTAGTAAAAGATTAAAAAATAAAAAGTTTTTCTTAGCATTGTTGTTGGAGTATATGATTATATTATTAGGAGAAAGTAAATATTCTCATTTATTACTATTATACCTTTTTTAAATTATACAAATCATACTATAATTTTATAAATTATTTATTTTTAAATTATAAATTCATATTATTGTATTATTAATGAATAGTTTTTTTCTATTAATATAAATATTATGCAATTATTTTATGAAAGTTAGTTAAAAAAATTTTACCGAAAATATCTCTATAGAAAACTTAGCAACTTTGCAAATTTTGCATAATAAAATTATTGGAGCCTACGATTATACATTGACTCTAAGTCAAAAATACTTTGAGGAAGAGCTAATGACTTTTTATACCAAATTGGAAGATACATCAAAAAAATATTTATGAAGATGGTCCAACTCCAAAAGTATTTATCTACACTTCCTTAACTATTATGTATATTAAAAAAATAAAATCTCTCAAAATACCACTATCTTTGGTATAGAGAAATTAATGTCACTTAAATAAATGTAAAAGAGCTACAATGATTTTCGCCAAATTTCAGACGAAATTCATTCCGTCTGAATGACTTTTTAATTTTGGACAAATTTAAGACAAATGTCGAACAACTTTTAGTGGAGGCATTGAAATAATATGTTCTGTCCTAAATTTGTCTAAATTTTGGCGCCAAATTTTTTTTTGTTGGTGCCAAAATTTTCGTACAGATTAGCAATACATTTTGAAAAAAAAACTATAATTCATCCGTATTCCATCTGAATATGCACAATAACTTCAGACGAATTTGGGACATATTTTGAAAAATGTTAATTGTATCCCAAATTTGTCTATAATTAGTCTAAATTTTTTTTACTATAACTAATCTTTCGAAGTAGCTAAAATTTTTGCCCGCAGATTTGATGCGAAAATAACATCATTTGTAAATTCCGTTTGAAAGTGCATCAGTTTTCAAACAAATTTCAAATGTTTATTGAAAAATTTTAATATTTAGTATACAACTATTGTATATATATATTAAATTAGTCTATGATTTATCCCAAATATTTTTACTATTTCAAAATAATTTTTTTTAAAATAACCTTAATTATATAACTTATGAAAAGGTACAATTTTTTGTTTCTAAGACTCAATTCCAAAACCTCTAGATCAAAATATGAAATAATCATCACAATAGTTAACATCTCATTTATTATTATACATATTTTTGAAAATTGAATTAATATACAGGTACATTAGTATTTATTTATGCACCCGTCTTTTATAGCAATTGAAATTTTTTTCTTTACAAAATTAGTTTAATATGTTTTAACATTATTCATATATTAGGAACATTATTTTTTAATCCACACAAAAGTATAGAATAAAATAAAATAAAAATGAAACCGAACAAAATTCGATAGAATACATATACGCTAGATTATACTCATATTTTTTGTTATTTTGAAGAACGTTATTTTTTGTTTCCAATTTATCCTTTTATTTTTTTTGTTAGATTTAATCCTATTTATGGGCATTTTTTTATTCTTTTATTTTTATTATATTTAATATTGAATTTTTAATACAAATTGTTATATACTATGTTATATTTAATTTTTATTTTTTAGTTACCTCATATTATTTTTTAATTTATTCTTTTCTTACTTTAACTTTATTTTATGTCATAAAAAAGATCTTTATTTTCTTTTAGTACCATATTAAGTTCACATTAATAAATGAGTTCAAATTATAGTTCAAAATTTATCCCAAAGATCATAACCTTAACTTATTAAAGTGTTAACGGACCAAGTTACAATAACGTTTTATCTTGACTCAGTTACAAATCTGTAAACGAATCAAATTTAAGTTGTCACTACTATATTAATACTAAATTAAAGTTGCATTAAATCATTAATATTTTATTTTAGACTTGTTCCTGATTAAAAATATTATCTAAATTTATTTAACAATATAATATTGTATCATAAGTATCCTAACTAATAACATTAAGCAAAAAAATAATAAATTAAAGAAATTAATTTTCTTCTGCTACTTGGATTAATAGTTGGTGTAACAAATTTTTTGTAAGTATTAATGTAACAAATTTACTACCAGAATGTCACGCTTCCGGCTGCGCCACTCTGATAGCAAGAAATATTATGACGACTTTATATACTTAATATTAAAATAGAAGCCTGTGACTCGACACCGTATCGTTGATTTCTTAGAAAACCGAAAATAAATACTTTATCTTAAGAAAAAAAAACAAGCAGGCATAGATTCATGTACAAGACTTCTTACATAATATCTTATAGTATAATATACATATAAAACATATAACTCCTATCCCTCTTACAAAATTGTAATAACAAAGACGAGGGAAGAAAATAATCTAAGTAATACAACAACATTTAAACCAAACACAGTATAATTCTTCATAATGCTTCTTCATCCGGTTCCTAAAAAGGTAAAGCTGTAGGGGATGAGAACCTAACCACACGGTCTCACCACGGAGTTTCAGAATTGTCATAAGAAGATATTTAATAAGAAAACTGTTTTCAAGCTGAGTGATTATCATTGCCTTATGAATCATTTTAAAAACCAATAGCTAATCGTTCAAAACCTTTTTAATAAAACAATGTTTAACCTTTCAGAAATCCAAAACGTTTCTTTTTTTATAAGAAAATCTCAATCAGAAACCAACCACGCAATCAATCAATACAATCATCAATTCAGCACCAAAGTTCATTCTCAAATGTAGCACACCAGGACAAACACAGGCAAGACAGACAAAGAAAGGACATGTTTAGATAGTAGTTTAGAACAGTTTTAACAATTAGGCAAACCAAAACAGAATTCAAACACAAGCAAAGCATACAAATACATATGATGCATGCCTGTCCTATGGCTAATGAGCTCATCTGTCGGTTATCTAGCCAACCCAACAAGTCCGAAAACCTTAGACTATCCTCCGTCGCGCATCCACATGAGTCTATGCATAGCTTTTTCTCATATTCAAATATCAATTGCTCAATAGGGGTACCATTCCCGAAAATTTATACGTGCCCGGTCACCCTTACGACATAGGGTCAACAAAGTATCGAATATCAACCTGGAGCAAGTGGTGGCAAGCCACAGCATCTACCCAGAAAAATTCGTGCTCAGATAATTCAAATTCATAAGCCACATGAATAATTCAAAGATCATATCTCAACATTCTCAATCTATATATCAACATTCTCAGCATTCTCAACATCATCACCATTCATCAATCCATATCTCGTTTTCAAATTCATTCAAAAACCATATTTCAAAGAAAATCCTCATCATCCTTCTTTCCATTCTGTTCATTAACAATCCCAATTCAAAACATAATTCTTTCTTTGATAAATAATTCAATCTTAAAACATATAATGTTTAAAAACAAATCTTTTTAGATAATACTTTAAGCAAAACTTCCAATTTTATAAAATTTTGGCAGAATCTCCTCTAAAACTTGGACACTACCACCCTTTTCGGGTCCCATCCAAACATTTCTCAAACCTTTTCTCAACTATTTCCAAAAAATCGACTCATTTGCATTACCAAATAAATTCCAAAACCAAGAAAATCCGCTTTTCATAATAATCAAGTAAATAACATTTCAAACTGATTTCTTATCAACAACCATACCCCACTCACGCAATCAAGCAACCAATAATTCAGTCTAACAAACCATCACATCCACAAGACAGATATAATCACAGAAACATATCTTTTTGCATCAATATCTATTTATAAAAACTCTATAATATAAAATAGATTTTAAGAAAAACTCCTACCTCGAAAAGTTGAACCAATAAGCTAAATGCGTCACAAGAACCCTTTCTCTCGGCCCAAAATCAATTACAGCTTCAACCACAGGTTCGCTCACTTCTGCAATAGCAGAAACGACTTTAATTGCGACAGAAAATCCCAACAACTCAATCGGTAACAGTAGAACGAAGCAGCCGCAATCTCGAACTGACTCGGTAGCAGATTCAATAGCGGCCAGAAGCCCCGGTGGTTCAATAGCAACCTTAATTTCGACGTACAAACACCAGAACTCAGCCCGCACTCATGAAGAATGCTAGGATAGAGCAGCGGCATCTCTGGCGGTAACTTCCAGTGGCGAGGAACTCAGTAACAATCTCCGATAGTCTAAACGACAGCGGCGGCTCCACAGACGATGATTGGGCATAACAACGCGAGCAGCGCTGCCTTCTTCTCCCTCCGTCTTCCTCCTTCTGCGCGTTTGCTCCTTGCACGGATTCTCGTTGGTGGCAGTGAAGAGATATGCGACGGTGGTGGAAGCTGGCGTCGTAGACAGGAGCAGCAATGGCGATGCATGGACGTTGATGAGGGTGGCTGGTGCGACGCTCGCTCTCTCACCCGCGAGCTCTTTCTCTCCGCGACTCTGCCTCGACGGTGGCTACCAGAAGCTCCGGTCTTCCCCCGCAACGGCGACGATGGCGATTCGGGATGAGGGCGACGGTGGTGGCGACAGCAAGATGTGAGGCAGCTTCTCTCTCTCCTTCCAGTCGCGGCCTCTCTCTCTCTCTCTCTCAGTGACTCGATGGCGACGGCAGCTCCCAGCCCTGCCGGTGCCGTTCCCTTTCCTTCCCCCTCTTCTTCTCAACTTTCCTGTTCTCCCCTCTCTACTCTCACTATTTCTTTCTTTCTTTTTTTACTGCTGTTGGGTTTGGTCAGAGAAGGGAAACATTGGCGGTGGTTAGGGTTATATTAGAAGGGGTTAGGGTTTTTAGCTTTGGGGATTAATTTGGAAATTAGGGTTTAATTTGGGACAAAAGTAAAATTAAGAATTTTGGGTAAATTGGGGTTTGGTCAATTTTAATAAAATTAAAGTATATTATAAAAAATTGAAATCTAATTTGCTCTCTTAAAACTACTTTAAAAACACTACTTAATTATCAATTTACTAATTAGCTTTTAATCAAATATTCTAATTTTAAAATTAGAAATAATATAATTAATTTTTAATTTATAAAAATTAGAGTATTAAATTCCAAAATCTCAATTATTTAACTAAATCGTATGAAATTCTTATTCTTTTACAACTGTTATAAATATATAAATTAGAATTAACTCGTAGTAATATTTTTCGAAAGTTTTGGGTCTTACAATTAATATACTATTAATATTTTTTTCTTCCAAAAACCTTTTTACTTAAATGAAAGTATTTTATAATATTCTATTAATATTTTTTAAAATAATATAATATTATAACAATTTATAATATCTTAGATTTTTTATCTTTATCTTTTTATAACTAGTAATATTTTTGTGTAAGTACACAAATATATTCTTAGCTTCTTTTTTTATTTATTTTTTTCTATAAACATATTACAATTGTTAATTTTCTATCGTAATCAAGAAGATGGTCTGAATTTGCGTGATTTTTGTACATTCAATTTGGTTAGGGTATTTTCATTGGTTGTATTTGCGAAAACAATGCTAATGTATAAATATCTAAGGTCTAGAATTCAATACTATAGATATTATTTAAATAACTGAATTCTAATATTAGGATTTGATTAGTTTAATCTCCAAAAAACTGTTCTAATTTAATACTAGTTATATTACACATAAATTATACTAGTTATACTACAATTATACTTAATTATTTGTTCTTAGCCTAAAGAATCAAATTATGATATCATTAAATAATAATATATTCTCTAATTTTAAAAGTGTTATGGTTAAATGAATATACTCTAATTACGAAAATTAATATAATAAAGTGAATTTTTTTTGAATTTTGAGAATAGAACATTTTAAAATTAATTTAAAGAATTTAAATCTTGTAACTGGTTAGTTTTAGATAGTTATATTAGGCTATGTTAATATTTTGTTTCTTAATGTGTTGGAAAATATTTTATTTTGATATTCTTTATTATAGCATTAATCAATAATTTTTTTTAATCTTAAACAATATTATACTTATGGAAAGAGCGTGAATTTCAAATTAATTAATGGTAACATTTGATATGATTATATTATTAGGAGAAAGATAATATTTTTATTTATTATTAATTATACCTTCTTTAGATTATACAAATTATATTATAATTATACAAATTATTTGTTTTTAAATTAAAAAATCAAATGAGGTCTATCACGAGACACTAATGATCTACAAGTTAGGCCAAGCCTTACAATAAGGCAAGGTCTTTGCATCACATCAAACCCATGCCAGAACACCAAACTTGACCAACTCTTTAGCTCTTCTTCTAACAAAATTTTGTAACTCTCCTACCATTGAATTGTCTTCTTGATTGCTATAAAGAAGCTTGAAACGTCATTGCTACAAGCTGAATAAAATCGGTGGAGCTCATCGTCATTGATTATGCATAAACACTACTAAATCATGGTCTGCTGCAACATGAGACACCAAGAAATATGCAAGTAAGTATGCTATTGCTATTAAGGCAATTCCGCCCAGGATTTCAGAACTTGTGTCAAGAAAATCAATTTAAAACCAAAATGACAACTCACAATTGCCTTAAAGCTACCAACTATATAAATGGAATATCTAATACTTCACTATTCTATAAGTATGAACTTCAAAAGTCAATGATGAATATCAAAACTGAGTACACCAGACTTAATTTTCTCTACATTTTTTTAACATAACACTTGGAAAAGAGACAAAATACAACTACTGAGAAATTAATACTTTGTCCTACTTTTTTTCCCCAAGACAGGAGAAAGGGGCAAATCTACTCTGTCACAATAAATCACAGAATGACTGTAACTGCATGAACATCCAATAACCAGGTTTGAAATGGAATTATAGAAACATCTTGACATATTGTTGGAACTACGCACATCATAGTAATCATCAAATACCTTTCTGGCAAACTTATTCCTTAAATTTCCAACTCTTGCTTGAGCTGAGTCAAGCATTTATCATATTCTAAAATTTCAAGATCGCTCTCGCTATGACTGTAAAATGATGAAAAACTAACAACTTAAGTGCTCAAGAAACGAAATGTATAACATTGAGAACAGAGAAATAGAAGTAGCATGGCATAGCTGGTTAATCAGAAGTGCCTCCAAGAGTTGGTTTGGTTTTCGTATAACTTATTTGTGAAGGTACAAAAAAAACCTGCAATTTATCAATTTCCCAACAGATTAATGTCAGAGAACCATACATCTTCTAAGTAAATAGTAAATACCAACATCTAAGTTTGATAACCCTCTAGCAAGAATAAGCCAAATAGTTAATAATAAGTCAATGAGCAAATATATCCACTCATCATAATTCTTAAATGGCAAAAACATATATTAGCAATGCAGCCATGAAACGGGGTTAAATAGCACCGATTAGCACAATTCTTAAATATAAAATACATATTAGTAATCCAAATCGTATACCCTATACTTGAATTGGCTGCGACTGAAGACAGATTTGCAAATACTTCTAAATCATAGGGATCAGTATTATACTCTAGTGTCCCATCACTACGTTGTGATTCGTCTGTAAAAACAGTTGCAATAAAAAGGACTAATAATGGTCTTGATAGTACTTAGTTGCAGAGATACTTATTAGCTACTTACTCTTGTGAATATAGTAAAACTTGTAAGTTAAGGGAAGAGGTAAGACAACTTCACATGAAAAAGCAAATCGAAAATACTAAATTAGTTTGATCTAAGGTAACCATGATAGTCAAAGGAGCCTGAGAAAATACTGTATGCTATATCTTTGATTGCCAATGGTGAAATAATAATATAAGCATGGATAGATTTCTCAAAACAACAATGTTGATCTTTCTTTATATAAAACAAAAATAATTTAATTTTGATACACCTTCTATATAAAACAGTTTTAAACTAACATTGCACCAAAGCTCATAAGACAAGGAAGAATTATTTTTTGAGAAAAGCACCAAACAAATATGAAGAATTGCGGAACCAACGATGGTTGTGACGGCCATGCGAGCACGAGAAGGAACCGGCCTAGCCGGTGAAGCGGGTGACAGTGGCATGTTCGCGGCGGATGAAGGTCTTCTTGAAAGTTCGGAGGTGTTCGAGTGGCGCGAAGCACACATGCAGCAGCCTAGAGAAGGAGGAAGAAGTTTGAAATCTGGGTCCGGACCCGGGTTTGACCCGTGTTTCCTTGGTTCTGGGCCTAGATCTAACCCAAAAAAAGACCTAATTGTATTTTAAAACTTTTAAGAATTTAAATGTCCGCAAAATAAAAAATTAGGGATATATTTGTCTTTTTATAAAAAATTTTAAATATGATTCGATTCAAATTGTGTAAATTGATCGGATCAAACCGAGTCTAATAATTATGTTATTGTTATTATAATAAATCAATTTTGTTATGGTTTATCAAAAAATACATTATTAACCAGTTTATTTAAGACATCCAATCATAATACGACAAGTGCAATCGTCTTTAAAAAAAGACATTTTAATGTCTTTATTAAAGTGGTCTCCAAATAAAAGTAGTTATTTTTACTGACGTAGTATTGTATTATTGAATGCATTTCTAAAACTGTTTTACAATGACAATGCATCAAAACTAAATTATATGCCAATGAGTTTAATTTTGAATTTTTGATGTAGTGTAAAATATTTTTTACAGTTAGATAATCACATATATTATTTTGGTTGAACATTCATGTGATCACTGTACAAAATAATTATGTTTGTTAATGTAGTAGTACGTGATTAGATACAAGTTAAAATTATTTTACACTAATAATGTGTTAAATTACATTCTATTGTAGATATGACAAAATTTTTAAAATTAAAATAAAAAAACTGAGCTTATAGTATTTTTTGTGAACATAAGAAAGGAAAAAAAAAACAGAAAATAAAGAAAGAAAAAAAGACTAGCTCATGTCTAACGAGTAAATACCCATAATAGTCCCTGAAATTCACGCAATTACTCATAGTAATCCCTAAGATCCCGATTTTCCTATTGTAGTCCTCCAGATAGAGCTCCGAGCACTCAAACTAGTCCATGGCCATATTTCAGGTGATGACTCATCACCGGAGCGCTGACGTGGCCTCGAATTGCCACGTGGGACGTGTCCAAAACGACGTCGTTTTGGATTTGGCGCCCTTAAAAGCCAAAAACAACGCCGTATAGTTGTTACTTAGTATGAAAAACAGTTTTCTCCCCCCCAACACAAACACTTCGTCTCTTCTTCTTCCACCCTCTGACTTTTTCTTCATCTCTCCATCAATGGCGTAGCCGTAGAGTTGTATTTGCTGGGTTTACAAAAATTTGAGAGAAGAAGTCATCTGATCAGAAGTTGCTATCGCTCTTCCCTTCCCTTCCTTCACCACAAATACGAGGTTCTGACATTGTGATCAGGCTCAAGGTAACCTTCATTTTTTTACTTTGCATTTTGAATACAGTGTTGGTTGATCATAGCATTGGTCAATGTAGTTGAGGTTCTAGAGTTTTGGTGTCATTGTAGTGTCTAGAATTTGAATCTTGGCTGGGGTTTGTGGGGTTGTTGTAATACCCGAATGAAACAGGGATGAAACAGGGAGATGTATGGAGGTTTGAAAAAATATGTTTTCTTGTGGTGATTATCTTTCCTTTTTAATGTATGAGTAGGCTTTCAAATTCTCCCTGTATATTGTAAAAATTTTAAATTTCTTGCAGATGGAGGAGAAGTTGGACATCATGTTTCATCATGGGGTGACTTCAAAAAAAATGCAGAAGGGATTATGATATATTCTCCGGACAACAAGGCCTGTTTAGGTTATCTAAACACTAATACTCTAGATGTCTTCTACATACGGAACTACCATAAGGAGCTTGGGTACGATGACATAAAACAGTGCTGGTGGCATGTTCCTGGAAAAGGTTGGATGATGGGTTGAGAAATGTAAACAGTGACAAAGAGATAAAAGAGATGGTGAATTATGCTAGGACAAATGAGGGATTGATTGATATATATTTCGAGCATACAATGTCAGTGCCGGAGATGTTAGAGGGAGATAACACAATTGTGTACTTGGATGATAATGGTGGAGATCCACCACTAACACAGACTCATGCACTCATGGAGATGGTTTCTTGAGCTACTTCATCAGGACTTGGGGTATTATAAAGATTATGACTGGTGCTTCATATCAGATATGCAAAAGGTGTGATTTTTTTATTGTCTTGCTTTGATTTTATTTGATCTTATATTAAGAATTGTGTTGTTATGCTTACTGTGAACAATTGTGCTTTCATTGGATTTTGATGGTTACTTTTTATATTATGCTTATCTGCATTAATTATGAGATGATTGGATATTGATGGTTAGTTATTAGGAAAACCATTGTGCTGTTATGCTTACTTGAAGAATTGTGCTTTCATTATGCTTGTATGCATTATATGGAGAACTTGTAATTATTGGTTGTCTGATTAATCTGGATGTCCTATTAAGCATGTTATATACTTACTGGATCATTATGTGCACGTTAGATAAACATTAGGGATTTGTATGGGTCACGACAATCAATTATAGGGACTATTATGGGGATAGTAATCAAATACCAGGGACTATTATGTGTCACGATTATAATGTCAGGGACCATTATGTGTGTATAATGTGTATAATGTTTATTGAATCTGGCAGGGACTGTTATCAGCAGTGAAAGTGGTGATGCCTGATGTGCATCACCGTTTCTGTGTCTGGCATTTATGAAAAATTTCAACAAGAATTGGAAGGAGTTTCTGTTTTGTTTTGTGTTATTAGTCTTTTCCATCGTATAATGACTAGATGGTGAACTGTGACCGAAAGGCCTTTTTGGTATACCTTGGTCTTGCTTTTGATGAAACTACAGATAGCAGCATAATGGTTTTTAGGCTATCTTTTACAGTCAACTTTTGTTTTTTTTATAAACAATGGAATTTATGTTAATATACTATGCTATGTAGTTTACCATTCAAGAAGCAGTTTCTTTATTTTTTCATAAACAATAGAATTTATCTTAACAACAATTTCATAGTTAACAGCACTTTTCATTCCATCAAGAAGCAGATTTTTACAACTGTTGATAACAAGGAACCCAAAACTACCAATTCATTAATCATTTACAATACAGGATCACCAACAACACTATCAATATACACACAGCTAACACTAACAACTGGATAATCACTTTTTGCATCTGGACATCCTCCTCCAACCTTCAAAGCCTCTAATCAAAGTTGATCTTCACTTCATCACCACACGATTCTGACTTTTCAACCTGTTCCTCATTCACAGAATCTGCCCACACAAAAAGCCCGCACCATCTCTTCCCACTTTTCTGTAACCAATAAAGGATCAAAGTTTAGAGACGAACAACACAAGAACAGTCAGGGGAGGAGAATCATAACAACACAAGTAATTATTCTAACCTACATTATAATTGGGGCAGCCATAGAATGGTTTATTCGGATTCGACTCTGTGCCAGACCATCTGAAACTAGCCTACAGCCACAGTCGCACCATTCTGGCGAGGCCGATCTTCTGCTCTTTGTTTGCGTTCTAGTCCGATTCCAGCTAGATGGGGAACGAACAGAGCTTCCACTTGCAGTGCTACCTCCACCCATCGTCGACATGAGTAGCAGCCCCGGATGAGAGTGTATGAACAGGAAGAAGTGTATGAAAGAAGAAGAAGAAGGGGTGAACAAGACGAAGAGGGGAAGTGTATGAGAATTTGGAGATTTAGGGTTACATATACTAGGAGGGACCAATCTGGGTAAAAATTAGAACTTAGCCAGCTCAGCTAGCCGTTGGAAGCCCTCCAGCGTGCCAATCCGAGGCCATGTCAGCGCTCCGGTGATGAGTCATTACCTGAAATATGGTCAGGGACTAGTTTGAGTGCTCAGAGCTCTATCTAGAGGACTACAATAGGAAAATCAGGATCTTAGAGATTACTATGAGTAATTGAGTGAATCTTAGGGACTACTATGAGTATTTACTCCATGTCTAACTGTAGCAAACGCTAAATTGAAACTCGAGTAATATCCTACACCTTGGTGTCAACTGACTATGCGCACCTTTTTTCGCAGCCAATTGACACCTCGGTTAGTATCCCTAGAAATTAACTCAAATTTTAAAGACCCTCTCCGTCCCTGTTTCAGATTAAAGATATTATTGAGGACTTTTTATATGTGGTGAATATTTGGCAGCCTCTAATTACTCACAAGAATATATGCTTTAACCAAATCTGTCTCGCACTCCACAGCTATGGCATTAACGTCAGCAGCAAAATGAAGTCCTTGAAAAATAACACAAAGTTCGGATAATTCTAAATCATAAATCTTTAATTTTAAATTTTTTATTTTAAAATTAATTAATACTTGTTAACTAAAAATTAGTTCTCTATATTTTTTTATAATTTTATTTCAAAAACGTTATTTGATATTATTTTTTAAATAATAAAAAAAGACAACTAATATTAAAGCAAAACGAAATAAGACAATCTAACAAATAATATTCTTTTTTTACATTTTGAATTTTTTTAATACTTCTCTAATAGTAGGTTTTTTATGTTTTTTTTTTTATTGTTTAACCAAGTTATCACTTTTTTTTATAAAATATCTCATTAAACAGATATTTCTCAATTTATTCTACATACAATTTATTTAAATTCATACTTAAATATCAGAATCTCGTAAATACTCCTCATCCACCATTTCAAGACTTGAGGTGAAATCATTCCAGACACTTTCATCACGATCTCGGACTTCATTACTCAAGGTCTAAATACTTGCAATCTATTTTAATAAGTACGCCTCTGAAGAGCAGCCATGTTAGTAATTTAGGGTTGCACCTAATTTCTTGCATATTCTCTTGTTACATACTCCTTTTATTAATAAATGCCTGGATTTTAAAGTTAGTATTTTTATTCAATAATATCTATCATCTTAGAGTTTTAAAATATTGTTAATTAATTATTTTAAATTTACCCATATTTTAATGATCTTGCAACTTAATTGTAACAATTTGCAAGGAAAAATACTTTTTTTTATTAAAACAATACAGTTTTTATAATTCAATCATATTAGATGTACATTAAAATCAATCACTAAAATCAATTACCAAAATAGAATATATATCAAAATATAAAATATATATTAAAAATAAATTAAATTATATATGTATTTATACATAAATATATAATAACTTATTTTTTTATTATTATGTGATTCTAGTATTTTTCTTGATATGTTTTAAGGTATTAAACACAATTATATATTTGCGGGGAAGAGAATATATATTACTAAACCGTAGGTCTAAGCATACCTTAAAATCGTAGAAAAATGAAAGGTAGATGCACCAAGATGGAGAGAAGACAAGGCTTTGATGGTAATCATGGAATGTTTGGTATTGATAACTTTTTTTTTATGGAATGAAAAATCACGTGCATTTCTCTGACCCTCTTCATTTTCGAGTTTATGCAGTTGAAAACGGAGTTTCCCTTATCTAACTTTCTTGGTCTTCATGAATTTCATTCATTCCTTGCATTACTATCAAATCCAAATTAAGGGACCAAAAAAAAGATTCATCATATACATTACATTACATACAATTCAATTCTCTCTATAGAGCTACTACATTCTCTCATCATAATATTTCTCATACTTTTGTGATTGAAACCAAGGTCTTACATTGTTTCCGGGTATGTAAATTGTTCTATATATTTTATTTGTTTATTTATTGATCTTCTTTATTTCTATTTGATAGTTCAATGGCAAACATTTGTGTATAATTTGCTTGCAAGAAAGATGAATATTTCATGAAAACTAGGTCCATACATAAACTTATATAGTTGAGGTTCTTATTAGCTGAACATTTATTAATACTTTCCCACTCTTTTGTGGTACCATTTAGCATTAATGTTTTAGATTTACAGTGAAGGATGGAACTTAATGAATAGAATTTGTTGACGGCATGCAATTACAAGCTATACCCAATAAATTTTTAGGATAAAAGCCAATCAAATTTTCATGTTAGATGAAATCATGGGTGGAAAGAGAGAGAGAGATTTGTCTTTCTCTTCTCTTTATTACACCTAATGTAATTTATTTAAATTAGAGATATTAGTTAGTTAGATTGATGTATTCCTGTATTTTGTATATATATCTCTAATACTCTTTTCTCTCTTTTTCTTAAAATATCTAACTAAAACAATTATATTTAAATTTTTTGTTGTTGGATTGTTAATTAAAAAGAATTGATTTTTTTTCAGGAAAAAAAAAACAATAAACTGGTTTTGTTGGCTGAGTGTGAAATAGGCTTTAGTACAACTTATAGCCATTTATTTTACTGAAAGTTTTTTTTAATATTTTAAAAATACTTGGAAATTAATTTGATAATTTTTTTTAGAAATTACTTTGTTCAAAATAAAATTGTTAGAAGCAATTTGGGAAATTACTTATATTTGTAGTTAGTTATTTGTATTAATATTCAAAGTTATTTATAATAAACCCTAGCTTTCTAGAAGAATTTATTTATATTAGACAAATTTTGAATAATTAACTTACAAAAATAAATTGCAATTTCAGTTTAAAATTTGTTAGTAACATCTAAAACATAAAAAAATAAAATTGAAGTTAAAGGACAATAAGTATAGAACTTGTGCCATAATTACTTTAAAAAAAATAGTAAATGGTTGATGATTCTTCTTTTTTTTTTTTTTATCACGTTGGCTTTTTCTTACTGTCTAAGCTACTCTGTTTAACTTAAAGCCTCTAAATGAGGTAAATTATTTCCTTTTAATTTCTCCAAAATTCGCTAAATTATTTCACCTATCATTCAATGGAATACCCAAAAACGACTTTTCTATCATTTTTTTTTTACCTTCTTCTTTGAGGGAGAGGTGGGTGGGGAAGATGGGTAACAGAAACATAATTTATTGAACATTTTCATAGTTGCTGGCTTTAGCATATAAATGTCCATTTTCAAATTGGCTGATAACCCCTCCCCCCCCCAAAAAAAAATTTTACTAAATTTATTGAACCCATTATTCAACTTGTACATAATTTTTTTTATTTTTTTATTATATTTCCCAAGGTTTTATAATACCAACCGCTATCTTATTTCAATGGCTTTATGAGTTTAGGGATGTATCATTTACCCACCAGTCAACCACCACTTCAAATCAACCTGGTCTTCAAAATTGAAAAGGAGAAAATAAAATGCATTTATTTCGAATAGATATTATTATGGTACAACCAACATTATTTCTACATTATCTTCTGTTTTTATCAGAACCCTCAGGTGCATCTTTGGCAATAGTATAATGTTATTTGTGCTGAGCTGACTATGCCACATGGAATGAAACTTGAAAGTTATTTTTGTTGTTTAGGTCATGGGCAAAAGTCAAACTTCTTGGTGCAAATTGGGCTAACTGTATGTCAAAGCCCAAATGTGATTCCAATTTCCACCTTCCACATTTGCAAGAGTGGCCCAATATGTCTTTCTTCATAAATATCCTAAGAATCCGTTTGGTACGTCGATATTTTAAACTAGAATAAATAGAGAAGACAAAAAAAATTAGAATAAAAATAAACGAGTATCTTTTTAGATGGAATAAGACTCTCTTTAAAAAATAGTTTTGCTCTATCTGCTAGAGTTTGAAGAATTTCCAAAGGACCCGCGTATTCAGGTCCAATCCACTGTCAGCAAAAGAATCTATGATTAGCTCTTTTAGAAATTTTCAAATGAACAATTTTAATGAAATTTTTTAATTTTTTATTTTATTATATTTAATTTTGACTAAAAATATTTAATTTTGATAAAATAAATTTTAATTTTTAATTTTAATAAATTAAACTTCCAAATATTAATTTTATTTAACAAAATTAATTAATTATTAATTCATCATTCTAAATGTTCATGCTATTTTATTAAACAGAACTGATATTTAAAAAATTTATTAGAATCTATTTTATTAAAATTAAAATTTTTCAAATATCAAAATGCTGTCGCCTTTAAACTAACATTGTATTTCTTTTTTGGTGCAATTAATATATTGTATAAATTTATGCATCATGACCTCTTTATATATCAAAATGAGATACAACTTAATTAGGATAATTTATTTATTTAAATAAATTGCTAATTAATTTTACTAGAATACATATTATGCAAACTGAATACTAAAATGCATTATTTTTTTAAACTATGTAAACTGCGATAGGAATATTGCGGTTTACAAAATACACGTAATTCGCTACAAGGGTGTTGCGAATTACGTTGGCAAAGAACCATCACATAAATCGCTACAGGAGTGTCGCTGTTATGTATGTTTTTTATGCTTTATAAAGACTTAGTTCATTTTTCATGGAGGATGAGTTTTTTGGATGAAAGTTTAACTTGTGTATAGTGCAACATAGGTTGCTGCTTTGATTTAATTGAAATTAGTCTGTTGTACTCATAGAATTATCAAGAAAATTAGGCCCCAGAGAGAATCACTAGTACATAGAGAATCGATCAGCAAATACAACTTTCCATACAGATGCATTCCGTCAATGCTGATTAGTGACATGCAATGTTTAAAAGCCTCAATGCATAGAGGGAACGTCCAGAAAAATCGATGAAAGTACTTCGTAGACTCATCAATCTCACCACCGACACGCACTGGAGAAGTCTTAACAAAGCTACGCTTCCGTCCATCGTTGCTTACATCCCAAGGATCCACCGGGGCAACTCCGCATATGACTCTTTCCAATCCCCGTAAATCTGGGCAACTGCCTTCTGCTTTGCCTTCCACACATTCCTGTAGTTAGGCCTGAATTCATAAGTTGACTCAATAACTTCTTGCAACACCTTTATGGTAATCGCTGCATCCGCCCTAACCAAGGGATAAATTATCGCACAAATTACGTGGTAATCAAAATTCTTGATAGCCGATCTGAAATTCTCCATAAGCATTGCCCTCGTGTAATTCTTAGTAGCCGAAGGTGTGTGGATCATCTGGTTGTTGGCTCACTGCTTCCAGATTGAGCATCGAGAAATGCGGCGGTTGTTGGCGAGACCTAGAACTGCATGGCCCCTGAGGTGCAGGTCGGGGCACTAGAGTCTCGTCCTCACTATCCCCGATATGTGATTGGGCTCATCGTCCGAATCATAGTCCCACATCGCGTCCTCAATGTGATCCGGCTCACCACTCCCAACAATACCAGTAATCAAACCGGGTGACCTACCTGCCAATGCTAGAACAGGTGGAGGTGCAGGTAGGAGACACCTGGGTGCAACGACAGGCATCGAAGTAGAAGCACCCCCCACCGTCGTCGACTAAGGATTTGGCGCTGAAGCCTCGGAACTTTTCACACGGTCTTCCAACTTGGCAAACAACTCGTGTATTCTCACACTGAAAAACTCTGCCGACAATGAAACAACACCCCCATGTCTTCATCCGACCCGATGACAAATGTTTCATACTGCACAACACTCGACACGACCGCCATCGAAATCTTGTAGAACACCTTCTTTACTGACTTGGCCCAGCTAACCCTGCCTTCTGCAATATATTCCTCTTCAGATCCGACAAAGTATCAGTCGAATGGATAAAAATGTTCAACGGTTCTTTATCCGTGAACTTAACACCATGCCTGTTACTTTTTTTTTATTTTAACAGAACAGTAGATTAGAACCATCAAGCTTTCCTCTCTATCCATTTCTAAAAGTGTGAAAATGACTCTCTTCAAATAACCCACTCCCTATCTTGGTATTTATAGGCAAAGTTTACATAGTATAAACCGCTACACCCCTGTAGCAGTTTATGCATACATCAAAAACACACATAAACTGCGACATTCCTGTAGCAGTTTATGTGATGGTTCTTCGTCAACGTAATCCGCGACACCCCTGTAGCGGATTACGTGCATTTTGTAAACCGCGATACCTTTGTCGCTGTTTACATAGTTTAGGAAAAAAATGCATTTCGGTATCCAATTTGCATAATAATGTATATTCTGATAATTTTGGTTAACAGTTTATTTAAATAGGTAAATTGCCCACTTAATTATATCTGCACAATAACTTAGAACGTATTAGTTTTTAATATATAGAAATATTTTTATATTTTAATATTAGTATAAAAATACAATAAAAATAATTGTATATCAAATAAAAATTATATCAATTTAATTAATTAATTAAAATAAAAAAATAAATAAAATAGAGCACAAGATATAAATCAATAAATAATGTTTAATAAATATAAAAGTTGAATATATATAATAAAATAAATAAAATAAAATATACTTAATAGATAAATCATATGGATTAACATATTAGATAACAGATAACTTTGATTACGTATTGTATCTTTTGGACAATACATTTTTTTTTCTTAAATAAAATACAAAAATTCTAGAGGATCAATAATTTTAGACTAACAATTGACCAATATACCCATTTTTTTTATATTTTATTAGTTCTTTCTCATATATATGCACATAAATCAGAATAATTTGCACGTATAATACACATAATCTACACACAAATAATAAAAAAGCATGTAGACGTGAATAATTATATTTTACACCTCTTTACAATTTTATTTTAAAATAAACAACATATTGTTACTCGAGATTGTTGCCACATTGTCTTTTTTATTCTTTTTATTATTAGTTTCTCTATTTGGTATGGTGTTTGAGGATTTAGTAATGTTAAGATTCTGCAATTTATTATTTTTAACTAGTAGATAAATAATAATATTTAAAAATATTAATTAAAAATATAATATTGAGCTATTGAGTTAAATATATTAAATTGTTAACCAAAAATACAGATCAATATAAATTAAAATTGCTAGTTTTTAATTTTTTCTCTCGAGCATATTCTAGAGCATTAGTTACATATTGGCTAAAAACCTTAAAGTTGGTCATCTTGTATGGCTTTACTCAAGTTACATATTCTAACTATTGAATAATACATATTGTACGTCTTCAATAACACTGTGATTCTTATATAACATATTTTTTAGCATTAGATTATACACACTGTAGATAACACAAATAATTCTAGCATAACACATTATTATATCTTAAATAACTTATTCTAACTCTTGAATGGCACATAATCTAACACTTAAATTGTACATATTATATCTCTTGAATAACACACATTATAACCTCTTGCTAATCAAATTCTCATTTTTAGATAGAGTGTACTAGAATCGTACTCAAAAGTTCACATTGTTAAAAAAAATCCAAAAAGTTCACCAAAAAAAAAAACCAAAAATCTTAATGATAAATAAATTTGCAAAAGATTTAAAAATTCAACAAAAAGCTAAATATTATATATATTCTAAAAAAATTTAGAAATAAATTTTTATATAAATTTTTACAAATATTATTAAAAAATAAGATCTTTTTATTTTTAAAATTTGATAATTTTATGTTAAGTGACTTTTTTTCAAAACAAAATTATTGTGAATGACTATATTTTATAAAAAAAATAAAAAAAATTTAAAAATTAAATTTTATTCTAAATTTTTTATATACCTTTTAAATATTTATTCAAATGTTGCCATAAAAATCTAAATTAAATGAATATGTAGATAATACATCACTCTTATATAACACATCTTCTAACACTTAGATTATTACACATATATACTCTTAACTCTTGGATAATATATATTGTAACTCTTATATAATACATACTCTAACATTCAAATTATAGATAATATAACTCTCAAACAACATAGAAGGTAATTCAAATCAAACCAATTTTAAACTTGTGTATATAACTATATATATGGCACTGATTATTTCCTCTGCAAGTCATTGTAACTCAGTATAAATTCTGGAACCGAAACTCAACACAATGCAATGAACTAACCAACATCATCGTTTTCTCCATATGTTAAATTCTGTCAACCATTTCTATTGGTTTAGGATATTTTCAAAATCAACCCCTTATTGATGTACGATGAGAGAAGATAAATAATAGTCCTCATAGAATTAATAAGACTAAACTTTATAAATAATCTAGTAGTAAGGAGTTTAAGTAATACATGTATAAAAGATATCAAGTTCATAACTCATTATATATTGCGATGAGTAAAACAAAAATGCTACACACATTAAAATACATGTAATATAAATATATATTATTTAATTCTTTTTACTATGTATATATATATTTTACACAAATAATTTATATAATAGTTGTTTTTTGTTTATATATTATACGATTATTGTGAATATAAAAAATTTATGGATAAATATATACTAGAATAAATGTAGTAGTGTAGAGAAGATCACCTGTATACATAATCCAATGACTTTGCTATAAAAAACCATTAGGTTAGGAATTTGTAGAGCTCACTCATAAAATTCAAGGTTATTTTTAAATTTGGATTATATCACACATTAATCCTTATTTATCAAAATAGGCAAATTAAACATTTTCGTAATTATATATTGTTAGTAGATCAAGGATAAAGTGAGACTAGTGCTCCTACTTCAATTATCAAAGATAAAATATATACTAAAAAAATGTAATAAATATATATAAATTCGTATGTGAATTTTTTTTATTATATGGTCCTTTAATTCTAATTTACCATTTTTATATACGGTTATTTGAGTCAAATTTATTCCTTCACACACCTCTAGTTAAAAACATTTGACTAATTATTTAAAGGGTTAAATACTGAAATCATCCCTAAGGTCTGGGGTGAAAATTAAAATCGTCTCCAACTTTTTTTTGTTATTAAAATCATCTCCAACATTACAAAATGTTATAAAATCGTCTTTTTTTACTTTAATTTCATTCTCTCGACCAAATTACCCTTAAAATTAATAAAAATAAAATAAAAAAAAACCCCAACACCTCCCCCCACCCTGTCTCCATATTTCTCCCTCTTTTTCCTTTCATCTCCTTCTTCCTACCCTTCTTCGGAACCCTCCCTCCCAACCACAACCTCAATTCTTCTTCTCTCTCTTTTTGCCACCGTATCATCTCCGCCCCCACTTCCTTCTCCACCTTCTTCGGCGCCGACTCTTTCTCCGTCGCGCTCTTTCTCTCGCAGCGCCGACATGCGTTCTTCCTCTCGCAGCGCCACGCCTCCGTTCTGCCTCCTGCAGTGTTGCGCCTCCGTTCTGCCTTCTTGCCGCATCGCGCCTCCTTCTAGATTCAGATTTATTTTTCTTCCTGTTCTACTTGTCTGATTCTCTGTTTCGCTACCATGGAGCTCACCACTTTTTATTTTTTTTTATTTTTGAAAAACATAAACTGATAAATATATTTTCTTTTTTTAAATTTTTTTAATTTCTGTTGCTGTTGAATTTGGATCTGAAATTGCAATTGATGATTGCTGAATTGTTGTTAAATTTAAAATTTTGTTGATTTATTTTGTGAATGTTGTTGTTGATGTTGTTCTTTTTTATGTTGCTATTGCTAAAAATGTGTTAATGTTGCTGAATTTGTTGGTTAATTTGTTGTTGCTATTGCTGAATTTAGTTTGTGGATGGGTGATAGTGATTTACAGAGAATGAAAATGTGATAGTTATGGAGGCAGTGATGATGGCCATGAGAAAAAGAAAAGAGAGAAAGAGAGTTGCCTAGGAATGATAAAGATGATGCAGAAGTTATGGACAAAAAATAACGAGAATGGAGTGACGGGAGTAGAGTGAGGAGGAGTGGGGTGACGGGAGTGGGGTGAGAGGGTTACGGGAGGGTGAGGGGGTGAGGAAGTGGGTGAGAGGGTGAGGGAGTTACGGGAGTGGGGAGTGGGGAGTGGGCTAAGGGAGTTAGAGAGGGGTATGAAAAAGGAGATGGGGAAGGGAAAAAGTAAAGAGATACGAGAGTGGGGGTTGAGGTGGGGTTGGGTTTTGTTTTAGTTTTTTAATATTATTTTTATTAATTATTAAGGATAATTTGGTAAAAAAAAATAAAATTGAAGTAGAAAAGAATGATTTTATAACGTTTTGTAATATTGAGGATGATTTTAATAACAAAAAAGGTCGGGAACGATTTTGATTTTCACCCCAGACCTTAGGACGATTTCAGTACTTAACCCTTATTTAAATTAATCCTTAAAAATTTTAAAAATAGATATTTTAATCTCAAAAAATTAATATACAAATTAATTTTTAATATTTTTTTAGACATAATAATTTTTAATCTATTTTTTGGAATAACTCACTAATAAAAAAAATACTGAGTTAGTACATAAACTCACACATGTAATAGTTAAATGTTCGCGTATTCAAGAAGAACAAAACAATTTTTGATAGACCAGAAATATTATTTTTGGAGGTCAATAACATATATAATATTTAAAAAAATATATGTAAATAAATTATAATATAAGATGCATTACAAAAATATACCGATAGAGAATATATATTTAAAGTACAAAAAATATGTATACTTTTTACTAACGAAGTGATACACGTCAATTCTTCACATCATAAAATTCATCAATAATAGAATTTGTGTCAACTCTTTCAGCAATCTTCTTCTCAATGTAAATCAAAAGACAATTAGCAAGAAATCTATCTTCTATTTTGTTTATGAGTCTATTCTTCACAACATTCATAATTAAAAAAAATCTCTCAATTATAGCAATTGAAACCGAAAGAGTTAATACCACGCGAATCAAATAATTACAATCAATCAAAGAATATGTTAAAGACTTTCCTATCGTTGTTAACCCTTGACATAACTCCAAAATTATGCATAAGTTAGTTAACCAAACAAGTAGAAAGGCAAACAATAAGCAGCATCTTTTTTGGTAAATATTTTAACCAACTTAAAATTTCTTAAACTAAAAATATTGAAAATATCGACAGTAATTGTTATTACTATAAGCTGGATATCTAATATTTGTTGGTGGTATGACTCGACTATTATGTATGCTCTACAAATTTTATCATGTTTATTAACATCATACTGCCAAATTGGATGTTACTTTTCTAGATCCCTTTCTAGTAAAAAGATATCAATATCTCTTTTTAATATTAAAATTTTGACTTTATGTTGATGTATATTTTGAGTAAGATTAGAAAACTCACTTATTTGAGCTTCTTGTGAAATAAGATTATAAGATAGATTTATTTAAATCCTAACATTATCAGTAAATTTTCTCTTAAAAATTGTATCAATTACTTTACTTTTTCATCATGAAATGTTCTATTTTTTTTTATTTGAAAAAAAAAATAAACTCAAATAATTACATACTTATATGAATAAACAAAATTTAAGTATTTTTTATCAATCAAACATAAATAATAATAACTTTTTTTTATTGAGACACTATCAATTTCACTAAAAAAAAAGAAATAAAAAATAAGAACAAATAAATTATAAAAATGGGTCACCCACTTGTCTATATGGGATAATAATACAAAAAAATAAAGTTATATTGTTTTATAATAAAAAAGGTGCTTTGTTAATTAATAATTTTATACAACTGTATAAGAGAAGTGACAAGTTTTTTGAGTACCTTTAATTAATAATTTGATATGATTAAAGACTGAGTCAAGTTATGGCTTCAAATAGCATACGGGTGGTCAAGAAACAAGGATCAGGAAGAAAAAGAATGACTTTAGCCTTTAGGGATTTAAAAAGTTTTAGAAATCATTATTATTTTATTTGGGTTGGAGGACTTCTTACTGTTATTATTATTTTTTTTAAAAGTTGGGAGGACTTCTTACTGCTATTAAGGCCTCCGTTTGCCCCTATATGTCCGTCTCTGGTCCCTGATATGACTCGGTCACTCATGGTCCCTGATATGACTCGGTCACTCACACCATTGCCACTGTTTTTATATCCCTTCTTTTGTCTTCTCTTCTTTTCTCTTTCTCCTCTTTTTCTCTCATTTTCTTTCCATAGTTAGACTAAACCACCACCATCATCTCACTCTTTCTCACTATTTGCCTTTTCTGCTGTGAAATTTTATATTTGGCACTATCATCATCGCAACTCTTCCATCGCATAAAGAAGGAACTCCTCGGTTGGCAACGTCTTTTAACTTTTTCGTGTCTCCGCCCCTGCCAACAATAGTGCTGACGAGTATTTCGGCATTCTTTCAATCACTGCCACAGGTCTCTCATGACAAACAGTAACTACCTTTTTCATGGGATATTCAAAAACCAATTCAGTAGAACCTAACCATCAGACTTTTATTGTCTATGTCCAGCCACTTTTTTAGTCCCATTGTCACTACTATCAGTGATGTGTTCAAGGACCCGCTAGACCTGTCTTGCAGCAACGCAAAAAATAGAAGCTGATGATAGAAGGTTCTGAGGGGAGTAGAGTCATTTCAAAGACGGTGATGAGGGTGCAGGTAATGGAACCTTTCAGAAGGTGCTGTGCTCTTCCAGCTTGCTTTGTGCGAATACAGCGGCGGAGAGGAGTGAGAGAGAAAGTGAGGATTGTGTGTGTATATGTCGGTATTAGATTGAAAGAAAAAAATGCAGGGGTGGGTGCGTGAGGCTTGGAAGCCATTGTTGTTGGAGAGAACGCCGTCGCTATCTGCGAATTAGAGATTTGGAATTTCCATCATATGACGTCGTCTATTATTACAAGGCCAGAGACTATTTTATCTTTCTCGCACATATAAATACTTAACTACTACATGTGTGAGTTTATGTGCCTTTAATATTTTTTGTTAATAAGGAGTGACGTTAAAAATTAAAATGAAAACTATTATATCTCACAGAAAAAATATTAAAAATTAATTTATAATTTTTTTTAAAAAATTAAAATATTTATTTTTAAAATTCTTTAGCATTTATTTGGATAATTACTCAAAATATTTCCACTCCTGCTACCGGCAAAAATAGTAGATAATTTTAATATTTAAGTCATATGGGAATGGGAAAAATTATGTGCAACCGTCCATTATCGTTTGATCTAAATTAAAATGCCAACTATATATTATATATATTTTATAGGAAAAGTATAGATAAACAATAAAAATATTAAACAACGTAAATAATAGGTATGTTAGATGTTCAATTCAATAGATATTCAGATGATTATATTCATTATTTTTAATTGAATGGTTATTTTTTTTATTCAATTTACTCATGCACTAACTGAATATTCAATTCACTAAGTGTGCAGATAATTATCCTAATATTAAGGTTTATGAGGTATTTGGGGACAGGATATTTTTTTACTTTATTAGGTTAATTTTAAAATTCATATTCACATTGTTTACAAAAATCATTGTCTACCTAACAAAACTCTATCTCTTATAACATGCAAATTCTCATCACTTCATATCACTCCAAGTTTAGACCTAACTAGAAAGTTAAGCTTGCCCAATGGATGTATGTGATAGTTAAATCAATTTGCATGTATTTTCTCTTAACATTATGCTAATGAATTCCTTATCTCTGTAAAGACGTATATTTTAAACAAATTAAAAGAGCTAGCAATGGTTTTGGAAAAAATAAAGAAATCATAAACTGATTAAAATATAAATATTAAATAGCAATTAAGTAAGCATACGGAGCCAACTGATAAATCAAAGTTGTGTAAAAGGGAGCCAAAAAATAGCATTGCCCTAGAGGCCTAGACAGTATTACCACAGGAAACAAATACAACGTGGAGATTAATTAAATAAAAAATTATTTTATTAATAAAAAGTTGGAGGATTAGCATTGCACAGTCAAAATTTAACACAAAGAATAAAAATATTTTAAAACTCTTGAAAATAAAAAATTTAAATTTCAATTAAAAAAGATATCCAAAATTTAAACTCAATAAAAGAACATTTTTAGTGGGTTCACAATCAATTTGTTTAACATGTTATGTATTAGTTAAAATTGACTAATATAGTATTGATTTTCTAACATTATTCAATATTTTTATGTTATTTATTATGGCTTAATAAAATCCAAGAAAAAACAAAAGAGAAGCTATGTAATTATATATATCATAGAAAATCTATTAAATGTACATCAAGAAACTGAAAGAACAAACATAGAAGGAAAAGTTATAGCTTAGAAGCTCTAATAAATCAACAATATTAGACATGTGAAATCTATATATTGTAAATTCAATAACAGTTGAAGTAATAGCCCACTGATGATTTTCCTTTTCATTGAAATGAAAATATACAATAAGCTAAGGTGCAATAATGGTTGATTAAGCAATACATAAATTCAATCACACATGCACAAATGCAATGCTTCACTACAACTAACCATAGATATACATCACTCCATCAATATATCATACCGAATAACATATATATATATATGATAAGAATAATAATTGTACAACACATACAAGCATATAAATATATATAGAGATATATCCCTTACATGCAGGTGCGCCAGCTAGCGTTACTTATTAGGAGGTGATGATGATGATGAACCATCTTGTTGATTTAAAAGTGCATTGCTAAATTCTGCTTCCCAATCTTCAAGACGAAAAGATGTTGAAAGCGGTGGAGGGAACATTGTAACATCACCCTCATCATCATGATGATGCTGAAACACCGCTAGTTCGTCTGTTCCACTATTATCATTATTATTATTATTGTTATTGTTATTATTCATCACTTCATTGTTACCACCATCAAATAAAGAATTCAGAAAAACCAACAATGTATCTTCCTCCTCAACATCATTATTATTATTCCCATTATTTCCGCCATGATGATGATAATCAACAACAACATTATTATTATTATTATTATTCTCTTCCATAATGTTCCCACCAGCACTAATTATTGGAGCATAATCAAATTTGCTGTTGTTGACATTACCAATTTCTGACGCAGGATTCACAGTCATCGTAGGTTGGTGCTGCAGCGGCATTATGATTGAAGAGGTTATTACATTTGAATGTTGATGATGATGATGAAAAACACCTCCATTTGAAGTAGTAACAGGAGTAGTAGAATAATTGGTGGTGATTAATGGCTTATGGGTTCTTGGATCTATGCCTCGCTTTATGAGCTTCTTGCTTAGATGGGTATTCCAGTAATTCTTGATCTCGTTATCAGTCCTGCCAGGTAATCTGCCAGCTATCAAAGCCCACCTAAAAAGAAGGTAAGGTTGAGGGAGGAGGGGTAGAAGAGTAATTTTGAAGAGGTAGGGTTTGTTAGCATCTCACCTGTTGCCCAAGAGACGGTGAAGGCGGAGGATGAGATCCTCCTCGTCAGGAGCGATCTGGCCTCGCTTGACGGAGGGACGGAGGTAGTTCATCCAGCGGAGGCGGCAGCTCTTGCCGCAGCGCTGCAGCCCGGCCCTCTTGGGGAGCGTACGCCACCGCCCCTCCCCTTCCTTCTGGACAAATTTGGAGAGGATCTCGTCTTCCTCGGCGCTCCATGGTCCTTTCTTGATCCCAACTTTGCTGCAGCACGGTGTGGTAGTAGCAGTACTCTTGCTCATCTTGACTGTGATGAAGAATAATGTTAATAGTGGTGTGGTGGATATATTAAGAATATGTGGAACTAGTTAGGGTTCATAATATGAGTTGTATTTGTTTCAGTGTCTTAGCTAGAGACGTAACTGCGAAGGAAACTGGTGATGATGATAAAGCTTTATTTGTACTATTTTGGCATTTTTCTTTTTTTTTTAAAGGGTTTATAAAGATGGCAAAAATATTCTTTTTTAAGTTATTTATTTGGTCACAGTAAATAGTGTATTCTAATTCATAAAATAAAAAAAACTATAAAAATGATAATAAAATGAAAACAAAAACATAATATTATAAAATTTATAAAAATAATAAAAATAAAACAATCCTCTAATAAAATTTTTGTTAACAATAATTTTAACAAATTAAAAAATTAACATAAAAGTCAAATTAACAATTTTAAAAAGATAATAACACTTTTTAATAAAGATAACTCTTTTAATATATATTATATGTCAAAAATTTAATATATGACAATTTATTCAATAAATGACACCAAACGTATTTATTTAAGAGATATTTTAAACGTTTTGTATGAATTTCTATTTTTTTAAATATATTTTCAAAATATAAAAACAAAAACATGCATGTTTTGTTAATAAAGATATAAGATTATATGACATAACAAATTTTTTTATAAAATAATTTAATTAATGCTTATTATATATACTATATTTATTATCCTTCCTAAAATTATAACAGTATAATTAAGACTAAGGATGGGAAGCTAAATTAATACCTGATCTGATATTGGATAAATAGAAAGGTTTAATATTTTAAAATTTTAGAAATTATAAAAAGTGAGAAAGATAAAAAGCAGTTCAAAGAGAATTCTAGATAATTAATTTAACTTATATATCTAAGATTAAAATATTTCTAATAGTTTTATGTAAAAGTTATGGCTTATTTCTAAAATATTTATGCGGTATATATAGTATGATATATGAATGAATAGGGAAAAAAAAAAAGAAAGATAAATGGGGTCATTGTTTTACGGAATTTGTATGCCTAGCCACGTTTGCGAACAAAGACAATGAAGTAATCCAATAAGTACATACCACACAATAAACCGACACAAATGATCACTTAAAAGAAGAAATTAAACAAAATATATTCTTTGTAATAATTAAGTTTAAAAATGTTATATGTAAAAAAAATCTTTAAATTCGTTATTACATATTTATATATAAATATATATTATTTAATTTATTTTTAATAATATTTTATATTTTAATATATTTTTTATATAAATGACTAATTTAATAATTAAATTATTTTAAAGTATATCTAAATAGTTGAAATAATAATAGTAATACTCTAATTTTTAAAGCAGGATTCATGCACTTTTATTGTTCTCATTCTTCTCATGGATATCAAGAGTCCTTCTACATACATGTCAATGCTTTATTTTTATCAACTAAATCTAATTAAAAGTCGAAAAAAATTAAATTTTGAGATATTACATCTCATCCAGTAGTTATTTAATGTTTTTAAATGCGAATTGTAATGCACTACATTGACAAGTGAAGCCAGATTCGGTAGAATGATGATTAACCTTTAATTTTTTTGACTAGCAAGATGTATCTCACTTCGTCTGGATGTAATTTTTATTGGAGTTAATTACAGACGTCAGTTTTTAATTCTAAGTTATCCAATTAACTTTTTTTACCCGTATTTTTTTTATTTGTTATACACGCATTTTATATAATATAAATTTTTTACTGCGTGATAAATCTTTCTCAACATAAATCTTATTTTCTTTTTCTTCTTCTTCTTTTTTCTTTACTTACGTTCTTCTTCTTCTTTCTCTGCTCGTGTTCTTTTTCTTCTTCTTCTTCTTTAACCTAATAAGCTTCGTTGTTTTTCTCTATTCGCATTTTTTTCTTCTTCGTCGTTCTTCTTTTTTTTTCGTTTTCTTTTTCGATTTACACTTTTGAATGGAATCAATGAATGATTCAACTTCAAATCAGTTGAATGATAATGATCTGATTTATTCTTCTGAAACGAATGATGCTGATGAGATTTGGATTGTTCAATTTAAAATTGAATTGAATGGACTGCGATTGTGAATTTTATTTGAATTGAATTCAACGGACACAATATTTGAATTGAATTTTATTTTAGGTGTTTTTGACTTTGAATTGAATTGAATTGATAATATCTAAATTGTAGACAGAGGTGTTTCGAATTTGCTTTTGTATAATGTATTATGTTTCGTTCAGTAAGTACTATACAATTCTTTCAGTGTGAGTAATTGTTCAGTTCGATAAGCATAAAGGAGTTTGAATTTAGTTTAATACACTGGATTATGTTTCGATCACTTAGTACTCGTTCACTCAATACCATAGAGTTATTTCACTATAAGTACGTGTTCAGCTCGGTATGCAGAAAGGAGTTTGTATAAAAGATTAGAGGAATATATAATGTATTATGTTTTATTCACTGAGTATTAAATAATTGTTTTACCGTAATGACGTTTTCGGTTCATCATATAGACCAGATGTGTTGTGGATGAAAAATTTGTCCCAAAGGTGGGGATGACTTTCAAGACACTAGAAGAAGTTGGAAAGTTCTACAAACATTATTCGGAACTTGCCGGTTTTTCTACCAAAATAAGGAACACGACTCGGGATGGAGACAATATTAAGAATCAACTAATCGTATGCACCAGAGAGGGGAGGTGGAAATCCAAAATATCTCTAACTTTGAAGACAAATCCTTCAGTCGGGTTGAACTGTCTAGCCAGGATTTATGTACACATAATGAAGGATGTTGGTTTTTGGACAATTTTCAAAATTGTTATGAATCACTCACATCCTTGTTGTCCAGATCGGGCAGAGATGCTCAAACAACATAGGGAGCTTAGCATGTTTGTGCGTCGCACCATTGAAACCAACGAGAAAGCTGGAATTAGATCAAGCAAAACTTAGCAATCATTTGTGGCAGCAGCTAGTAGCCACCATGAACCAAGTTTTATAGAAAAAGACGTGAGGAATTACATCACAAGGGAAGTACAAAATATTTCTGAAGAAGACGATGCCAAAGAATTTGGGAAGTACCTACTAAGAATGAAAGAAAAGAACTAAAATTTCTTCTTTGAGCTCAACCTTGAAGGCGATCACTGCATTAAACATGCATTCTGGGCTGATGCAAGAAGCAAGACCGTATTTGAGAATTTCAGAGACGTGGTTTCATTTGACACCATCTATAACACAAATAGGTATTCGGTTCAGTCACATATATTTTCATTTTCAGTGCATGTACTACTTTCGATTCATCACGTTCTGGGTGTGCTTATTTATGCAAGTACAATATGGTTTTAGGTTCTTTTGTGGGCGTGAATCACCACGGTAAGTTGACACTTCTCGGATATGCGCTGATGAAAAATGAGGACATCCAATCATTCAAATAGCTATTTGAGTGTTGGCTACGTTGCATGGGAGGGAAGGCACTAAAAGGCATTCTTACCGATCAATGCGCATCAATTCAAAGGGCAATTGAGCTGTGCATGCCAACAACAATTCACCGGTGGTGCATCTGGCACATCATGAAGAAGATCCCAAACAAACTAAACGGCTACAAGGGAAACAAAGAAATTGAACAAGCGATGAGTCATGTTGTTTGGAATTCGTACACAAAAGATGCATTTGACAAAAATTGGAACGATTTCCTCACAAAGTACGGCCTCGGAGGCAACAAGTGGCTCTCAGGTAACCGATGTTTGAATTTGAATTGTTTTCATGTCGTTAAAACGTGCACAAATTTCGGTTCACTAGTGCTTATATTTTCGGTTCATGTTGCAGAGCTATACGAGGATCGACATATATGGATTCCAGTTTACCTGGATCATCACTTCTGAGCCGGGATGAGAAGCACAAAAAAGAGCGAGAGTATGCACTCATTTTTCAACAAGTTCATCACATGCAACAGCTCCTTGAGGCAATTCGTGAAGCAATACGACAATTGCCTTGTAAGTAGAGAGCAAAGAGAGAGAGAGAGAATTCGATGCTGCAGATTTTCACACTGTGATACCATGTGCAACAAAATCAGCAATAAAGGCCCAGTTTCAACACGTGTACACCCACGAGAAGTTCAGGGAAGTTCAAGCACAATTCAGAGAAAAAGTGATCTGCATCACAAGATTAATGCATTCCACCCTAGGTTTCACAACATACGAAGTCGTAGAGCAGGTTTCTAAATCGACATTCAACAAGTTTTTGGTCACCTACGATGCAATATCACGAGAGGTAAAGTGCCAGTGCTTGCTGTTCGAGTCAAGGGGCATATTGTGTTGCCATTCCCTGAGCATTCTAAGCTTCGAGCGAGTGGATAACGTGGCACCGAGATACATACTGGAACGCTGGAGCAAGAACATAAAGAGGAGGCACACACACATTATGAGCAGCCAAGATGAGCCTCTACTGGAGCCGAGAAGTAAAAGATTCGACGACTTGGTGTTTCGGTCGCACAATATATGCGAATTTTGCATCATAGTTCGAGGAGTTGACCAGAATTCTGCATCGGGCGTTTGACAAGGTAATGGCCGAGATGCAAGAATATCAAGAGAAAAGCAAAGGAAAAAGTTCATTATCCCATGAAGAAGCGACATTGAGTGACATGAACGACCTTCAAAGCCCGCCACGCGTCAAAACAAGAGGCCGGCCCAAGAACAGACTTGGATCAAACCTAGAAAAAAAGATCTCAAATGCCATGAAGAAAAAGAAAAAGACAGCTCCAATTGAGGTAAAATTGATTTGCTTTTGATTAAGAATAATTCATTTGTGCATTTTGCTAATATACGATTTTATTAAGTCTTTTACAGTTGAACCTTTTAGATTGTGGATCAACCATTCAGTCAAGCTCCAGCCTTTACAATGCACCAGATATGAATTTTCCCAAAGAGGATTATAGGAGTTTTAGTTTTTATTAATATAAATTTCGGTTCACTGAGATTATAAATTTTGGATCACTGAGTTTTAGTTTTTTATTAATATAAATGTCAGAGTTCAGGTGTTTCTGAAACTAAAAACTAATAGAAACATTTTAATATAATTAGTTCTTTGCTATATTGATATATGCAGTTTTCCAATTCGTCTAGTGTATTAATTTCTAAGGAATATAAATAATGAAGAGGTTAATGTTGAATAATTATAATTTTTTCTGAGAAACAGGAACTTGTAGATTGAAAAACTCACATTTTCAAAGGTTCAGAATGAGTTTGTTGTCGATCCTCAATGATTTGTAGCTCAGAATCAGGTGTAGCACTAGTTACATTTAAACACGTTTTTCATGTGATTAATTAAACAAAAATTATTAAAAAAACTAATTAGGATTTTAGGATTTTGGGTTTAGGATTTTAGGGGTTTAGGGTTTATGGGTTCAGGGTTCAGTGTTCATGGATCAAGGTTTAAGGTTTAGGGCTCAGGGTTCAAGGTTTAGGGTTTAGGGTTTAGAGTTTAGGGCTTAAGATTTAGGGGTTTAGGGTTAGGGGTTCAAAGTTCAGGATTTTAGGTTTAGGGATTTAGGGTTTATGGGTTTAGGGTTCAGGGTTCAGTGTTCATGGTTCAAGGTTCAGGGGTTCAACGTTTAGGATTTAGGGTTTAGTGTTTAGGGCTTAGGGTTTAGGGGTTAGGGCTTAGGGTTTAGGGTTCAGGGTTTAGGGGTTCAGGGTTTAGGGTTCAGAGTTCAGGGTTTAGGTTTTAGGGTTTAGGGTTCAGGGTTCAGGGGTTCATCTTGACTTGCTTTCGATTAGGTAAAAATTCAATTGTGCATTTTGCTAATATACAATTAATTATGTTTTTTGTAGTTGAACCTTTTAAATCCTGGATCATTGATTCAGTCAAGCTCCACTCTTTACAATGCACCAGATATGAATTATCCAACAGAGGACTATACTAGTTTTAGTTTTTATTAATATAAAGTTTTGTTCACCCATGAGCAAATTTCGGTTCACCAAGGTTATAAGAGGGTTAATTTCTGACTGTTGTTAGTCTTTAATGAATAGTCACTTTTTTTTGTGAAATTCTTTATTCCAAAAGTCAATTTTTTCTTTATTGAATAGTCAATTTATTTTGCTATGTCAGGGAGTTCAGGTGTTTCTGAAACTGAATACTGATAGAAACATTTTTTATAATTAGCTCTCTGAATTTCTGTATAGTGTGTTTGCAACTTTTGGTTCGACCAGTGTATTAATTTCGATTCACTGTGTTTTTTGGTGTTCCTAATGTATTGGTAAATACACTGATTGCAATAACTGAGAACCTGAAAAAAAAACAGCAGCTAGATAGTTTCAACAGATATATAAATTAACATCTCAGATGAGTAATCCATCTTGAATCAAATATAAATATTAACATTTGATGTATAGATTGATATTAAGAATAGATATATACATTAATATTTACATTAATATTGACATATATACATTTGAAAGAAGCATTGTTTTTTTTAACAAGTTAAATAAAATATTGTTAATTACAACCAGTCAATCATAGTATATGCTATTTACTATCTAAATCCCCATATGTGAATTTACAATAAGGGCTGGAGAGGACAGCAGATGGCTTTAGGAGTCTTATTGCTTCAGATTCCCAAATCACTTAGTCTCTGATTTTGTTCATTTCGTGCAACAGAAGATTCGGACCATATTGGTACCTGAAGTCATCAATCTCTTCCTACATTTCAATTGAAAGAAATTAGTTACATAGGCAATGAACCTAACTGAAATAAGAACAATATCATTCAAAACCCTAGTTATACTGTAAAAATGCAATCACAATAACCCTAAACCCTGAACACAATAAATATCAAGTAAATCAAAATTACAAAGGCCACCGAATCGAACAATGTTCATGTGGTGAATAAATGGTGATTATCTTTGAATCAACAAGAATAGTATTTCTCCATGCAAAAGAAGTACTGAACAGAGTAACAACCAATTTCAAAGCCCTAGTTAAACTATCCACTCAACTAAATGAAATTAACAACAAATTTCATTCAAAGCCCTAGTTATACTATAAAAATACAATCACAGTAACCCTAAACCCTGAACAAAGTAAAAGAAGGCCACCGAACTGAACATTGTTTATGTGGTGAATAAATGGTGATCAAATTTCAGTCAACAAGAATAGTATTTCTCCATGGAAAAGAACTATTGAATAGAGTAACAACCAATTTCAAAGCCTTAATTACACTATCTACTGAATGAATGAAATAAGAAAAGAAAGAAGTTTATTAATTTAGAAAGTACTTACTTGTGTCTAAGCTTTATATTTATATCTCTTCCCACTTTTGATCTTTTGTGGATCAATTGTTTCGAGCCATTTCATCATGTATATTCCACAATCATAGCTAAGTAAGAATTGAGTATAATACGATTAATAGTATACAAATAAAACACATTAAAAATAGCACTATAGAAGAGAAAGATTCTTACTCTGTATGTTGACCATTCAGTGGGATATACTCTGCTTCCTCTCCTAGTCCGTCCTCCATATAGGGTTCCGCCCCAGCTTACACCCTCATCTGAGAAATTATTAAACCTTGAAAGGGACACAAAAAGTAAATAAAGAGAAGCAACAACAGTGAACCGAACTCCTCTCATCTATTGAATAATTTGAATAATTTACAACAAAATAACTTACAACAAGCTTGTTCATTTTCACTCTTGATTCATGTATAACTTTTTTCGGCTTATTGATAGGGTCAAGGACATAGAATTTATTTTTGTTGACATCAGCAATCCACAACCACCAATACGCTCCATTGAAAATTGGCACAAATAGCTGAAGTTTGGAAAAATGATAGAATATTTTAGTCGAAACAATAGCAAACAAAAGAATTATCGAAGAATTTTTAGAAATTACAACTTACAAATGGATGCGATGCAAGTTTTCTTTTGTCAAGAAACTGGCGGTGGTGGACATACTGCTCAATATCGAACCTGTAGGCCTTGTTTGTCCTTTTATCAGTGTAGTTCATGCCATGTGTTCCCAACATAAAATTCTACGAAACGAACATCAGTTAACTCACATTTCCACTGAATCAAACACAATTCATATGCTGAATAAAACCTAAAAAACATTCAATCATCAAGAGAAATTTTTCTTCATGTAAAAGAACTCAATAGAACACATAACAATCGGGTGAATCAATATTAACATTCCCACTAAACCGAACAGCAATCAGCAGGGAATAAGAAATTTAGTTTACCACAATATCCATCGGCACAATGTATATTTGTTCCTGATACTGGCAAACTTTTATTTGGTTGAGAATCATGCTATGTATACTGACAACCTACACGAAGAAAACTTGTGAGATATACTGTATAAGAGTGTTTAAAAAAATCATTAACTTTAACGCAATTGGCAAAGAATTTACCGTGACATGCACTTGTTCTTTGGGCATTAGAGACATGAAATATTCTCTTAACCCCTCGTAAAGTGCCTCATATTTCAAGACGAATATTGTATCATATTCGTTCTACTATCTTTTGTCGTTTTCACATGTGTCATCCAATGATAACACTTTTCGATCAACTCCTTCAAGATTTTTATCTTTTTCTCTGGAGTTTTGAAAACTTCAGCAGCTGGTAAGGTTGGCTTGAAAGATGTTGCTTCAGCAAACTTTAATGATGCCGTCACTCCAGCATCTACCACCGCCTCTACCAAGATTTCAAGCTGTGAAACAGGCGGCTCAGAGGGATGAGTTGGTTGAGATGCTGATGGACTTATCCCAAGGCTAAAGGAAGGTATATCATCTTTTCTTTGCCTAGGTTGCTGTTGTTTTTCGGCAGGACTGCTGCATTAAATAGAAAATAGTTCAAAAATAACCCATTAAAATTGATAAAAAGTATTTTTATGTGCAACTTACTCATTATCAGAAACTTCATAGATATAATCATCGTTGATTAACTCTTTAATAACAGAACTCGTAACAGACAACGTAGGTTCTGGCTCCATTTTTCTCGATGAAGATATCTCGACAGCCTGCTTTTCGGGGTTCTGGAGGACAACTGTAAGAAATAGAAGAGATAAAACTTACAATTAAAGCATGTATTGAAGTGAAATTATCGGAATTTGTATAAGCAGTAAAACTTACACATCAACATGTACTTCTTCTTCCGATTGTTGCGCTGTTGCTTCTTTGCTGGGATGCTGTTGCGGTTTCAGAGGGCTGCTGCATTAAATAGTAAATATTTCAATAATTATCCCAAACTATTATCATATTCCATTAAAAAAAATAAAAAGTATTTTATGAGCTCACCAAACCAAATCCCATTGATGCACTGAATATAAATAATGAAACTGCTAGAAAAGCATTGCTGCATGCAATTAGAATAACCCTAAATCCTGAACACACTAGCTATCAAGTGATTCAAAATAACTAAGCCCACTGAACCGAAATTAAATAATGTGGTGAACAATGGTAAAACTTGCAATTCAAGCTGTGCTTCTTCTTCTTCTTTTTATTGTTAATTGTTTAGGAGGGCTGTTGCATTAAATAGAAAAGATTTCAGTAATGATACAGATTTTTCTAATAAAAAAAATTTTAATTACCAGCTAGACTGAAGATTATAAAAATGATATTAATTAAAACTTACACATTAATTGAAGGTTCTGGCTCTGTATTCTTTGGTGAAGATTCTTCAGCGGCCTGCTTTTGTTGTTTAGTTTGTTGTGCCGGTGGTTCTTTGTTGGGCTACTGTTGTGGTTCCCAACGACTGCTGTATTAAAGAGGAAGCAGTTCAATAATGATCCCAAACTATTATCATATTCTATTAAAAATAACAAAAAGTATTTTATGAACCCACCGAACATAACAAGATTCATGTGGTGAATAAATATTTATAAACTTACTCTTCATCAGAAGTTTGTTGTGTCTGACTTTCTAGAGGGACATAGATAAACTCATCATTGATCAACTCTTCCTAAAGAGAACTTGGAAGAGACAACGCAAGAGGATTTCTAAGGAATGTAAACAAGGAAGAAGTTAATGTTGAATAATTAGAATTTGTTCTAAGAAATGGAATCTGCACATTCAAAAACTCACATTTTCAAAGGTTCAGAATGAGTTTCTTGTTGAACCTAAATGATTTGTAGCTCAGAATTGAGTGTAGCGCTAGTGACATTTAAACACGTTTTCCGTGAGATTAATTAAACAAAATATAATTACCTAAATCTAAAAGAGTAACAGTTCATGCCCTGGGTTGAGCTGTATGACCCAGGCTGATCGAAGACAAGTCGACCGACCTCTTCAGGTCAGGACTACCCGACATCTTCTCAAAGAGTTCGGCCACATCACCATGGGACCCCAAAGCAAGCCCAACAAAGGAGCACAGCCCAAATCTAAAGGCCGCGAAGCCTAGAAAGATAAGGCGGCTCCTTAGAAGACAAGATAAGATGACTTCACTCTCAAAGATAAGACAAGATAACTATCTTATCTCAAGGGAAGGTCACTCCACACCATTATAAATACATTGGAGCACCCAGGTATAACTCATACTCTGATTCTACTAAAAACCTGCTTAATACCCTTGCTAACTTAAGCATCGGAGTCCTTTGCAGGTATCACCACCCTCTGGTGATGAAGGATTAGCACCACCACCAAGTCCAACAAGTCGGACACGGCGGCTCCAGCCACCATCATCAAGTCAGACTCAACAACGCCGACCAGTACAGAAGATCTTGTTCGAGATCAACCTACAGTTTCAAGTAACCCTCGGAACATTGGCGCCGTTGTTGGGGAACCTGGAAGTCATCCCATCATCATGGCGGATAACCTTGACAACGACCACAACTCAGATCTAGAAAATAGAACGCCGCAGAAGGACGCGGACACCACACGAAAGGAAACGTCTCAACCAAACGAAGACAAGAACTTACCAAACACACAAATCCTGGAGGCACTTCAAGCTCAACAAGATCGTCTCAAACAACTCAAAAAGGAGGCTGAGCACCAACGAGAAGCTGAGAAGGACCTTCGAAGGGAAACTAGGCGGCGTAAAGAGTTAAAGGACAAACTCTTAAAACTTGAAGCCGATCTAAAAACCAAGACTACTCGATCCAGTCATTAAGATAACCCCTGCAAAGATCAAGACCAATTCACCAAAGAGATTATGAAAGCTAAAATCCCAAAGGATTTCAAAGCTCCCGACATGACACCGTATGATGGCACATCAGATCCAAGCCATCATATCAGTAATTTCAGAAGCAGAATGTATCTCACCGATGCATTAGATACAATTTGGAGTAAAGCTTTCTCGACTACCTTAACAAAAATAGCAATTAAATGGTTCGATAATCTACCCCCGAGGTCCATCGTAAGCTTTGACGACTTAGCTGGAAAGTTTCTTGCTAGATTCTCCATTCAGAAGGACAAAACCAAGCACGCCCCTAGTCTATTAGGGATCAAGCAAGGAGATCGGGAAAGTCTTTGCAACTACATGGAAAGATTCAACAAAGCATGTCTGGACATACAAAGTTTGCCAACTGAAGCAGCCATTATGGGTCTCATCAATGGACTACGAGAGGGACCTTTTAGTCATTCCATATCAAAGAAACATCCCGCATCTCTTACTGAAGTACAATAACGAGCAGAGAAGTACATCAACATGGAGAAAAACTCTCGACTAGGAGAGACCTCAAAATCCGGATCCTCTTACTCCTCCCGAGATAAGGATAAAGAGTTCAAGAAAAAAGAAGATCAGCATGGAGAGAAGATTAAGAAATACCACAATTACAACCCTCTCCGGGTGTCTCTTGTGGAAGTATACCAAGAAGTATGCCATACTGAGAAGATCCCACCACCTCGCCCACTTAAAAGCAAAAAGGGAGGAGGAAATCAGACGGAATACTGTGAATACCATCGAATCTATGGACATCCCACCAACGAGTGCTTTGACTTGAAGAATGTCATTGAAAAATTGGTAAGAGAAGGGAGACTAGATCGATACTTAGCCAGCAAGACAGATGATCCTAGAAAAAGAAGAAGGGATGAAGAGGTCGGATGAACTGAACGACCACCTCACACCCCAGAAAGACATGTCCACATGATATATGGTGGATTTGCGGGAGGAGGAATCTCCAAATCATCTCGCAAAGGGCACCTTAAGGAATTATATAACGTCGAAGGGGGAGAAGGAGCACCCGACCTCCCTACTATTACTTTCACTAAAGAGGACGCGGCTGGCATCATCTCGGGACACGATGATGAGCGGATAATTTATATGCTTTTTGGCATTGTTTTTAGGTAGTTTTTAGTATGATCTAGTTACTTTTAGGGATGTTTTCATTAGTTTTTATGCTAAATTCACATTTCTGGACTTTACTATGAGTTTGTGTATTTTTCTGTGATTTCAGGTATTTTCTGGCTAAAATTGAGGGACCTGAGCAAAACTCTGATAGGAGGCTGACAAAGGACTGCTGATGCTGTTGGAATCTGACCTCTCTGCACTCAAAATGGATTTTCTTGAGCTACAAAACTCCAAATGGCGCGCTCTCAACGGCGTTGGAAAGTAGACATCCAGAGCTTTCCAGAAATATATAATATTTTATACTTTATTTGTAATTAGATGACGTAAACTGGCGTTCAACGCCAGTTCCATACTGCATTTTGGAGTCAAACGCCAGAAACACGTCACAAACCATAGTTGAACGCCCAAAACATGTTACAACTTGGCGTTTAACTCCAATAGAAGCTTCAGCTCATGGATAGATCAAGCTCAGCCCAAGCACACACCAAGTGGGCCTCGGAAGTGGATTTATGCATCAATTACTTACTTCTGTAAACTTTAGTAGCTAGTCTAGTATAAATAGGGTAGTTTACTATTGTATTAGATATCTTTGATTGTATTATTCGATCTTAGACATTGGGGGCTGGCCATTCGGCCATGCCTGGACCTTTCACTTATGTATTTTCAACGGTGGAGTTTCTACACACTATAGATTAAGGGTGTGGATCTCTGCTGTACCTCAAGTTTTAATGCAATTACTACTATTTTCTATCCAATTCGATTTATTCTTGTTCTAAGATATTCGTTGCACTTCAACTTGATGAATGTGATGATCCGTGACACTCATCATCATTCTCACCTATGAACGCGCGTGACTGACAACCACTTCCGTTCTACCTTAGATCGGGCGCATATCTCTTGGATTCCTTGATCAGAATCTTCGTGGTATAAGCTAGAATTGATGGCGGCATTCATGGGAATCTGGAAAGTCTAACCTTGTCTGTGGTATTCCGAGTAGGATTCCGGGATTGAATGACTGTGACGAGCTTCAAACTCCTAAAGGCTGGGTGTTAGTGACAGACGCAAAAGAATCACTGGATTCTATTCCAACCTGATTGAGAACCGACAGATGATTAGCCGTGCTGTGACAGAGCATTTGGACCATTTTCACTGAGAGGATGTGATATAGCCATTGACAACGGTGATGCCCTACATACAGCTTGCCATAGAAAGGAGTGATGAAAAACTAGAAGGAAGAAGTAG
>NC_029777.3:87214626-87214983 GCF_000817695.3 Arachis duranensis
CGTCCACCAAGTTTTTGGCGCCGTTGCCGGGGATTGTTCGAGTATGGACAACTGACGGTTCATCTTGTTGCTCAGATTAGGTAATTTTCTTTTTATTTTTCTTTTCAAAAAGTTTTCAAAAAAATATTTTTCAAAATTTTTCCCTTTGTTTTCAAAATTTTTCAAATTTTTTAAGAATGAAATCTAGTGTTTCATGAAACATGTTTTAGCTTGGTTGGCTATTAAGCCATGTCTAACTCATAGGATTTTGATTGAGGACTATGAATTCATTACTTCCTTTTTCCAAAATATGTTTTCAAAAAATTTAGTAAGAAAATACAAAAAAAATCATAAAATAAAAAAAACCAAAAAAATTTT
>NC_029777.3:87215265-87239138 GCF_000817695.3 Arachis duranensis
TTTTTCGAAAATTTGAGTTGACTTAGTCAAAAAATTTTAAAATTAGTTGTTTCTCCTAAGTCAAGTCAAATTTTCAATTTTAAAAATCCTATCTTTTCAAATTTTTTTTCAAAAATCAAATCTTTTTTATTTTTATCTTATTAATTTCGAACATTTTAAAATTATTTTCAAAATCTTTTTCTTAATTTTATTTCAAATTTTCGAAATTACACTAACAATTAATGTGATTGATTCAAAAATTTGAAGTTTGTTACTTTCTTGTTAAGAAATGTTCAATCTTTAAATTCTACAATTTTATCTTTTAGTTTCTTATTAGTTAAGTAATTAATTTTAATTTTAAAAATTAAATCTTTTTATCATATCTTTTTATCTTATCTTTTTATCATATCTTCTTATCTTATCTTATATCATATCTTTTTCAAAATTTTATCTTTTTCAAAAATTTGATTTTAAAATATCTTATCTAACCTCTTATCTTCTTATCTTTTCAAATTTGATTTTAATATCTTTTTCAACTAACTAATTAACTTTTTATTTGTTTCTTATCTTTTTCAAAACCACCTAACTACTTCTCCCTCTCTAATTTTTGAAAATATCTCATCCATTTTTCAAAATTCTTTTTAAATTAATTGATTGTTTTAAATTTTAATTTTAAATTCTATCTCATCTTTAATTTTCGAAAATCACTAACTCCTTTTCAAAATTTATTTTCGAATTCTCTCTCTCATCTTCTTCTATTTATTTATTTATTTACTAATACTTCTCTTCACCTCTCTTCATCTCCAATCACTTCCTCTATCCTTACCCATGTGTTTGGATTATTCCTTCTTCTTAATCCTTATCCCCTTTCTTCTTCTACTAATAATAAGGATCCTCTTTACTGTGACATAGAGGATTCCTCTTCCTTTTCTTTTTATCTTCTCTTTCATATGAGCAGGAACAAGGAAAAAGGCACTCTTGTTGAAACTGATCCTGAACCTGAAAGGACTCTAAAGAGGAAACTAAGAGAAGCTAAATTACAACAATCCAGAGGTAACCTTTCTGAAATTTTCAAACAAGAGAAGGAGATGGCAGCCGAAACCAACAACAATAATGCAAGGAGGATGCTTGGTGATTTTACTAAACCCACGTCCAAGTTTGATAGAAGAAGCATCTCAATTCCTGCCATTGGAGCAAACAATTTTGAGTTGAAACCTCAATTAGTTGCTTTAATGCAACAGAATTGCAAGTTTCATGGACTTCCATCAGATCCCTATCAGTTCTTAACTAAGTTCTTGCAGATTTGTGAGACTGTAAAGACGAATGGAGTAGATCCTGAAGTCTACAGGCTCATGCTTTTCCCTTTTGCTGTAAGAGACAAAGCTAGAACATGGTTGGATTCACAACCTAAGGATAGCCTGGACTCCTGGGATAAGCTGGTCACGACCTTCTTGGATAAATTCTTTCCTCCTCAAAAGTTGAGCAAGCTTAGAGTGGATGTTCAGACCTTCAAGCAAAAAGATGGTGAATCCCTCTATGAAGCTTGGGAAAGATACAAGCAGATGACCAAAAGGTGTTCTTCTGACATGCTTTCAGAATGGACCATTCTGGATATATTCTATTATGGTCTGTCTGAGTTCTCTAAGATGTCACTGGACCATTCTGCAGGTGGATCCATTCACCTAAAGAAAAAGCCTGCAGAAGCTCGAGAACTTATTGACATTGTTGCAAATAACCAGTTCATGTACACTTCTGAGAGGAATTTCGTGAATAATGGGATGCCTCAAAGGAAGGGAGTTCTTGAAATTGATGCTATGAATGCCATATTGGCTCAGAACAAAATGTTGACTCAACAAGTCAACATGATTTCTCAAAGTTTGAATGGATGGCAAAATGCATCCAACAGCACTAAAGAGGCATCTTCTGAAGAAGAAGCTTATGATCCTGAAAACCCTACAATGGCAGAGGTAAATTATAATCCCTCATGGAGAGATCATCCTAATTTCTCATGGAAGGATCAACAAAAGCCTCAACAAGGCTTTAATAATGGTGGAAGAAATAGGCTCAGCAATAACAAGCCTTTTCCATCTTCTTCCCAGCAACAGAAAGAGAGTTATGAACAGAATACCTCTAACTTAGCAAACTTAGTCTCTGATCTATCTAAGGCCACTTTAAGTTTCATGAATGAAACAAGGTCTTCCATCAGAAATCTGGAGGCACAAGTGGGCCAACTAAGTAAGAAAATCACTGAAACCCCTTCCAGTACTCTCCCAAGCAATACTGAAGAGAATCCTAAGAGAGAGTGCAAGGCCATTGACATAGTCAATATGGCCGAATGCAAGGAGGAGGGGGAGGACGTGACTCCCAATGAGGAAGACCTCATGGGACGTCTCTCAAGCAAGAAGGAGTTCCCTATTGAGGACCCAAAGGAATCTGAGGCTCATGTAGAGACCATAGAGATTCCATTAAACCTCCTTCTACCATTCATGAGCTCTGAAGACTATTCTTCCTCTGAAGAAGATGAAGATGTAACTGGAGAGCAAGTTGCTCAATATCTAGGAGCCATCATGAAGCTAAATGCCAAGTTATTTGGTAATGAGAGGAAGCATGAACAGCTTCTCTCAATGCAGAGTCAAACAGAGCCCCCACAGTCAAACTCTAAGTTTGGTTTTGGGAGGCCACAACCAAACTCTAAGTTTGGTGTTGAACCCCCACATTCAAACTCTAAGTTTGGTGTTGGGACAATGCTCTGAACATCTGTGAAGCTCCATGAAAGCTCACTATCAAGCTATTGACATTAAAGAAGCGCTTATTGGGAGGCAACCCAATTTTTATTTATCTAATTTTATTTTTCTTTTTATTGTTCTTTTATGTTTTATTAGGTTCATGATCATGTGGAGTCACGAAAAAAATATTAAAATTAAAAACAGAATCAAAAACAGTAGAAGAAAATCACACCCTGGAGGAAGGACTTACTGGCATTTGAACGCCAGTAAGGAGCATCTGGCTGGCGTTCAACGCCAGAACAGAGCATGGATCTGGCGCTAAACGCCAGAAACATGCAGCAATCTGGCGTTTAAACGCCAGGATTGCACACTGCGGAAAAATGGCATTCAACGCCAGAAATATGCTGCAGATGGGCGTTGAATGCCCAGAACAAGCTTAGAGCTGGCGTTTAACGCCAGAAACAAGCATCAATCTGGCGTTAAACGCCAGGATTGCACTCAGATGGCATTTTACATGCCTCATTGGTGCAGGGATGTTAAATCCTTGACACCTCAAGATCTGTGGACCCCACAGGATCATCTCAGGATCTGTGGACCCCACAGGATCCCCACCTACCTCACCCTCTCTCTCTCCATTCATGGTCATCCCTTCTATTTTTCATTCACCACTCACATCTATCGACTCTTCCCCATACACCCCACCTACCTTCAAAATTCAAATTCTCTTTCCCACCCAATCCCACTCATATAGCCGAATACACACATCCCTCCATCTCCTCCATATCTTCTACTTATTCTTTATCTTTTCTTTCTTCTCTTGCTCGAGGGCGAGAAATTTTCTAAGTTTGGTGTGGTAAAAGCATAGCTTTTTTTTCCATAATCATTGATGGCACCTAAGGCCAGAGAAACCTCAAAAAAAAAAGGAAAAAAAGAGAAGATAAAAGCTTCCACCTCTGAGTCATGGGAGATGGAAAGACTCATCTAAAGGGTTTATAGCTCAATGGTAGAACATTTGACTGCAAATCAAGATATCCCTGAGATACCTCAGGGAATACATTTTCCTCCACACAATTATTGGGAGCAACTAAGGATAAGAGCACCAAAATCATTAGGGATCATGCAACAAAGGCAAGGAAGAGACATAGAGGAGCTCAAAGCACCATTGGTACTTCAAGAAGGCGCCACCCTCACTAAGGTGGACTCATTCCTTAACTTCCTTGTTCTTAATTCTCTATTTTTCGATTTTTATGCTTCATGTTTATCTATGTTTTCTGTCTTTATTACATGATCATTAGTATTTAGTAACTATGTCTTAAGGCTATAAATAATTCCATGAATCTTTCACCTCTCTTAAATAAAAAATGTTTCTAATTCAAAAGAACAAGAAGTACATGAATTTCGAAATTATCCTTGAACTTAGTTTAATTATATTGATGTGGTGACAATACTTTTTGTTTTCTGAATGAATGCTTAAACACTGCATATTTTTGATCTTGTTGTTTATGAATGTTAAAATTGTTGGCTCTTGAAAGAATGAAGAAAAAGAGAAATGTTATTGATAATCTGAAAAATCATGAAATTGATTCTTGAAGCAAGAAAAAGCAGTGAAAGAACAAGGCTTGCGGAAAAAAAAAGAAGAAAAGTGGCAAAAAAAAATAGAAAGAAAAGGAAAAGCAAGCAGAAAAAGCCAATAGCCCTTAAAACCAAAAGGCAAGGGTAAAAAGGATCCAAGGCTTTGAGCATCAATGGATAGGAGGGCCCAAGGAAATAAAATTCAGGCCTAAGCGGCTAAATCAAGCTGTCCCTAACCATGTGCTTGTGTCATGAAGACCCAAGTGAAAAGCTTGAGACTGAGTGGTTAAAGTCGTGATCCAAAGAAAAAAGAGTGTGCTTAAGAGCTCTGGACACCTCTAACTGGGGACTTTAGCAAAGCTGAGTCACAATCTGAAAAGGTTCACCCAGTCATGTGTCTGTGGCATTTATGTATCCGGTGGTAATACTGGAAAACAAAGTGCTTAGGGCCACGGCCAAGACTCATAAAAGTAGCTGTGTTCAAGAATCAACAAACCTAACTAGGAGAATCAATAACACTATCCAAAATTCTAAGTTCCCAGAGACACCAATCACTCTGAACTTCAAAGGAAAAAGTGAGATGCCAAAACTGTTCAGAAGCAAAATTGTGTTTTTCTGTGATTTCAGGTATTTTCTGGCTGAAATTGAGGGACCTGAGCAAAACGCTGATAGGAGGCTGACAAAGGACTGCTGATGCTGTTGGAATCTGACCTCTCTGCACTCAAAATGGATTTTCTGAAGCTAAAGAACTCCAAATGGTGCGATCTCAACGGCGTTGGAAAGTAGACATCCAGAGATTTTCAGCAATATATAATAGTCCATACTTTATTCGTAATTAGATGATGTAAACTGACGCTCAACACCAGTTCCATACTACATTCTGGAGTCAAACGCCAGAAACACGTCACGAACCAGAGTTGAATGCCCAAAACATGTTACAACTTGGCGTTCAACTCCAAGAGAAGCCTCAGCTCGTGGATAGATCAAGCTCAGCCCAAGCACACACCAAGTGGGCCTCGGACGTGGATTTATGCATCAATTACTTACTTCTGTAAACCCTAGTAGCTAGTCTAGTATAAATAGGATAGTTTACTATTGTATTAGATATCTTTGATTGTATTATTCGATCTTAGACATTAGGGGTTGGCCATTCGGCCATGCCTGGACCTTTCACTTATGTATTTTCAACGGTGGAGTTTCTACACACTATAGATTAAGGGTGTGGAGCTCTGCTGTACCTCAAGTTTTAATGCAATTACTACTATTTTCTACCCAATTCGATTTATTCCTGTTCTAAGATTTTCGTTGCACTTCAACTTGATGAATGTGATGATCCGTGACACTCATCATCATTCTCACCTATGAACACATGTGACTGACAACCACTTCCGTTCTACCTTAGACCGGGCGCATATCTCTTGGATTCCTTGATCAGAATCTTTGTGGTATAAGCTAGATTGATGGCGGCATTCATGGGAATCCAGAAAGTCTAACCTTGTCTGTGGTATTCCGAGTAGGATTACGGGATTGAATGACTGTGACGAGCTTCAAACTCCTGAAGGCTGGGCATTAGTGACAGACGTAAAAGAATCACTGGATTCTATTCCAACCTGATTGAGAACCGACAGATGATTAGCCGTGCTGTGACAGAGCATTTGGACCATTTTCACTGAGAGGATGGGATGTAGCCATTGACAACGGTGATGCCCTACATACAGCTTGCCATAGAAAGGAGTGATGAAAAACTAGAAGGAAGAAGTAGGAAAGCGGAGATTCAGAAGGAACACAACACCTCCATACACCTATCTGAAATTCCCACCATTGAATTACATGAGTAACTTTATCTTTATTTTCTGTTTATTTTATTATTTTTATTTAAACCAATAATCTCTTAATCCAGTTAAATCCGCCTGACTGGGATTTACAAGATGACCATAGCTTGCTTCATACCAACAATCTCTGTGGGATCGACCCTTACTCACGTAAGGTATTACTTGGATGATCCAGTACACTTGCTGGTTAGTTGTGCGGAGTTGTGACAAAGTGTGATTCACATTTGAGAGCACCAAGCCTTTAGAGCCATTGTTGATGATCACAATTTCGTCCACCACACGACGATCCCATCGTCATCACTATCGTATTGGCCACCACTAATCTCTACCACACACTGGTGGACCAAGGAAGCTCGACTGATATCTTGTTTAAAACCGCCTTCGACAAACTCGGCCCAGAGGAAAAAGAACTTAGAGCATATCCGAACAACTTATTTGGACTAGGAGACACTCCAATCCAACCACTTGGATACATCTCACTACACACAACCATTGGAAAAGGAAACCGGTCAAGGACACTTAACACAAACTACATTGTGGTCGATGTGAGTTCATCTTACAATGTCCTAATAGGTCGGACAACCCTAAATCAGCTCGCCGCAGTAGTCTTGACTCTACATCTATGTATGAAGTTCCCAACTACAGAAGGGATCGCTACGATAAAAGGAGACCAGAGGACAGCGCGTCGCTGTTACAATGAAAGTCTGAACCTCAGAGGCAAAGGAGAAGAAATCCACACCATCGAACTTGGGGGAATTCGAGGTCGGGAAGAACTTCGTCCACAACCCGAGGGTGAGATAGAAAAAGTCCAGATCAGATATGTCGCAGATAAAACAACCAATATTGGCGCAATCCTAAAAGGAGATGTAAAGGAGTCTCTCATACAGTTCTTAAAAGATAATGTTGACCTCTTTGCATGGAAGGCCGCAGACATGCCGGGCATAGACCCCAAACTAATGTGCCACAAGTTGGCAGTATACCCAGGATCTTGGCCAGTACAGCAGAAGCGTCGAAAACTCAGACCTAAAAGATCCCAAGCTGTGGAAGAATATGTACAATCTCTACTGAAGGCAGGACTCATAAGAGAAGTCAAATATCTGCTATGGCTAGCCAATGTTGTCTTAGTGAAAAAATCAAATGGAAAGTGGCAGATGTGCACCGATTACACCGATCTCAACAAAGCTTTCCCAAAAGATCCCTACCCACTCCCAAGTATTGATGCTCTGGTGGATGCCTCCTCCGGATATAAATACCTCTCATTTATGGACGCTTATTTGGGATACAATCAAATCCCAATGTATCCGCCTGATCAAGAAAAAACCTCATTCTTAACCCCAAAAGCAAACTACTGTTATGTCGTCATGCCATTCAGACTTAAAAATGTAGGAGCTACCTATCAAAGATTAATGTACAAAGTCTTTGTAGATCATATCGAGAAACTCATGGAGGTATATGTGGACGACATGTTAGTAAAAACACAAAGCGAATAGTCATTACTGTCCGACCTCGCCCAGGTATTCCATACCATAAGAAAGCATAGCATGCGACTTAACCCTGTAAAATGCATCTTCGCAGTAGAAGCTGGCAAGTTCTTGGGTTTCATGCTCACCCAAAGAGGAATTGAAGCAAACCCGGACAAGTGTCGGGCCATACTCGACATGAAAAGCCCGACCTGTGTCAAAGAAGTGCAACAGCTCAACGGGCGACTGGCAGCATTGTCCAGATTTCTAGCCGGATCAGCCATAAGGTCTCTCCCCTTCTACGCTACACTAAGGAAGGGAAAGAACTTCGAGTGGACAACAGAGTGCGAGCAAGCTTTCCAGGATTTCAAAAGATTCCTGGAACAACCACCCATTCTTACCCGACCGAGGGAAGGAGAAGCACTCATATTATACCTTGTACTAGGAAGTCGGGTAATAGCCTCAGCACTAGTCAGAGAGGACAAAAGTGGGCAACAACCCATCTACTTCATCAGCAAAGCCCTACAAGGGGCAGAACTGACCTATCAAAAGATAGAAAAGTTTACCTACGCCCTCATACTAACTTCTCGACGACTTTGCCCCTATTTTCAAGCTCATACCATCAAGGTTCAAACTAACCAGCCCATGAAAGGCATTCTACAGAAGACAGACTTAGCTGGAAGAATTCTACAATGGGCAGTCGAGCTATCTGAGTTCGATCTTCAATATGAAGCTCGGACGGCCATCAAGTCCCAATATTTGGCCGACTTCATTGCTGAGTATACTGACACTCCGGGAACTCCTACAAAATGGAAATTCTATGTAGACATGTCCTCAAACAAAATTGAAAGTGGTGTAAGTGTGATAATAGAAAGCGACCAGGGAACCCAACTCGAACTCTCCCTCAAATTTGGGTTCCCTACTTCAAACAACCAGGCCAAATACGAGGCAGTACTAGCTGGTTTGAAGCTGGCTAAGGAGGTTAGAGCTCAAAAGCTTATCATCTTTAGCGACTCACAAGTAGTCATCTCACAAATAGCAGGAAGCTACCAAGCTAAGGACCCTACTATGAAAATGTACCTGGACAAAACTAGGAACAACTCAGACTACTCGGAGAGTATCAGGTCCGCCATATACCTCGGGAGCAGAATCCGCGAGTTGACGCACTTTCAAAATTAGCCAGCACCAAACCAGGAGGTAACAATAGAAGCCTCATCCAAGAAATACTACAGAGCCCATCAATTTCGGAGGAAGAAAATGTCTTAGCCATATTAGGTCAGGATCAAGGATGGATAACTCCCATAATCAGCTACTTCAAATCCGAGATACTCCCTACAGATAAGAAAGAGGCAAAGAGGATAAAACAAGAGGCATAATACTACACCATCATAAACAACATCCTATACAGGAGAGGGATCTCAACCCCTCTATTGAAATGTGTACCAACCTCTAACACGAAAGCGGTTTTAGAAGAAGTACACAGCGGCATCTATGGCAATCATCTCGGCGCACGAGCTCTTGCCAAGAAAGTACTCTGAGCCGGATTCTTTTGGCCGACTTTGCAAAAAGAAGCCACCGAGTTCGTTAAGACATGTCCACCATGCCAGAAACATGCCAATTTTCACATCACCCCACCAGAGGAACTCATCAGCGTAGCATCACCTTGGCCATTTGCAAAGTGGGGACTCGATCTCCTAGGGCCCTTCCCCTAAGGATCGAGACAGGTCAAGTTCCTCATTGTAGGGGTAGATTATTTCACAAAATAGATTGAGGCAGAGCCCCTAGCCAACGCCACAGCGCAAAGAAGTCAAAAATTCTTATATAGAAACATGTCACAAGGTTCGGGATTCCTTACTCCATTACCACAGAAAATGGCACTCAATTCACAGATGCGGGCTTTAGAAAGTTGGTAGCCGACTTAAAAATAAAGCACCAATTCACATCCGTAGAACACCTGCAGGCTAATGGATAGGCAGAAGCTGCCATTAAAGTCATACTAGTTGTGTTAAAATGGAGGTTACAGGACACAAAGGGAGCCTGGGCTGAAGAGCTCCCACAAGTCCTATGGGCATATCAGACAACCCCACATTCCACCACAAAGGAATCACCCTTCTGATTGGCTTATGGAATGGAGGCAATGATACCAGTAGAAATCGAAGAATGATCTCCCAGAACGATCCTATACAGCGACGAAGCCAACCCCCAACTTCAAAAGGAAGAGCTCGATCTACTCCCAGAAGTCCGAGAAAGAGCTCGGATCAGAGAAGAGGCAGTAAAACGCCGCATGGCCTCAAGGTACAATCAAAAGATAGTACAGCGAAGCTTCACCAACAATGACCTCATCCTAATCTGAAACGATATCAGAGCAAGTCGACCCGGAGAAGGAAAGCTGGCAAGTAACTGGAAAGGACCCTACCGAGTCACAGAGGTACTGGGAAAGGGCTACTACAAAGTGTCTGAACTCGAGGAATGAGAGCTACCAAGGTCATTGCACGCCTGCAACCTAAGAAGGTATTATAGTTAAGAGGTAATAAAAGGTCTTAGGACAAAGGTGCACTCTTTTTCCTGAAAAAGGTTTTTTAATGAGACACCAAGCCAAGATCTACAAAATTACCTAACTTAAGAAGGGTAAACACCCACATGTATATATTTGCATATTTTCTATAAAACATTTTTTCAGATTTTCTACAGATTCTCTTTATCAAGACGCATTAATTTGAAAACGCAAAATTCATCGCCCGATTATAAAGCTACAGATCGACAAAAGTGAAAACCAAATTCACTGCCCGACAAGGTCGACAAAATAAAAACCGAATTCATCCAAAGTCGGCCAAGCAAAACGCACTACCCAATTTCTACAAAATTGGCAAGATGAAAAGCGATGAAAATAGAATAATGCAAGAAGTTATCAAAAGTGATCCATAAGAAAAGACCTGACGAGGTCTTAACAAAAATGGGTTGCTAGAAATAACTTAGGTAGCGTTTGTTTTCAGGGACAGGACACGGAGACATGGACAACACTTGTTTAAAAAGTGTTTGGAAGCAGAGACATGGACAGTGGACATATTGTCTCCGAGACAGCTTTTTATACTTTTGTGTCCACTCTTTCACGAAGGACAATGATAGACACGGAATTTGGAAAAGTGGACACGGACAATTTTATAAATTTTGTTTTCCTTTTTTCCACTATTACCCCTTCTTATTTTTCCTATTGTGTTGTTCAAAGATACTTTTTTCTTCATGTTCTTTCTCTATCTCTTTCTTTTCCAGGTACTCTCTCCTTTCTATAGAATTTTTTATTAGGGTAGATAATTCTTTTTTTTATCGTTTTACTTCAATACCATTTTAACCTTATATTATATTATTTGATTTGTAATAAAAATAATAACAAAAATAATAATCTTGAAACTTTTGAAAGATAAATATTCGCAAAAGTAAAATTGATCTTTTAAAATGATAAAAAATAATTTATAAATTGTAATTGATTTTATATAATTTAAAGAAAAATCAGTTTTTTATAAAGAAAAATCAGTTTTTAGATTAAAAAAATTAGTTTTTTTTAAATAAAAATAGATTTTTATATGCAAAAACTAATTATTTTTTCATGTAAAAATGGATTTTTTCAAAATTAATTTTTTATTTTAAATTAATTTGGCTTATTAACTTAAACAAAATTTTTTATTAATCAAACTCAAATTTAATTTTTTTTTGTTAATCTTAACCATATGTATTCCTACATATTAATAATAAATTTTAAAATAAAATAATTATATTTATAAATTTTATTTTAAATAAATACTAATATATTTTTTATTAAAATTTTTTGCCTCTTCAAATATTTTTTTCAAGTTCCGTCTGTACTCCTACGTACTCTCATTTTTTATTAAATTAATTTGTATTGATATAGAAAATTTGGAATCACAGGGCTATTTTAGACATTTCATATAATATTTTAGTCTTGTCCATGTGTATCCAAACATAATACTAGACATTACATTAGTGTCTTTTCCATCGTATCCAAACACAATACACAAAAGATAATTTTTAGTGTCTCCGTCCTATTGTCTCTATTTCAGTGTCATGTTCTGTCCTGTCTCTAAAAACAAACGCAGCCTTAAAGACGGACCGACACAAAGAAGTTGGACCAGTCAAAACAAGCAAAAGTTATAAAAAGTAAATCCATAGAAAAAGAGGCCTGGCCAGCCCTGAAAATGGATTACTTAAAATAACTTAGAAGGGACCGACGTGACGAAGTCGGCCCAAAAAAGCTACAAAAAGTTATAAAAGTAATTCATAAAAAGAGACCCGACAAGGTCTAAAATGGATTACTAGAAATAACTTGGGAAGGGACCGACATTAAGAAGTCGACCCAAGCCGATTAAAGCGACAGAGTTATAAAAAGTAAATCCATAAAAAAGAGATCTAACGAGGTCTGAATAAAAATGGATTACTAGAAATAACTCGAGGAGATACGACAAGAAGAAATCGACCAAACGGAAGGCGTGCGCTAAAAAGGACACAGCCCGACCCAAAAAAAGCCATGACCACACCTACGAATATTCTATGAGAAAAAGAATACGTTGAACAAAGCTAGCATCAAAAGCCACTTCGACCAAAGCAGGAAAATAAACTAACTCACAGGCAATCAAAAAAGAGGTCGTACAATAGAAAGCTCCAAACACCCTTAAGATTCCTAGAAAGTTCCAAAAGCTGTAGACAAGCATATCACAAGGAAACAAACAAACCAAAAATTATAGAAATTAGAGTTCAAAAAACCCACAGACCGGGCTGTACAAAATACATCAAAGAAAAAGTTCATCAAGGGTCCAGGTTCTCCTCAATAGCAGAATCCTAAGTCGATGGAGGAAGTATGATCCTCGTAGGAATTGCATCTACAGTTCCATCATCCCGATTCAAGATCTGAACATCGGGGTCGAACTCGGGTTGGCCGACCTCGGTGGAGTAGAAGAAGTCGGGGCAGCTGGAGCTTTAGCTGATGGCACGGGAGGCGGATCTATATCTTCATCATTATCATCCGAGCCATCAGGTACAATCTTTCCATCTTCTATAACATTGTCCAAACTGAAGAGAGTCAGGTCGAGCTCGGGCGCGAGAACTCGAACCTGAGCCTTCAAATTTTCATAGGCAGCGGTCACACTGCCTACGAGATGGCCCTGGAGCTCGGCATAATCAGATTGAGCAAATTCCAACCTCTCCCTAAGCTCTATCATCTCACTATAAGTCCAGACATAGCTATTCTTCTGCTTCTGCACCATCTCCTCAGCCAGATTTGCAGAAGCTACCGCAGTAGTAGCCCGAGTCTTCTCACCCTCCAATTCCTTCTCCAGCTTTGCCACCTTTTTCTCAAGCTCCTCATTCAATCCCTTGATCCTGTCAAATTCTGACTTAGCCTCCTCCATAAAAGCCTTTGTCGCATGAACCGGGAAGTCCTGAGCAGTTCGGAACAAAGCTGCACCCATGTGTGCCATCTTAATACTACTCTGGGTGATAAAATCTAGGTGGTGAAGAATGGAAACGTCGTTCATAGGAAGTTGGCCATAAGGGGCAATTTGATTATCAACAAACCCCACAGCATCAAAATCAGGGGCGTCCAAGTTAAAAGGCTCAACAGTCCTCTGTCTTTTTAGAAGAGGGCCGGCAGTGGGAGAAGAGGTAGCAGCAGAAGTCTGGGGAGGATCAACTAAATGAACCTGAGGAGTAGGGATCACCCTCCTCGGCCTAGAAGCACCCGAGGTTAGCTTCTTAGGAGGAACCTAAGAGGATCCCTCCCCAGCAGCCTTGGCCGAGACGTTCTGGGCAGCCATAGCTTTCCTCGCCTTCTTAAAGGCCTTCATGGAATCATTGTTTTTAACCATCTCTAAAAAAGCACAGCAAAATACCAAGTTACAAAAACTGGAAAAAAGAAAGAAATAAAAACAAGTAAAAGCAATAAAAGAAGTCGACCACTACCCAGGTCAGCTCGGAGAAGGGAGGGGTCCCCTAAGAATCTCTTTGTGTCAAGATGGGGGGTTGCCCCCAAATCTCCTCCAACACACTTACAAAAGCCTGCTCAACCTCATCAAGCATCTCCCAGAATATCTAGACACCACAACATTCTTTTTCCAACATAAGGGGAAGATAGGTTCATTATTCGACTCTAAGAAAAATGGTCGAGCTCCCTCAACAGCTCGGACCTTAAAAAAGTAGTTCTTAAAATTCCTAAAGGACTCGTCATACATAGAAAAAATTTTCTTTCCTTAGGCAGACCGAAAAGATATCCAAGAAGCTTTCTCTTTGGAAGTCCCATGTTTGATCAAAACAAAGAGGTAAAGAAAGAAGGTTTGAGAAGGCTTGACATCCAACTCTTGGCACAACAGCTGAACAATCTTAATAAAGCCCCAGGAATTCAGATGAAGATGGGACGAAGCTACATTACATGACCACAGCAAGTCGGTCTCAAAAGAAGTAAAAGGAAGGGTAATGTTCAGTTGGCTAAAAAAGTAATCATAGGCATAAAAGAAGGGGCGTTCCCCTTGGGTCAGAGAAGGAAAGCAAACCCTCTCATCGGAGTTAGGTGCTACCAGCTCATAGTTCTTCTCCTGATCCCTACTATAGATCTGGTGATATTTTCTAAGCTCCACACAATACTCAAAATTTACCACAGAAACACACATCAACACGAGGGAGTCCAGCCAGTCCGACATGCCCTCGGGAACTTTGGAAGAGGTCTCAACAATATTTTTGCGAGAAGACATGGGTCAACTAGTCCTACAGTGAGAAAAAGAAAGAAGGGGTGATGAGCGGATAATTTATACGCTTTTTGGCACTGTTTTTAGTATGTTTTTAGTATGTTTTAGTTAGTTTTTATTATATTTTTATTAGTTTTTATTTAAAATTCACTTTTCTAGACTTTACTATGAGTTTGTGTGTTTTTCTGTGATTTCAGGTATTTTCTGACTGAAATTGAGGGACCTGAGCAAAAATCTGATTCAGAGGCTGAAAAGGGCTGTAGATGCTGTTGGATTCTGACCTCCCTGCATTCGAAGTGGATTTTCTGGAGCTACAGAAGCCCAATTGGAGCGCTGTCAATTGCGTTGGAAAGTAGACATCCAGGGCTTTCCAGAAATATATAATAGTTCATAATTTGTCCGAGATTTGATTGCCCAAACAGGCATTCCAAGTCAGCTTCAGAATTCCCAGCGTTAAACGCTGGAACTGGCACAAAAGTGGGAGTTAAACGCCCAAACTGGCACAAAAGCTGGCGTTTAACTCCAGGAAAAGTCTCTACACATGGAAGCTTCAATGCTCAGCCCAAGCACACACCAAGTGGACCCCGAAAGTGGATTTTTACGTCATTTACTCATTCTTGTAAACCCTAGGTCACTAGTTCACTATAAATAGGACTTTTTGCTATTGTATCTTCATCTCATGACACATTACACGTTTCATATTGTATCTTCTACGGCATGAGTCTCTAAACCCATGGTTGGGGGTGAGGAGCTCAGCTGTGTCTTGATGGATTAATGCAATTACTACTGTTTTTCATTCAATCACGCTTGCTTCTATTCTAAGATACCACTTGTTCTTCAACCTGATGAATGTGATGATCCGTGACACTCATCACCATTCTCACCTATGAACGTGTGTCTGACAACCACCTCCATTCTACCTTTGTTTGAGTGTGTATCTCTTGGATTCCTTAAGCAGAATCTTCGTGGTATAAGCTAGAACCCATTGGCGGCATTCTTGAGAATCCGGAAAGACTAAACCTTGTTTGTGGTATTCCAAGTAGGATTCGAGGATTGAATAACTGTGACGAGCTTCAAACTCGCGAGTGTTGGGCGTTAGTGACAGACGCAAAAGAATCACTGGATTCTATTCCGACATGATCGAGAACCGACAGATGATTAGCCGTGCGGTGACAGCGTGCGTTGAACATTTTCACTGAGAGGATGGGAGGTAGCCATTGACAACGGTAAAACCCAACATACAGATTGCCATGGAAGGAGCCTTGCGTGCATGAAGAAGAAGACAGTAGGAAAGTAGAGATTCAGAAGATATAGCATCTCCAAAACCTCAACCTGTTCTCCATTACTGCAAAACAAGTATTTATTTCATGTTCTTTTACTTTTTACAATTAAATCTGAGAATTATTGATATCCTGACTAAGAGTTACAAGATAACCATAGCTTGCTTCAAGCCGACAATCTCCGTGGGATCGACACTTACTCACGTAAGGTATTACTTGGACGACCCAGTGCACTTGCTGGTTAGTTGTGCGGAATTGCAAAAGTGTGATTGTGATTTCGTGCACCATGGGGTTACTAACCAAAACAACTCGGGCAAAATCAGAAATCAGCTCAGAAAAATATGCATACCACTCGGACTAAAGCACACAACAACAAAAGGAAAACCCAGTACTCAAACCAAAGGTCCAGGGGCATCCTTTGGAGGCAGTAACAGAGCAAGGTTTCAGGAAAAACTGCGGCCTACACCCTGACATCCCTCAAACAAAGAAAACAACCTTCCTTTGACAGCGACTTTTCACAAGAAAAAACACAAAATACCATCAAAGACATCACCTTTTTACAACCTCTCAGCAAAACAAACTATCAAACACCAAATAGGCAAAGGGGAAATCATCAAAGGCGCCTCCTTTCTCAGAACCAAACAGTTCATCATTTCAAAAGTTCCAAATCAAGAAGATAACAACCAGAGATAGTGCCAACATTCAAAGCCCTAACTAGCAGGAAAACACGGAAGGTCATACAAACTAAAAAAGCCCTAAGAACGGCACGCATGGTAGAAACGATCAAGACAACAAACAAAGTGCAGAAAAAAGACTCAAACTTTTCAACACAAACTCAAGCAAGATCAAAACTTCTCATGACCAAATAGAACTACAAAAAGAAATGGCGTGAAATAAAAAAAGGAAGATAGAAAATCAACCTGCAGTGAAGAGAGAATGATGAAACAACCAATTGAAGACGAAAAAGTCCACTCCGACAATCACCTCTGACGAACAAAGAAAAGCGCAAAAGCGTGAGAACTGGAGAGAGTCACAGACGAGTTAGAGAACGTAAGAACAGAAGGATAAAAAGGGAGTCGTAGTGAGCAAGAGAAGAAGAAATTGAAAGGCAAAGTCTTTTGGGAAAAATTCAAAATGAAAAGCGAAAGAGGAAAACGGCAAAAAAGGTTAATGGGCATTTAAAACCCTCGCACGATCCCAAGGAAGTGCAAAAACGCGCACTACAAGGAGAAACGTTCCGCATTTAAAGCTACTAAATCAAAATTCTACAAACAAACCCAACAAAAAATGATCGAGCTCGGCTTCTCAAAGAGAGGCCAAAAGACCAAAAGGACACGACCTCAAGAGGAAGACCATGCTCAAGCAGGGGCACTATTCATACCCTGGGTCGAGCTGTACGACCCAGGCTGATCGAAGACAAGTCGACCGACCTCTTCAGGTCAGGACTTCCTGACCTCTTCTCAAAGAGTTCAGCCACATCACCAAGGGAGCCCAAAGCAAGCCCAGCAAAGGAGCACAGCCCAAATCTAAAGGTCGCAAAGCCTAGAAAGATAAGGCGGCTCCGTAGAAGATAAGATAAGAAGACTTCACTCAAAGATAAGATAAGATAATTATCTTATCTCAAGGCAAGGTCACTCCATACCATTATAAATACACTGGAGCACCCAGGTATAACTCACACTCTTATTCTACTAAAAACCTGCTTAATACCCTTGCTAACTTAAGCATCAGAGTCCCTTGCAGGTACCACCACCCTCTGGTGACGAAGGATCAGCACCACCACCAAGTCCAACAAGTCAGACACGGCGGCTGCGGCCACCATCATCAAGTCAGACTCAACATCGCCGACCAATACAGAAGATCTCGTCCGAGATCGACCTACAGTTTCAGGTAAACATAAATATTTTTAACTTACACTGGTGAACTTTTAAAAGTCTTTCTTGGATGGATTTTCTTTTTTCTAAAATATTTTACCGTGGTTTTCGGGGTATCTTTCCTAAAAAAAAGATAACAAATTAAAATTGGAAACCAAGATTAAAGCAGAGGTCTAGAAACACATGAAATTCATTTTTGGAAACCACCGAACCGAAAGTAAAGAGTGCAACAAACCAATTTACCTGGTATTGTCTTGGGCATTTACAGACGGTGTGGAGCCTCCCTGAGTCTGCAAGAGTGGTTCACTTCTGAGATTTACAGTCGGCAGTCTAACCAAGATAAATAAATATTAGTAATCGAATCCAGAGGAATTAGAAAAGGTTCTTCAATAGTTAGCAAAGAAAGAAAAATAACTTGGTAAAAGAAGCCGAATCTTACGTCTCAGACAAATCATTTTGTGGCTCCATCGAGTCAAATTGATCCGGAGCAACCTTCGCTGTTTGAGCTCCATTATTTCTTTTCTTTGACCTCTTTTCTCTTATTGTCTCCGATACTTGTCTTCTTCTTTCTGCAGCGCTATCTTTTATTTGTTCAGATCTGAAAGTTCATAAAATAAGTTTAATTTGAAGGAACTTAAAATGAAAGCATCAATAAAGTAAAAGAAAATATTATTCGAAAAACTTACTGCTTGTCAGATTGTGTTTGCTTTTTTTCCACCCTTTGCGGTTGTTTTCTTTTTATTATGGGTGTTTTCTCAATTTCTTTTTCTCTGCAACACAGACAAAGACATTTTATACCAGAGAAAAATATAAGCAAGAAAAATACACTAACAATAAAGTGAACAAAACTGATAGACACCACCGAACTGAAAGAAATTCATACGCCGAACAAAATGTAATAGTCATTCAATCATCAAGAAAAATATTTCCGGATAAAAAAAAAACTTAACTTGAGCAGCTGCACTGAACAATATCACATTTGTAATTTACTTTTACTTAACTAGCATACATAAACAATTTTAAGCAAGGAAATGCAAAAACTAAACCAGATGAAGATCATACAATCATATAAATGAACATCACCCAATACTTACTGGCTTTTAGATTTGCTTGTGCCCTCTAAATCTGTCGGAACATGCTTTTGTTTTTTTTTAACCACCTTCTGTGGTTGTTTTCTTTTCTTTATGCCAGTTTTTTCAATTTCTTCTTCTCTGCAATACATAAGAACAAATGCATAAGAACAACTTTAAGCAAATACAAGTTAAATGAAATCAATATGAAGATCAAACTTACTGGTTTTTAGATTCACTTTTGCTTTCTGAATCTGTTGGAGTGCTTCATTTTCAGTTGTTATTTCTAAATCCGTATCATCAAGCTTTTGTTTTTTAACAACAAGCTTTTGTCTTTTAACCACCCTCTTTTGTCTTATTCTCTTTGCTGGTGGTGTTTTGTCGGATTTGGATTCAGTTTCAGATTCAGCAAATCTTTCTTCTTCCGAAGAAGAATCTAGATCAACAATTTTCTTTTTTTCTTTCTTTCCTTTTTCCTTCTTATCTAACGTCTTTGTTTTTTTCTCCTTCTTTATGTTCTTTCTGTATAGAAGTCCCTAAAATAGAAATTTATTTAATGAGAAATACAGTAAGAATCAGCTGAATCAACATTAGCAACCCACTGAATCAAACAATAGTAATGTGCTGAATAAAATGGCATAAAATGTGATAATTATTTAATGATCAAAAAAATATTTTTGCATGCACAAGAACTCAATTGAAGACACTAACAATAAGGTGAACCAAACAGATCAGACCCACCGATCTGAATAAGATTCATATGGTGAATAAAACGTGACAAATATTTAATAATGAAGAAAAGTGTTTCTAAATGCACAAAGATTCAAATGAACACACTAAAAATTGCAAGTAGGAGAAATAAATTAATTATAACCTAAAACAAAAGTTTATTTAGTTAGTAGATTATTTTAGAAGCATTTGAAATGAAATTTTAGGGGGAATTTTTTGTTTAGTTTACCAATGGGTCAGTTGCTTCCCTCGAAATCCGGTCAAGCATCTTTTGGTTTGTCCAATGGGCCATCCACGGTGCTAGGGGAGCATCAAGTCCGAATGGACGAGGGAGCTTGGTTTCATGGAAGTATATCAACATCAAAACAAAAACACAGCCATCAACGGACTGTTTCGTTTCCTTTCTCTTGTTTTCTGTTCCTTTCAACAAGAAGTTGAGCACATGTTTTGCCCAATCCTACTCTTGGATGTTGTCCACATGAAAGATAGGCGGCTTATGTATCGGAGAGGCCACGCTTACCGTGGTTGGCAGCAAGAAGCACTTTTTTATAAAGACGACAAAAGTCGAATTTTTGCCGGTTCTCCTCCCCTTCAACGCTCATATCCAGCACATTCCTTGTCAAAGTCGCCAACGAAATATTTTGACGCTGTCAAATATTTTCTTGCCTTTCGAATTCAGTTTTGTGTAATCAACCTTGTTATAAAAAGATTCCCTACAATATTTTACTAGCAAAAAAACATCCAAAAAGGTATAGTAATGAACGGAAGATAAGCAAGAAGTGGAAAGTGTATTACCGCCATTGTTTATGCCTAGTGCAACTGCTACCTGGCGAGGAGTTATTTTAAAGTTCCTTGGAGAGTTTTCAAGCATCCCTTATAGTCATCAAAGCAATTAATCAATTCTCTCAACAGAGAGTGAGAGACATTCATTTTTGAGACATGTACCAGGGCACCAAATCCCATTTGTTCAACTATATCTCTCTTTTCTTGACTCATATTCCTAAATACTGTTGATATTGCCTTTGTTTGGAATCTGCAATCATGAGTTTTCTGCAAGTTTTGAAATAGAATGTGAGGATATTTTTATAAACAAAATAGATATTGTTTGAATGAAAGCGGATAAATATATTTAATGTGCTTACATTATAATGTGGCTTCTCCTTTTTTTGTCACCATTGTCTTGTTGTGTTTTGCTGTAATGAAACAATTTGGTCAATACTTCAGTCAATACACTGAAAAGCACAAGCATGCAGTAAATATCAAGTTCAAATCCCTAGTTATATTGTAAAAATGCAATCAAAATAAAGCTTAAACCCTGAACACACTAAATAACTAGTGAATGAGAATAACCAAGCCCACCGAACCGAATACAATCTATGTGGTGAATAAATCATTATAAACTTTCAATTATTATGAATAGTATTTCCTCATGCAATAGAAGTTAACTGAATAGAGTAACAATCAAGTTCAAAGACCTAGTTATACTATCCACTGAACTGAATGAAAATAAAAATAAATTTGATTCAAAGCCCTAGTTATATTGTAAAAATGCAATCAAAATAAAGCCTAAACCTTGAACACACTAAATAACTAATGAATGAGAATAACCAAGCCCACTGAACCGAATACAATCTATGCGGTGAGTAAATCATTATAAGCTTTCGATCATTATGAATAGTATTTCTTCATGCAATAGAAGTTAACTGAATAGAGTGACAATCAAGTTCAAAGACCTAGTTACACTATCCACTGAATTGAATGAAAATAAGAACAAATTTGATTCAAAGCCCTAGTTATATTCTAAAAATGCAATAAGAATAAAGCCTAATCCCTGAACACACTAAATAACTAGTGAATGAGAATAACCAAGCCCACCGAATCGAATACAATCCATGTGGTGAATAAATCATTATAAGCTTTCAATTATTATGAATAGTATTTCTTCACGCAATAGAAGTTAACTGAATAGAGTAATAATCAAGTTGAAAGACCTAGTTACACTATCCACTGAACTGAATGAAAATAGGAACAAATTTGATTCAAAATCCTAGTTATACTGTAAAAATGCATTCAAAATAAAGCCTAAACTCTGAACACACTAAATAACTAGTGAATGAGAATAACCAAGCCCACCGAACCGAATACAATCCATGTGGTGAATAAATCATTATAAGATTTCAATTATTATGAATAGTATTTCTTCATGCAATAAAAGTTAACTGAATAGAGTAACAATCAAGTTCAAAGAGCTAGTTACACTATCCACTAAATTGAATGCAAATAAGAACAAATTTGATTCAAAGCCCTAGGTATATTGTAAAAATGCAATAAGAATAAAGTTTAAACCTTGAACACACTAAATAACTCGTGAATGAGAATAACCAAGCCCACCGAACCAAATATAATCCATGTGGTGAATAAATTATTAGAAGCTTTCAATTATTATGAATAGTATTTCCTCATGCAATAGAAGTTAACTGATTAGAGCAACAATCAAGTTCAAAGACCTAGTTACGCTATCCACTGAACTAAATGAAAATAAGAACAAATTTGATTCAAAGCCCTAGTTATATTATAAAAATACAATCAGAATAAAGCCTAAACCCTAAACACACAAAATAACTAGTGAATGAGAATAACCAAGCCCACCGAACCGAATACAATCCATGTGGTGAATAAATCATTATAAGCTTTTAATTTTTATGAATAGTATTTCCTCATGCAATAGAAGTTAACTGAATAGAGTAACAATCAAGTTCAAAGACCTAGTTACACTATCCACTGAACTGAATGAAAATAAGAATAAATTTGATTCAAAGTTCAGTTATATTGTAAAAATGCAATCAGAATAAAGCCTAAACCCTGAATACACTAAATAACTAATGAATAAAAATAACCAAGCCCACCGAACCGAATACAATCCATGTGGTGAATAAATTATTATAAGCTTTCAATTATTATGAATAGTATTTTCACATGTAATAGAAGTTAACTAAATCGAGTAACAATCAAGTTCAAAGACCTAGTTACACTATCCACTGAACTAAATAAAAATAAAAACAAATTTGATTCAAAGCCCTAGTTATATTGTAAAAATGTAATCAGAATAAAGTCTAAACCTTGAACACACTAAATAACTAATGAATGAGAATAACCAAGCCCGCCGAACCGAATACAATCCATGTGGTGAATAAATCATTATAAGCTTTTAATTATTATGAATAGTATTTTCACATGCAATAGAATTTAACTGAATAGAGTAACAATCAAGTTCAAAGACCTAGTTACACTATCCACTGAACTAAATGAAAATAAAAAAAATTTGATTCAAAGCCCTAGTTATATTGTAAGAATGCAATCAGAATAAAGTCTAAACCCTGAAAACACTAAATATCAAGTGAATGGGAATAACCAATTTCACCAAACCGAATACAATCCATGTGGTGAATAAATCATTATAAGCTTTAAATTATTATGAATAGTATTTCGTCATGCAAAGCCCTAGTTATACTGTAAAAATGCAATCATAATACGTTGATCTACTGAACGATGTAAATCAATCTAGTAGTCCTAAAATACAACTAGAAAAAATGTGATAAACCCCAATTTGACGGTTTATCTTGTATTGAATTTAGAGTATTTTGATAACCTTTTGCCACATTTAGCCTATGAATTAGCATGGTTTTGTTACCTCTCCCATATTTATGCTTAAGTGTAAAAACATGCTTTTTAAGCCTTATTTTGATGAATTCTAATTCTCCTTTAATTCCATAAGATGCCTTGATATGTTTGCTAGTAATCTCAGGATTGAAATAGGCTAGTCATGGATCAAAGGAGCAAGGAAGGAAGCATACAAGTGGAGAGAAGCATAAAAAGTCAAAGAAGCAAAGTCAGCCAAGCACGCGACGCGCACAAGGCGCTCGCGCGTACATTACAGAATCGATCAGGGACGCGCACGCGTACCGTGCGCGCACGCGCCGATGGTGGCACATGACTTCATTAATGCAACACGTGCCTGGCAATTTGAGAGGGTTTCTGAACCCATTTTTGGCGCCAATTGCTAGGAGAAAGGAATAAAAGGATGAAGGTTTAAGGGGAAGGCATTATGAGATGTTGGTTAACAATTAGTCATAGTTTAGTTTTAGAGTTAGTTTTAGAGAGAGAAGCTCTCACTTCTCTCTAGAATTAGGATTAGGTTTAGGTTAATCTCCCTCTTAGATCTAGGTTTAATTCATACTTTGATTCACTTTTCATTTACCGATTCTTAATCTTCTCTTCTTCCTCTTTCTAGTTATGTGCTTTAATAATTGTAATTCTTCATTTTGTTTTGGATAGATTGTTGTTCTTTTATTTCCTTTCAATAATGCAATTTGAGGTAATTCATGATAATTGTGATTTCCTTGATTGTTGTTGTTAATTCTTTGCAATTAATTGTTGTTAGATTTCATTCTTGTTGTCAATTTACTATGCTTTCTTTTTATGCCTCCCAAGTGTTTGATAAAATACTTGGAAGGATGTTAGAGTAGACTTTTATGTTCTTGGCTTGAGATGGTAATTTAGGAACTCTTGAGTTACTAATGTCCAAGTGATTGATGATTGGTA
>NC_029777.3:87239298-87279565 GCF_000817695.3 Arachis duranensis
AAATTTTTGTATGAAAGGATTATTGTTGGTTTAGAGACTATACTTTACAACGAGATTTCATTAGTGAAATTCTAAACCGTCAAAAATCCATTCGTCAAAATGGCGCCGTTGCCGGGGATTTGCAATGGTGTTATGTTATTAGTTATTGTACATATGTGAATATTGTGAATAGGTTTATCTTTTGTTTGTTTCTTAATTTTTGTTAGTTTTATTTTGTTCTCTCACTATGAATTCTCACTATGGCTATGAGTTTGGTTCTAGTTTTGTTGTAAGAAATGTGCACCTCAATGATGACACTCATTATGGATGGAACCAACAAAGATGGGAGGAGCCTCAGGGAATTGATCACTCCTATTGGCAACAACCTCCGGACACTTATAGGTATAATTTCCATTCTAATGCATGTCAATTTAACGGCTATGATGGCTCTTTTTGTGACACTCAACAACCACCATCATATGCCTATGAATCTCATCCTCAACATGAACCTCAACCATTCTCACAAGCCTTTCATCACCAAACACCGCCCTATGATCCATATCCATCATATGACCAAGCCCCCATATTATACTCTTATGACCATTATGAGCAAGAACCCTTAGAACCACCACAACCCTATCAAGATTACTCCCAAGAGAGGAGGGTGCGCAACCTCCAAGGCATATCATCGTTGGAGACTTGGAAGAGGCTTATCAAGAGATGGATTCAATCATGGACGAATTTCTCTCTACAATGGAATCCTCTCCCATTGGACACGAAGTTGAAATTATAAAAAAGTGTGCACAACCTCCCAAGGATAACGAAAATGGCATGGTATATATTGAAATTGAAGAATATGAAGAGGTTGATCAAGAGATGAACTCATTCATCAATGAATTCCTATCCAAAGTTGAATCAAGTCCCATTAAACAAGATAAAGTTCTTGAAGACAACACCAAGCCACGTAACAAAGGGGATGAGGTTGAAATTGAAGAAGCTTGTGAAGAGGTGGAAACAACTAAAGAAGAGCACAAGGAAGTAGACCTTGCATTGTCCAAGTGTGGGAAAGTCTCCCTTCCCATGTCACCATCCAACACAACATTCAAGTGGGTAAAATTTCTATCCCTAAGCTTTACTTTCTCACTTGAACATGGTTTAATTGAAAATGATGGTCAACTTAGAGCTCTTTGTGGAGTCAAAAGTATAAGAGAGTTGTGTAGTAGTTGGAAACATCATTCTAAGCTCATGACGGTTGTAAGCTCAAAATTTAAGAGCAATGGTTGGTGTGAAACCAAATGGCATTATAGGGACGATGATTGGAAGAATGCCACTTTACAAGGGTATCGACGGAAGGCTTGGTATGTTAAAGAGAATTTTATATGTCAACCACCCGGAAAGAAAAAGTATGGAGATCAAATTGAAGACGGGTGTGAAGATAAGATATGGGATCCCGGCTCGCTATGTGAAGATCAACTATAGGACCTCATATCTTGGGTAGAACTTTGCCCAAGCTTGATGAAAATGGTTGGAAATTCTGTCAACCAATTGAGGAGCAAGGATCCTTGGAGATTCAAGGATGAGTACAAACATAAGCCACCATGACAATAAGCTCCTCAAAATGTCCAACTTAAGGACTTAAACTAAAAGTGCTAGGTGGGAGACACCCCACCATGGTAAACTCTTTCCACTCTCTTTTAAATTTGCTTAATAAGTGATTTGAGTTACCATTGTAGGTAGATGTTTCACTTAAATTTGTGTGTACAACTTAATTGTTAGCTTAGTCACATGTATGTTATGTTTAGTAGTAGATGAATAATATCAAATTGCATTTTTGTGAATTGTATGATGGTTGATTGAATAAAGAGTTGTGAACAGTATGGGGAGCACCCAGCACATTGTTTCTGAAAAAAAAATAATAAAAGGGGGTGGACGCGCGCGCACAATGTACGTGCACGCGTCCCTGTGCGAATGCATCATCGCCCACGTACCCGAGAGTTGGGCCTCTCTTGGGCAACCATTATGCCCTGAGCCCAACCTGATCCACGCTGACGCGCACTACCTGCGTGTGCGCCGATCATGAGAACAAGGACATGTACGCAGACGCGCACCTGCCGCGCCCGCGTCGATCCGCTGCTGCAATTTTTGAGCCAAGCCCCATAAAGTTGAGCCGGATCTGGGCTAGCTTTAAGCCCCTGGCCCAACTCGATCTGCGCGGACGCACACTTGCCGCGTGCGCGCCCACATGTCCAAGAAGAAACAGATGCGAGCGCACGCATTGCACTAGCGCGCCTTCTCACGAAATACCAATGGACGCGGACGCGCGCTTGCCGCGCGCGCGCCCTTCAATGCTGCCGCCACTCTAGGCTTCTGACCCGAGAGTTAGGCGTGCTTCAAGCCCACTCTAAGCCTCAGGCCCAACCCCATGTACGCGTGTGCGCATTGTACGCGCACGCGTCGTTGCCTAGTCTGCCAATCCGCGCCTGAGCGCACGGTACGCTCACGCATGGGTCCCAAATTTTCATCAATGTACGCGGACGCGTATGGTGCGCGCTCGCGTCGATTCAAAAATAGGATAACCTTAATGCGCGAGGCGCACTGCGCAGTCGCGCACCCTCACCCCTTCCACCATTTCTATCTTCTCCCTCAACCTCCAAAACCACCGCGGCAGCAGTGACAGCCACCACCCGACCTCTCTCCCTCCCTCTCACTTCTCTCACTTCTCTCACTCAACCAGTTTGCCCTACCGCCGCAGCAGCCACCGTCGCTGCCACCCCGCGGCCGCCGACCCTCCCATTAACCCCGCCATTCCCTCTCTCATCCATCCACACCCATTCTTTCTCTCATTCTCCTCTACCCCCTTCGGTCAAACTCCCAACCACCGTGTAGCTATCGTCTTCTCCGCCACCGCCCACGGCGGCGCGGCTTCTGCCTCTGCGCTCACAGTTTCTGCCCCCATCTTTTTCGGTCAAGTCCATTTCTCTTGTCCACTCACCGTTATTTCCCTGCTCCCAGGTTTTTATTTTTAACTGTTAAATTCTGTTAGCTTTTGCAATTTTCTGTTAGTTAATTTGAATTCAATTTTGCATGTCAGGATTAGATAAAAATATCTGCTGTTAGGTAGGTAGGGCTGGATAGAGGATTCTAGGCCTGATAAGTGCTCCGTTTGTGGTTATTCTCTGCTTGTTTAATTGTTTGATAAGTGCCATGTTTGAGTTGCTCTGTGTATATTCTGTGTTGCCTGGATGCTATCTTGTGTTGCTTTGACTAAATAATATTGCAATCATGATTATATGTGCCATTTTGCAATCCGGGAACGTCCAATTTTAAGCTGAAATGCTGCCCAATTTTCGAAAAATTTAAATTCATTTTGCTCTCTATTATGAATTTGGGCTACCTTTCGTTATTTTCCGACTTCCAGGATTTGCATGATATATTGTGACCATGATTCGTATGCTTGAAATGTTCATTTCTCATCATGCTACTAATTTTTAACTCCAATTTCTCTAACTCACTGCCCTTTTCTTTCCCAACTTGCATTTTAACTCTTTTAACCATTCTTTGAGTATTGATGATGACATGCCTATTCTTTATGAATTTAGTGAGCATTGAATTCTGGGCTATGACTATGTTCTCTGTTTTTTTTTGTTGGCCATATTTCAAGTCCCATTCACCTCATGTTTGTTTTCTTTCCATTTTACATCCTGAATATGCTTTCTTTGCTTTGTGCTACATGCTTTATTGCTTATATTCTATTATATTTCTTTTTTAGGATGTCGGATAAGGGAAAGGCTATAGCCACCTCTTCCAAGAAAAGGAAACTCTCTACACCCTCTATCCCCTCCATCTATAAGAACTATGCCAAGAATCCTCTAAATGACGAAGAAAAGGAAAATCAGCTGTTACCTTCTACTGACCCAACCAAGTTTCCTAATCTCTACTGTGAGCTTCGATTTTCTAAGTACCGGACAACAAAATTGAACACCGAGAAGAAGCTTGCCCTCCCCAATGATGTCCGACGGTCCATTACTAGTCGGATCCTTGAGTTGGGCATAGACTTTGTTGACCGTGATTTGGGGGACATCAACATATCTTGGGTAAAGGAATTTTACTGCAACTTCTTCCGTCCAACTTTGGATTCGGTTCAGCTGAGGGGTAGAGAGATCATGATCACTGAGACGGCCATAGAGGAGGCTTTGCAATGCCGCCATATTCCTGATGGCACTTGCGCCCATCAGCAGGCCGAGTTGGCCATACACAGCATGACTTTTGACTACGAGGCACTGAGGAGTGTGATTGGTCTACCGGAGGCTACATGGGTTATAGATGCAACCAATACCAAGCCTAAGGGGATGCTATTTGTTCACTTGACTAGAGAGGCCAGGACTTGGCAGATGATCTTTGCCCACTACGTCTTGCCTACCACTCATTTCTCTGAGATCCCCATGGAGATGCTTCTGCTGATTGGGTGTGTCATGGAGAGGAAGGATGTCTATTTTCCTAGGCTTATCCGGCAGTGCATGTGGCGGGCACATATTCGTGGCCTACTTCCATTTCCTACTTTGGTCACGAGTATGGCTGCCCTAGCCGAGGTCCCTTGGTCAGATGACGATGTGTTACCACCACCGCCTGATGCAGATGACAGAGAGATTACCATTCCTTGGGGTGGTTGGGTACACGAGAGGCCGCCAGCTAGACGCCGTTCCAGGGCTAGGGCGGTAGTGGGGACAGCCGGACAGTCAGCTCCTACATCAGCACCATCTTCCTCTACTACAGCAGCTCCCTCATCATCGATAGTTCCACCAGCAGCACCTGAGCCTACCTACTTACTGGTCCAGCGTCTATTCCAGTTTTTAGAGCGAGAGAGACTCCATGTCAGACGCCGTTTGGATCGGATGGACCAGGCGCTTATTTCTCTGGGTGCTGAGTTACCTCCGCTTCCCGATTCTCCGGCCTCCGATGAGCAGGATCATCAGGAGGAGGATGCGGAGGGACCGACTCAGCAGACTGCTCCTCCAGATGCCCCAGACACCACTGATACAGCTCAGCTTCATACGGAGCCAGTCCCACAGCCACAGCCAGAGCCAGCGCCTACGTTGTACCTCCTACTGATCCTCCAGTTTAGCATCGAGGACGATGCTTGATCTTAAGTGTGGGGAGGGCACCGGTAGCATTATTTGGGGACCGGTGAACTTTTCGGCTACTCTCCTAGTTATCTTATGTTGCATACCTATTGTATATATTTTGATGCATATTGAGTTTATTTTGGACACCTTTACTGCTTATTTTGGATTTTAGATATTTTGATGCTTATGGATTTTTTTAGATGTTTTAGATGATAGATTCCATACTTTTAGTTGGATTTTTCCTTATACATTTGTGCATATCTTTCTTTTTAGTTTGTGGTTGTGAATAGAAATTGTACTTTGAATTGCAAACACTTAGTCACCCTTTTTGCATAAGAAATTGGTTTTAAGTAGAAAAGGAAAGGGTGAACTAAGAAAATTTTTGAATTTTTCAATCACAACAATGCTTTGCTTAGTCAAACATTGAGATTTTTCAAGAAGTTTAAATATAATGCATTAACCCAATTGATTGAAAAGAAAATTTTTTGTGAAACTTGCTTAAATTTCATACTTTGTGAATCATGTATTGAGCCTAGAACACAAGCTTGTGAGATTTGAGCCTATTGATGTGGTTACATTTTATAACCACTTATTTTCCATTCTTGTGTGAAATTGTTCTCTTTCTATGATTGTGATCCTTGATTTGCTTGATTCTATATGTCCATTTATTTCTTGTATTTGTGCATTTGTATGATTGAGGCCATTATTTCATTAGCCTACTTACCCAAATAGCCTACCTTTTACTCTCCATTGTTAGCCAATTTTGAGCCTATGCTTAACCAACTTATTCTCATTTTAGCACATTACAAGCCCAAGGCGGAAAACCAATGAAAGTCCTTGTTTGGAGAATGCATGAGTATGTAAGAAAAAGTGAAGAATGAGTAGTTAGATTAGTTTGAATTTGTATAGGTCATTATGTAGGTTAGGTGGGAAAGTCTATGCTAATCAAAGATTCAAATCCTAGTCCACTTAACCATAAATGATCCTACCTTGACCCTAACCCCATTACAACCTAAATGAAAGACCTCATGATGAATGTATGCATGCATTGAATAAGTGTAGATTGTTAGAAGAAAATCAAATTTTGGGAAGCTTGAATAGAAGAGAATTGAGTGAATTAACCCTTAAACACTTGAGTGAATAGAGCGGATACACATCCGGTGAGGGTTCAAAAGCTCAATTACATGTATTCACCCATATTATCTATATTCTTGCAAGTTTGAACTCTTTTTAATAATTCAATACAATTGTGGTTTGGACTTAGCTCCTATTGCCCTAACTATTGTGCTTACACATGTCTCTTGGGAATTGATATGTTTGAACTAAGCATTTGCATTTACTTTAGGTAGTTGCATTTAGATAGGACTCATATAGTTTAGTTGTATTCAATGAATGTCACACCCCTTAGTTCCTTCTTATTTTAGCATGAGGACATGCTAAGACTTAAGTGTGGGGAGGTTGATAAACCCCAATTTGACGGTTTATCTTATATTGAATTTAGAGTATTTTGATAACCTTTTGCCACATTTAGCCTATGAATTAGCATGGTTTTGTTACCCCTCCCATATTTATGCTTAAGTGTAAAAACATGCTTTTTAAGCCTTATTTTGATGAATTTTAATTCTCTTTTAATTCCATAAGATGCCTTGATATGTTTGCTAGTAATCTCAGGATTGAAATAGGCTAGTCATGGATCAAAGGAGCAAGGAAGGAAGCATACAAGTGGAGAGAAGCATAAAAAGTCAAAGAAGCAAAGTCAGCCAAGCACGCGCACGCGCAAAGGGCGCTCGCGCGTACATTACAGAATCGACCAGGGACGCGCACGCGTACCGTGCGCGCACGCGCCGATGGTGGCACGTGACTTCATTAATGCAACACGTGCCTGGCGATTTGAGAGGGTTTCTGAACCCATTTTTGGCGCCAATTGCTAGGAGAAAGGAATAAAAGGATGAAGGTTTAAGGGGAAGACATTATGAGATGTTGGTTAACAATTAGTCATAGTTTAGTTTTAGAGTTAGTTTTAGAGAGAGAAGCTCTCACTTCTCTCTAGAATTAGGATTAGGTTTAGGTTAATCTCCTTGAGTTATCTAATTCCTTTGTTGATTGATAATTAGAAGTTGCTAATTGATTTGAATGCCTCTAAAGCTAGTCTTTCCTTTAGGAGTTGATTAGGACTTGAGGAATCAAATTGATTCATCCACTTGACTTTCCTCCATGGTTAGAGGTTAACTAAGTGGGAGCAATACACAATTCTCATCACAATTGAGAAGGATAACTAGGATAGGACTTCTAGTTCTCATATCTTGCCAAGAGCTTTGTTAGTTGTTAGTTTATTTCCTTTGCCATTTATAATTCTTGTCTATAATCTCAAAAACCCCAAAATAACTCACAACCAATAACAAGACACTTTATTGTAAATCCTAGGGAGAACGACCCGAGGTTTAAATACTTCGGTTTATAGATTTTAGGGGTTTGTACTTGTGACAAACAAATTTTTGTATGAGAGGATTATTGTTTGGCTTAGAAACTATACTTTACAACGAGATTTTATTAGTGAAATTCTAAACCGTCAAAAATCCAATCATCAAAATGCTACATTGCAAGATTTCAAATGAATAGTAGTTTTTCTCATACCTTTGGTAGTCTTTGTTGCTGTTTTCATTTGTTTTTGCTTTTTCGTGGCGAAATCTTGTCACGATTCTTCTCCAGTAGTGGTTTTCACAGAAAATGTGACTGAAGTTTGAGTGATTTTGAGAGAGATTCGAAGAGAAGGAGTGTTTTCGTGTAGCGGTTTAGTGTTGAGGAAGAAGTAACGTTTCTTCAAAATGAACGCGAAGTAATGAAGGAGTTTTCGGGCGCGTGTTTTCACGCTTCATTAATGCGCGTGACTCTATTTGGGATTGGGCCAACTTGGTTATATGGTTATATGGATGTGTAGCAGGCTTGTGATGATTAACCTTTAATTTTTTTTACTAGCAAGATGTATCTCTCTTCGTGTGGATGTAATTTTTATTGGAGTTAATAGAGATTCTGCCAGTTTTTAATTGTTCCATACTAGTTTGAGAAATAGTCTAGGTAATCTTTCTACTGTTATAATAGGAAAATGTTTGAGAATTAAAAATTTTTAGTCATAATTAGCCAAAAAATTTTAAAATTAATTTCATTTATGTAACCTATAAGTATATGGAATTATTGTCACACTCGCTTATCATATTGTTTATCATGTTATGATAAGAATATCTTATATGGATGCCCATTTTCTATGAGATTTAGTTTATCAAGTGTGATTGTATTTAATTATGTTTGAAAAGTAAAGTTTCTTTGTGCTTATAAATTGCAACATAATATGAAGCATATGAGATACACACAGAACAAAGCAATAAAACACCCTTCTCTCTCTCTCTCTCTCTCTCTCTCTCTCTCTCTCTCTCTCTCTCTACACTACTAATAGTTTCTCTCTTTCTCTTTCTTTTTGTTACTGCATATAAATATATGAATGATTATTATTGAACTAATTATATTAATACTAGAGTCTTCTATTTACACATCTTTATTTTATATATCTTTTATTAATTTTACAATACGTTATTAGCACGAGACTCTAATCAAATTTTAGGAAGACTCCAGCTAACAAATTTTTATTATGTCGAAGCTCTCTCATCTTGAATTTAATACTCTTGATATATCTAGAAACAATTATTTATCACAGATACTAGATGCTAAAATTCATCTTGATTCAATGGATCTTGGAGATACCATTAAGACTGAAAATAATACATCCCAAAAGGATAAAGCCAAAGCTATGATTTTCCTTCATCGTCATCTTGATGAAGGATTGAAAAATGAATATCTCACACTAAAAGATCTTGCAAATCTGTGAAAAGACCTTGAAGAAAGGTATAATCATCAAAAGACGGTGATACTTCCTCAAGCCTGATATGAATGGACGCACTTGCGTCTACAAGATTTGAAATCCATAAATGAATATAATTCAGCAATATTTTGAATCACCTCACGAATGAAATTATGTGGGGAAAAGATAACTGATAATGACATGCTAGAAAAAACGTTCTCGACTTTCCATGACTCAAATGTGCTCCTGTAGCAGCAGTATCGAGAAAAAGGATTTAAAAAGTATTCTGAGTTAATTTCTTGCCTTCTTGTTGCTTAACGCAACAATGAATTAATTTTAAGGAATCATGAAGTGCGCCCAGCTGGCGCCGCCCCATTTCCTGAAGTAAATGTGGCAAATCATTACCCTCGAAGAGGAAAATGGCAAAGTTTTGGTAACATGAATAATTATGGAAGAAAGAAGAATTATATTCATGAGAAAGGATCTCACTAGAAGTGGGATATAGAAAGAAACAATGGGCAAAATAAATCAACAGAGGATAAATGTTTTCGTTGTAGTGGAAAGGGTCATTGGTCGCGTACCTGTCATACACCAACGCACCTAGTCAATCTTTATCAAGCATCTTTGAAAAAGAATGACAAAGAAAAGGAAACAAATTTTGTTTCAAATGATGCTGAAAATTACACCACTCATTATGATGTATCTGATTTCTTTGAGGTTCCTGAAGGAAATATTGGTCATTTGATAAATGATGAAATAGTTTAATATGTGAGATTGTTAAGTATTCATGTAAATAAATAATGTAAGAAACTTATTGTTGTTTTATTTTTATGAATCTGAATTTCAAATATGATGTATAATAAAATATTTATGAATTTCAAAATTTCTGAATGTGCCAAGATAATAATAATAAAATTTTTAGTATATATTATACTTCTTAGAAAAAATATTTTCAATCAAGGAAATAATTTTACTGTGTAAATATTTCTACTCATTTTATTATTATTTATCTTTGAAAAAAATGGCAAAGATATATAATGAAGATGTATGCCTTGCGGATAGTGCAAGTTCGTACACCATTCTCAAAAGTGATATATATATTTTACCCATCTTATGCCAAAAGAAGAATATGTTAATACTATTGTTAGCTCAAGCAATGTGATAGAAGGTTCCGAAAGAGCTATATTTTTGTTTTTTGGAGGAACAAAATTCATAATAAATAATGCACTATTGTCTACTAAGTCTCTAAGGAACTTATTGAGTTTTAAAGATATTCACCGAAATGGATATCATATTGAGACAATGAATGAGAAAAATCATGAGTATTTATGTATCACAACTCATGTTTTAAATAAAAAGGTTATACTAGAAAAGTTACCCTCACTCTCATCTGGGTTATATTATACCAAGATTAGCGCAATTGAATCACATGTCACTGTAAACTAGAAGTTTACTATCGCAAATGAATTCATAACTTGGCATGATCACTTGGGTCATCTGGGAACAACCATAATGCAGAGAATTATTGAAAACTCCAATGGACATTCACTAAAGAACTGGGAGATTCTTAAATCTAGTGAATTTTGTTGTGCTGTATGTTCTCAAGGAAAGTTAATTTTAAGGCCATCACCAGTAAATATTAGATTTGAGTCCCCTGAATTCCTAGAAAGAATTCAAGGTGATATATGTGGATCTATTCATCCACCATGTGAATCTTTTAGATATTTTATGGTCCTAATAGACACATCTTTGAGATGGTCACATGTGTGCTTATTGTCTTCTCGCAACCTAGTGTTTGCGAGATTACTTGTTCAAATTATTCGATTAAAAGCACAGTTTCCAGAAAATCCAATCAAAGCAATTCGTCTTGATAATGCTGGTGAATTTACTTCCCAAACTTTTGATGCTTACTGTATGGCTAATGGAATAAGTGTTGAACATCCAGTAGCTCATGTTCATACACAAAATGGGTTAGCAGAACCACTTATTAAGCGCTCTCCAATTAATTGCTAGACCCTTACTTATGAGAAAAAATCTCCCAACCTCGGTTTGGGGGCATGCTATTTTACATGCCGTAGCACTTATTCGTTTGAGGCCAACGAGTTACCATCAGTTCTCTTCTATGCAATGAGTTTTTGGCCAGAAGCCAAATGTTTCCCATTTAAGATTATTCGGGTGTGCAATATATGTTCCCATTGCACCACCTAATCGCACTAAAATGGGACCCCAAAGAAAATTGAGGATATATGTTGGATATGATTCCCCCTCTATAGTGAGGTATCTTGAGATACAAACTGGAGATGTATTTAAAGCCAGATTTGCAAATTGTCATTTTGATGAATCAAAATTTCTAACATTAGGGGGAGAGAATAAGCTTCTTGAAAAGGAACTTAACTGGAATGCATTATCGTTGATACATTTAGATCCTCGATCAGGGCAATGTGAATTAGAAGTTCAACAGATTATACATTTGCCAAGAATAGCAAATGAATTGCCTGATGCATTTTCTGATACAAAGAGGATAACTAAATCTTATATACCAGCAGAAAATGCACCAATTCGAATTGATGTCCTAGTTGGACAAATTGCCACCGAAGCAAATACACGCCAGAAGCGTGGCAGGCCTGTCGGTTCCAAAGACAAAAATTCTCGAAAGAGAAAAGAGGTAAATACCATTCCTGTTGAAAAAGACATAGTAAAGACATCTGCAATTGTCCCAAATTCTGATATAATTTTAACGCCAGAAGATGTTCAGGTACCTGAAAATTGTGAAAATGATGAGATCTCGATAAATTATGTCTTTACAAGAGAAAAATGGGACCGGAATAAGACAATTGTCAATGAAATATTTGCATATAATGTGGCATTAAATATCATGCATGAAAGTAAGGATCTTGATCCAAAAACAATTGAAGAATATTGACAAAGGAATGATTGGCCAAAATGAGAAAAAACCATGAAGGCTAAGCTAGACTCACTTGCAAAAAGTGAAGTCTTTGGACCTGTAGTCCGTACACCAGAAGATGTAAAACCTATTGGATATCGATGGGTATTTGTGAGAAAACAAAATGAAAAAAATGTAGTTGTACGCTACAAAGCTCGGTTTGTGGCACAAGGTTTTTCACGAAGGCCAAGTATAGATTATGAAGAAACACGTTGCCCTGTAGTGGATGCAATAACATTGCGTTATTTGGTCAGTTTATCCGCATATCATAAATTACATATGCATTTAATAGATGTGGTAACAGCCTACTTATACGGCTCATTAGATCGTGATATCTATATGAAAGTCTCTGAAGGACTAAAGATATCTAAACTATTCAATGAATATTCGCAAGGGTTATACTCAGTGAAATTGCAAAGATCTTTATATGGTATAAAGCAATCTGGACGAATGTGGTATAATCATCTTACTAAGTATCTGGCCAAAAACGGATTCAAAAATAATGATATATGTCCATGTGTTTTCATAAAAAATATGCATTTGGATTCATTATAATTGCTGTGTACGTTGATGATTTAAATATTATTGGAACACCTGAAGAGATTCCAACAATTATAGAAACTCCAAAAGAAGAGTTTGAGATGAAAGATCTTGGAAAGACTAAATTTTGTCTCGGCCTACAAATTAAGCATACAAAAAATGGGATCTTTATTCATCAAACAACATAGACAGAAAAGATCTTGAAGAGATTTTATATGGATAAGTTACATCCATTAAGTACTCTAATGATTATAAGATCTTTGGATAATGAAAAGGATCGATTCCGTCCTAAAGAAGAAAATAAAGATATCATTGGTCCTAAAGTACCATATTTTAGTGCCATTGGATCGCTAATGTATCTTGCTAATAATACAAGACCCAATATATCATTTGTTGTGAATTTACTAGAAAGATATAGTTCCTCTCCAACCAGAAGACATTTGAATGGAATCGAACAAATCTTTCGATATCTTCATGGAACAATTGATATGGGATTGTTTTATCCCTATGGATCCAAGTCACAACTAGTTGGCTATGCAGATACAGGATATTTGTCTGATCCACACAAAGGGAGATCTCAAATAGGATATTTGTTTACATATGGTGGTACAGCTATATCATGGAGGTCCACAAAACAGACAATTGCAGCAACATCCTCTAATCATGCTGAAATACTAGCAATTTATGAAGCAAGTTGCGAGTATTTTTTGCTCAGGAGTTTGATCCAATATATTCTGTCATCATGTGGACTGATTGATCATAAGATAGCTCCAACTGTTCTGTTTGAAGATAATACAGCATGCATTGCTCAACTTAAGGGTGGATACATCAAAGGAGATAGAACAAAGCATATTTCTCCCAAATTCTTCTTCACTCATGATCTTCAAAATCAAGGCACAATTGATATCCAATAGATCCAATCAAGTGATAATCTGGCAGATTTATTTACAAAGTCACTCCCAAAATCCTCCTTTAAAAAATTGGTACATCATATTGGGATGCGTGATTTCGATATGTTAAATGATGTCGACAAGAGGGGGAGACTGTACTCTTTTTTTCTTGGTCAGATTTTTTCCCATTGGATTTTTCTTGACAAGGTTTTTAATGAGGCAGTTCCCATCACAAAGGATTTTGTACTCTTTTTCCTTCACTAAAGTTTTTTTCCATTGTGTAAGACCCAGAAATTTTAGAAAATCTTATTAAGAGCTAATTTTGATTTATTTATTCATTAAGTACTTTAACCTCAGAAATTATTTTATTAATGATAAATTAAAGCAAATTTAGATTAATTGAGTTTAAAGTAATTTAAGGTTTTATCTGATTTTATAATTATCGAATTATTTTTTATATTTAAATAATAAAGTTTAGCAAATATAAAATAATAAGAATTTTATATGGCTTGGTTTAAATAATTGAGATTTCGGAATTTAATACTAATATTTTTATAAATAAAAAAATTAATTATATTACCTTATAATTTCAATTAGAGTATTTGATTTCAAATCAATTAGAATTTTGATACAATAAATAATATTTTAGAGTAATTTTAGAGATTTAATTAGATTTTAGATTAACCCAAAATACTCAATTTTATCACAAAATCCTAATTCCCAAATCAAAATCCTAAATCCCCAAAACACAACCCTAACCCTAATCTCCCTAACCCTATCCGCCATACCCCTTTTCCCCAAAAACAAACCGACACCCACAGCTTCAGTAAACCAGAAAAAAGAAAAAGAGAAAGAAAGAAAAGGAGAAGAGAGAACAGGGAGAGTAAAGGGGATAAGAGAGGGAGTTGCGATCCACAGAGGGAGGAGGAGGGAGACCACCGCTACAGCTGCACCACCGCCACCACGTCCTGCCGCCTGCGCCACCACTGTCCAGCTCGAGCCACTACCGCGGTCACCATCACGAGAAATCTCAAAACCAGGGGAGAGAGCTGCACGAGGAGAAGGAGGCATCGCCGTCCGTGGAGCCCGCGTCGTTGCCGTTGCCGTCGCCATCGAGGTCTTCCCGTTGCTGTTCCTCACCACTGCCAAGCTGATGCGTAAGCATCTTATCTATCTTTTCCTAGTGAATTTGCATATAAATTGTTGAGTTTAATTTAGAATTAATTATATTTTAGCCACAATGGATGCTATTTTGAGTTTTGTGCAATTTTATTTATTTTAGGTAGCATTCGGAGGGATTTGATGAAGTTTCTGCAGAGAAAAAGAAGAAACCAAAGAGATGATCAGCGAAGACCGATGCGGACGCATGGCTCACGCGACTGCGCAAAAAGGAGAAATCGCAATGACGCGATCGCGTGCCTGACGCGAACGCGTGGACTGGAATCTGCACAAATGACGCGAGCGCGTGGACGACGCGGACGCGTCACATACGTGATCTGCAATAATATAGAAAACGCTGGGGTGATTTCTGGGCTGTTTTGACCCACTTTCCAGCCCAGAAAGCACAGATTAGAAGCTGCAAAATGGACAAAGCAAGTGATCCCCACCCATCAACTGAAGATCTGTAAATTAATTCGAATTTAAATTTAAATCTTATCTTTTAGGAAAAGATATTATTTTTATTTTTAGATAATTAGATTTTAAATTAATTAGGATTAGTTATAAATAGGGGATACTTCTCTTCTATTAAGTACACATTACATTAGAGGAATTCCATTAGGGAATTCTATACAAATTTACATTCTACATTCCATGAGCAACTAAACCTCCACTGTTAAGGTTAGGAGCTCTGTCTATTGGTATGGATTGATTTTATTACTTTTTCTATTTTAATTTATGTTTTGGATTTATATTTAAGAATTGTTTTCGCTCTTTATCTTATGAATTTGGGTGGAACGGAAGTATGACCCTCTTTCTATTTGAGTTCTTGTAAAATTTGGAAAAGCTCTTTACTTGAACAACAGCTTGAAAACATATTCTTCTAAATTTTAATTATTTGGATTTAATGGGATACGTGACATATAATCCCCTTATTTTTGGGTAATTAGAATTTTTGTGGCATATAAATTGAAAATTGATTTTTACCCTCTAATATGAATTAATTGACCAAGGAATTGGCAGTTGATGAATTTTAGAGGAGACTAGAAAGGTCTAAGGAATTAAGGTCTAGTCACATATAGTTTGCCATAAATTAAATCCTACATAATTAAAATAGTTAAAAGAAAAGTTAATCTGGAAAAATAGATAACTCTGAAGCCTTAACTGTTTATCCATATTTTATTCCCAATTTATTTAATTGTCTATACTTTTGATATTTTGAAATCAAACTTAAACCTTTTGAACATCTCAAAACCAATTTCTGCTTGCATAACTAAGCCAATCAATCAATCATTGTTGCTTGATCCATCAATCCCCGTGGGATCGACCCTTACTCACGTAAGGTATTACTTGGTACGACCCGATGCACTTGCCGGTTTGTAAGTGTGGGTTGTAAAATCCGTACCACAAGCCGCCGTTGACGCAGATCTAACCAGAGGAGAAGTGGAAAACGTGATTAGAATGGGATGGAAGGGAAGGAAGCCACCTTCACCACCGTGTAGCCATCTCTGTCGTTGTCGCCGTTGGAAACCTCCATTGAAGCTTCAGTTTTCTCGGTAAGCTCTAACCCTGTTCTGGTTTATCTTCCTTATCCGTCGAAATCTATTACCGTAAGGGTCGTTGCTTAAGTCGTATATGTTTGATAATGTTGTAGTGAGTTTTTCCGCTGTGGGCTGAAGCCGCTGCCATTGGAGCTTGCCGGAGTTAACCACTGATGCTGCGGCTGCGCTATACTTTAGTTCCTTGTTGGTACAGTAAGTCGTCCTTACTTCAAAACTCTTTTTGTCACTGTTATGTTATGTGGCTGAGGTTTTATGATGCTATTTGCTATTTGATTGCGTTTCGGTTACTTCTTGTTGCGATTAGAGTAGCTATGGTTATTGCAAGAGTGGTTTGGAACTGCGGTTGTGGCTGCCGCTGTGATGAGCCGAGTGATAAAGGGATTCATCGCGTTTAATTATGTGAGTTGTGAATAATTGAGGTAGGGGTTTTATTAAAATTTATTTTAACTTATAGAGTTGTTATAAATAGATATTAATGTGAGAAACATATATCTGTGATTATGATTGTCTTATGATTAGTGTTGTTTGCTAACTGAAAGATTGATTGCTTGATTGCTTGAGTGGTGTATGATTGTTAAAAAGAAATAGTTTGAAAATTTATTTAGTTGATTATTATGAAAAGTGGATTTTCTTGGTTTTGAAGTTAATTTGATAATGTAAATGAATCGGCTTTGGAAATGATTTGAGATATGAAAATGAATTAATTTTGAAAGCAATTTAGTCTTGAAAAAGATTTGTTGTGGGAAATGGTTGGATTTGAAAAAAATTTGATATTAGAACTGGTTGAATTTTGGAAAATTATTGGGATTTGAAAATGGTTGAGAAAGGGTTTGAGGAATGTTTGGATGGGACCCGAAAAAGGTGGCAGAATCCGAGTTGTAGAAGAGATGCTGCCGAAATTTTTTAAAATTAGAAGTTTCACTTGAAGTAATTATTTAAAAAAGATTTGGTTTTAAACATTATATGTTTTAAGATTGATTTATTTAGAAAAGAAAGAATTATGTTTTGGATTGGGATTGTTGATTAACGGAATGGAAAGAAGGATGATGAGGATTGATTTTGAAATATGATTTTTGAATGAATTTGAAAATGAGATATGGATAATGATGATGATATTGGGAATGACTTAGATATTGATGAATGTTGAATGAATTATTCATATGGCTTATTGGTGCAGTATTTTATAACCCATAAACTAACCGGTAAGTGCACCGGGTCGTACCAAGTAATACATTACATGAGTAAGGGTCAATCCCATGAGGATTGATGGATCAAGCAACAATGATTGATTGATTGGCTTAGTTAGGGAAGCAGAAAAGGGTTTTGAGATATTCAAAAGGTTTAAGTTCGAACTCAGAATATCAAAAGAAAAAATAAATAAGATGGGAATAAAATATTGAGAAAACAGTTAAGGCTTCAGAGTTATCTATTTTTCCGGATTGATTTTTCTTACTAACTATTTTAATCATGCAAGATTTAATTCATGGCAAACTATATGTGACTAGACCCTAATTCCTTAGACCTTCCTAGTCTCCTCTAAAATTCATTAACTGCCAATTCCTTGGTCAATTAATTCCAATTAGAAGGTGATGATCAAATTCCATTTTATATGCCACAAGAATCCTAATTATCCAAAAATAAGGGGATTATATGTTACGTATCCCGTTAAATACAAACAATTAGAAATTCAGGATAATATGTTTTCAAGCTGTTGTTAAAGTAAAGAGCTTTTCCAAGTTATACAAGAACTCAATTAGAACATGTGTCATGCTTCCGTTCTACCCAAATTCATAAAATAAAGAACGAAAACAATTATTGGAATATAAATCAAAACATGAATTAAATTAGAAAGATCAAATGAATCAATCCATACAAATAGACAGAGCTCCTAATCTTAACAATGGAGGATTAGTTGCTCATGGAATGTGGAATGTAATTTTGTATAGAATTCCCTAATGGAATCTCCTCTTGGAACCTCTTCAATAGAAGAGAAGTCTTCCCTTTTTATAACTAATCCTAATTAATTTAAAATCTAATATCTAAAATTAAGATAATATCTTTTCCTATTTTAAAATCAAATTTGAATTTAAATCAGAATTAACTAACTACTCCGCGTCTTGTAACGTGGGGACCACTTAGCTTCACTAGATCCGTGCTTTCTGGGCTGAAAACTAGGTCAAAAGCAGCCCAGAAATTGCCCCCAGCGTTTTCTACATGTTCTGCACATGGCGCATGTCACGCGTACGCGTCAGTCACGTCTTCTTCACAAGTCACGCGGACGCGTTGGTCACGCGCACGCGTCATTACGCAATTCTTCAAATCACGCGTACGCATCGGTCACGCGCACGCGTCGCCATGGAAAGCTCCAAATCACGCGTACGCGTCAGTCACGCGTACGCATCGCTCCTCGCTGCCATCTCCTTTAATTCTTGTGCTGCAGAAACTCCATCAAATCCTGCCGAATGCTACCTAAAATAAACAAAATTTCAAAAGACTTAAAGTAGCATCCATATTGGCTAAAAGATAATTAATTCTTTATTAAACTCAACAAATTAGATGCAAATTTACTAGGAAAAGATAGAAAAGATGCTCACGCATCACAACACCAAACTTAAAATGTTACTTGTCCTCAAGCAACCAAAACTAATATAAGCTTAGGATGTGAATTTGCATGAGAATGAGAGTTCGATTAAGTCCATGTCTCTTCTTACAGTGGGGTTTACAACTGCAATCCTGAATAGTTTTGGCATCTCACTCTCCTTTGAATCAAAAGAATGTTATTGTCATTTGGAATTAGAATCCGGATAATATTATGAATTTTCTGATCTTTTGTAACTCAATTTTAATCCTTGAACCCAACAAATTTTTTTTTCTGGTGCTTTGCACCTTGAGCCTAGCCGTGACTTTAAATGTTTTGTCTCAAGTTTTACTTGACACAGAAATACCACAAGCACTTAATTGGAGAACTCTCTTTAAGTTCTAAATATTTTTTTTATTTTTTTATTTTTTTAATTTTTTTGAAGTTACTCCCAGACAGTGGTGCTCAAAGCCTTTGGCGTACTCTGCAATTGATCTCGACTCTAAATGTTTTGTCTCAAGGATAACTTGACACAAGAACACCACAAGCATGTGATTAGGGAAACAACTCTTTGAGCTTTTAATCATGTCTGACCTCCCTAGTCATTGATGCTTAGAGCCTTGGATCTTGCTTTTATTTTTCTTTTGCTGTTTCTTTTGCTTCAAGGATTAAACTTTCATTAATTTCAAAGAAATCATAATAATTCTCTAAATTCCTGTTCCTTGTACATCAACATTCTTTGATTCAAATTTAAATATGCAATGTTCATGTTATGCATTCAGAATTACAATTAATACCACCACATTTAAGTAAATAAGACTACTCTTAAAATTAACTCAATTTCTCATGCAATACATCACTTTTGTATTTTTTATTTAAATTCAAGTTCAGTGAGTAATACATGAGACATCTTTTCAGAATTAAAGCAATTAAGAGAAAACTAAACTAGTCCTAGGATTCTAACTAATAAAGGATCATGTAGCAAACAAAGCAAAATAGCAAAAAACCGGAACATAACATAGAAAAAGAGGGGAGGAATAAAAAATGAAAGGAACTCAACCACCTTAGTTATCCTAGCAGTCGCTTTATTCTTCAGGTTGTGCTCCTCAGTGAAGATGATTCGCCTCCCTTTTAGTGCCATAGGAATAAATAGAAAACCCTTAAGCGAAGCGTCAACACCAAACTTAAAGGTTTGCTTGTCCTCAAGCAAAGAAGAATTGAAAAATAAAAACAAATAGTAAGATGAAAGAAGAATAAAAGGATAAAAAAAACAAGAGAGAATTAGGATTAGGAGAGAGAGAAAGAAAATTAAAACTTGGGCAGCGAACTAGTGGAGTTGTGCGGTGCAATCGATGTAAGACCCAGAACCTTTGAAAAGTCTTATTATGATCAAATCCCAAATCATATAGTTATTTACAACCTTAATTTCAAAAATTATTTTATTAAAGATATTTAAAGTAAGTTTTGATTTATTGAATTTGAGATAAGTTATGATTATTATCCAATTTGATGATTATTGGATTATTTTCTACAATTATATTATAAAGTTGGTAGTTGTGAAATAATAAGGATTTTTATATGATTTGGATTAAATAATTAATATTTTAAATATTAATACGTTACTTTAGAAAATAAAGGGTTTAATTATATTATTTCTAATTATTTTGATTTGGGCATTTTATGAAAAATAATTTGTAAGATTGATGAGCAAATAGTATTTTTCTATATACAATTAGTGTTGGATTTAATTTGGGTTTCAATTTCTACATTATCCCCAATTTCATTTGAAATTACTAAAATGCCCTTAACCCTAATTTTTACTCAAAAAGACTAACCATGAAACCCTAACCCGACCCGGTTCTCCTTCAATCCCACTCAGCCCCCCAAACCCAACCGTAACACTACAGCAGCAACAGCTGCTACCAGAAGAAACAAAAGAGGGAAAAGGGCTTGGAGGAAATGGGGAACGCCGAGGGAAGCAGGGGAGGAAAAGAGGCGCGGGCTAGCGCTGGCGGGCCTCGCCGTCACCACCGAGCTGCTCACCGCTTGCCGCCATCACGAAGAGGACCAGAATCGAGTAATGGGGAAGAAGCCACGCGGCAAAGGAGAGAAGAATAGGAACTCACTGCGTCACCGTCACCCACGGGGCTGCGAGCTGCGCCCAGTCACCGTCGGGGTCACCGCGTCGTCATCCTTGCCAGCTCCAAACGAGAAGCACAGTGGAGCTCCGTTTCTGCTTCCCTGGTCTGCCGTGAGTGAGCGCCGTTGGAGCCACATCGCCGTGTCCTTCACTGTCATCGCCGAGTTGGGAGAGAGAGGAAGCGTCGCAACAGCTGGCTCCCGAGAAGGGAAAAGTTCATGTAAAGAGAGAGCGAGCTGCGGGGAGAGGGAGGCCGTGCGTTCAGTCGTGCACATCACCGCCCAAGGACCGCCGCTGCTGCTGCCAGAAACCGCTACTGATTTGGTGAGCTTTGCTCTGTTTCTGGTTCTTCTTAGTTCCGCCAATTCGATTTTAGTTTGAAGCTGTCACTGAAAATGTTATGTTTAATAAAGGGGCTGTCATATGTTACGTTGTCGCTGTCGAAGAACCTGCGGCTCTGTGTTTCCGACCGCCGATGGTGGCGCAGGTGTTGCTGGAAACACCATCGAAACTGCCGCTGCTCGGTGTAATTGTTCTTCCTTTGTTGCGGTAAGCAGGCTCATTTTGAAAAGCGCTTTTTAGTCAGTATTCTATTATGCATGGTTAAAGACTCTGAGGTTTGGTAACATAGGTTCGAGTTTTGATTGCTGGTGTTCTGGTCGCCGGGGGTAGCACGGTTGTTGCCGAAACCACCGTCGGAGCTACCACTGCTTGATTCAGCCGCTCTTTCTTAGTTTCAGTAAGTATTTCTGTTTCGAAAGTCCTGCATTAGTGTTCAATTCCGTGTAATAAAGTGTTTATGATGTTGACGGTTCTAGGGGTTAGAATTCGAGTTTACTTGTGGCGTTGAGGTTGTTTCTTCTATTGAGGAAAACACGCGGAGCTGGGATTTTGATTGTTGATTTCGAGTTGAGGCGAAAAGGACTCTGTGAGACGTTTGGGTTATGGATTTGTGTTTTGAGGTAGGGGCGCTTTCCAAAAACTATGTTTTATGTATTGGAATTATTACATATGGATACTGATGTGAGATATTGTGTATGTGGTGATTCTATCTGCCTTATGTATTATTTGATTGACTCGAATGTTTATGGATGTTGGTTTGGCTGAATTGTTGTGCGGCCTGTGAAATGTAATGTTTCGAAGCAGATTCTTGAAAGATTTGAAATCCGAGTTTAATCCGTTGAGGATTGATTTGGTTTGAGTTGATTATTTTGATGATGTGAAAAGTCGAATGCACTTTTGAATTCAGCCTGGTTTACTTTAATTGACTTGGTTTTGGACAAATGATTTATTGCTGAACCGTTTCTTTAAAGCTTTGGAAATGAGTTAAATCGGTTGATATTGAGTTAATTTTTAAATGGTATCCTTGAGATACGCCACTGAGGCGATTGTTGGATTTAGCTTGCTTTGAATTGATTTCTGGTTTTGCGTTGTTGAAAAGGAATGAGGAACGGTTTAGTTGGGACCCGAACCGGGTGGCAAAAGTCCAAGTTCTAGGGGAGGTGCTGCCGAAATTTCTACAAAAATCCTAGTCTTGTTTGAAAAGTTATTTAAAAAGGGTTGGATTTGAGAAATTGTATTATTTGATTTATTAAGAGAATATTTATGTTATCAAGCTTAATTTATTTAATGAACTTTATGCGTTGAGTTCGGCTTATTTAGAAATGAACTATTTTTACCATTTGAATCACTGAAGGGAAGAATGGTGCTCTAATATTGATTTCAATATAAAAAGGAGCTTTTAGTGGTTTTAAAGGAAACCAGACTTTTGATTGAGTAATTAAGCTTGTGGCATTTTGGAAGAGTTAGAAAAATGGGTTCCAAAAAGAAATCTGAAAGCGGTTTGATTCAAATGAACCGGTTCCGTTTCAAATGAGTTGATTTTTGGACCGGGTTGGAACTTGTGATTTTGTATGGTTCGGTTTCATAATAAATTCAGTTTTATTTACTTGAGTCGAGAATCTATGATTTTAAGAGTTTCAATGAATTTTAAAGAATTGATATAGATTGACCTTCCCTAAAGACTTGGGACTCTGCCAAGAAACTGTTATAAAATCCCATTGTGAGATAGGTGATTTTGAATGTTCCCAAAATGAATCTTTAACTTTCCATGGTTTTAGAAGTTTTGGAAAGAGAATGCCGAGAGTGGCTTTGTTTTAAAAAGGGAACTAAATGCCGAGAGTGGCTCTGTTTTAAAAAGGAAACTCACTTTGAGTAAATTTGGCTTATAAGCCATGAGATGATTTGAGAAATGAGATCTTTAAAGCAAAGGCTGAAAAGAGTTGAAATTTGATTTCAAAGTGAAAAGGCTTGAGAAAAGTGATTTATGGCTTAAATGCCGGTTTTATGAATTTGATGATGTTGAATGGTGGAAGTGCCATTTTGTTATGGGCCGGAATGGCTGTGTATGATTATGAATATTGGTTGGTTCTGGATTGAACCGTGAGCCGGAATGGCTATGTATGATATTGATTTATGGTTGATTGCCGAATGAGTTATGGGCCGTATGGCTGACTATGAATTTTGAATTTAAGCCGGATGGCTGAGATAGATGTTGATCCATGGCTGGGACTGAATGAATATATGCTTGAGATACCTGGGCAGTAGCAAGGGTTTGGTTCGTCCCACTTGCTCCAGGTCAGAGACTGTGACGCCTGGGTAGTAGCGGTAGTAGTGGTGATTCCACTCGCTCCAGGTTGAGCTGTTAAACACCCGCCTGGGTAGTAGCCACAGTAGTGGTTATTCCACTGGCTCTGGGTTAAGCGGGTAATAGCAATGGGGTTGTAGCTCAAACCTACTTGCTCCGCGATGGGTGTTTCTGTCCATGGTTAGCTACCAGGACGTGTCGGGTTGGTTATATAACCGACAGATGATATCATCAACCACTAGGACAGGCATGCATCATATGCATCTATGTGACATTGTTTGGGTGTGCATATTATACTTGGTTTGCCTTTGTGATTAACTGCTAATTGTCCTACTTGCTGTAACTGTTTGTTTGTGCTTAAACTTCCTATCTGTGTTTGCATCTGGGACTCTGTTGAATTGTGGTGATTGGTTGATGGTTGGATTGTTTGGGCCTAGGGCCGTGGTTGAAATGAGATGGATCGATGGTTGGTTTCAGTTTTGTGTGTCTAATTTGGAATAGTATGAAAGGCTATTTTTGGTTTAGCATAGATGAACCTTTTGAAAAGCTTCTCGAAATATTGTTTTAAATGAACAGTTTCCTTTCAGAAAAGGATTTCTAGATTTTCTCTTTTACTGTGAACTGTTATTTCTGAAAAGAGGCATAAGTCAGTTATTTATTATTGGTACGGTTTATCTTCACGTATCCTATTACAGTAATTCCCAAAAACTCTCTACTGAGAACCCTTTCGAGGATGATGTTCTCACCCCCTACATTTTTCCCCTTTCAGGATATGGGCGCTGAAGTCACGAAGAGTTTATTTAATTGTTATTGTGATGTTCTATATTGCTTTAGATTGTTACTTATCGTACCCTCGCCTTTATCTTGATATATTCTGTAAGAGGGATAGGAATTGTATTGGATAATGCTTGTAATATTATTTATATGTATATGTATATATATGGGTGTACTCCTTATGAGTTTTTGTAAGTTGTATGATATCTATGGATGTACGTTATCGAATGAAGTATCTTGGGAGCGATATTGCGGTAAAAATTTTTAAACAGGCTCATATTTTTGTATTAAATATAATAAGTGTCGTCGTAATGTCCGATCTATCAGAGTTGCGCAGCCGGAAGCGTGAGCTTTGGTAGTTAGGGTGTTACAATCAACGCGTACGCGTGGGTGTGAAATTTTCTTAATGACGCGAGAGCGTCGGGCACGCGTCCGCATGCCCTTGGTTTTGTGCGATTCGCGCGAAGCCAGCCGCGCGCACGCGCATTTCTCTATTCGCGTGGCTAGGGAACCAATATTAGCATACGACGCGTGCGCGTCAAGCACGCGCACGCGTCAGTGACGCGTACGCGTGGTCAAATTTGTGCGTCTAGCACACTTCCTACCGCAAACCAACATAACTCTCTGCCTAAACACTCTTACGTCGATTTTTCAGGTCACGTGTACGCGTCGCTGACGCGCCCGCGTGAATGGTGAAAATCACAAACGACGCGCATGCGTGGGGTACGCGTACGCGTGGGTTTGTTTGTGCTAGAGGCATCATTCTTGCGCCACTCCCGCGCAACCCTCTGTTCAAATTTATTTTTCACGCACACCCATCTGACGCGTACGTGTCAACGACGCTTGCGCGTCGTGTGCCCTCTTTTTTTTTGGTTCCTGTTCTAAAATAGCTGCATGATCAGAAAATTAGTAAGAACTCAATAAAAATCAAATAAGTAAGAAAACTACTACTACGAAAAACAACTAAGAATGAAAAAGAATGATCATACCACAGTGGGTTGTCTCCCACCAAGCACTTTTAGTTAAAGTCCTTAAGTTGGACATGTGGTGAGCTCCTTGTCATGGTGGCTTGTGCTTGTACTGATCCAGGAATCTCCACCAATGTTTGTAATTCCAATGGCTACTGGGATCCCAAACTAAGCGCATAACACCTTCGAACAAGTTAAAGCAAGTGACAGGGCCCCAAGAGTGTTGATTGTGGGAATGAATCCCAGGGTCCCAAACCTTGCTTTTACATCCGTCTTCTTGTGGATCACCATTGTTCCCACCGGATGGCAAGTAATCTGAATTCTCATAGAGACATCCAAACAACCTTCTAAACCCATTTAATTGAGCTCTATACCAATCCTTGCATTTTAATTTGGAGCATGCAACCATATTGAACCTTGCTTGACGACTTTTACCACTAACCATCTTCCTTTTACTCTTAATGCCACAAAGAGCTCTAAGTTGACCATCCGTCTCCAGTAGCCCATATTCAAGTGGGAAAGTACAGGTTAAGGATAGGAATTTTACCCACTTGAATGTTGTATTGGATGGTGATGGCTTTGGAAGAGGTCTTGCAAGCTCCACTCCCTTGTGTTCTTCTTTGAATTCTTTCCTCTTTGCAAGTTTCCTCAATTTCAACCACTTCCTCTTGGTAGCTTTCTTCTAATTCAATCTCTTCTTCATTACTTACCAAAGACATGGGAGGTTGTGCATCTTCCTCCTTTGTGGGTGCATTTTCCTCCTTTGCTTTTGCATCTTCCTTTTCTTCCATGTGTGAGGATGGAAAGTTCCCTAGTTAACTGGAGTATAAAATCCTTTGATTGATTTTCTCACTTTCTTCCATAGGATCTTGAATTATATCTCTTGGGAAGGAACTTGCTTGCTCCTCTTCCTGTGACTTGATAATTGACTGAACATGTTTTTCTACATTTTTGACACTCGTCTTTATATCATGTAAGAATTCTTTCATGAGAAGCTCAAGATCTGATGGTATTTGAGATGAATAAGGAGATGATGGCTCTTGATATGAATAAGAAGGAGATGATGGTTCTTGATAAGTGTAAAAAGAGGATGGCTCTTGGTATGAATAGGGAGATGGTGGCTCTTGATATGAGTAGAAAGATGATGGTTCTTGATATGGATAGAGAGATGGTGCTTCTTAGTATGGATATGGAGATGGTGGTTCTTGATAGTTGGAACATGGAGTACTGAAGTTTCTTTGGTTTTGACTTTATCAACCAAAATTTGGGTAGTTCCCCCATCCACAATAATATGAATCACTACTCGGGTGTGAGTAGTAACCCATGTGATCTCTCTCCATTATTTTTCCTCAACACAAAACACCAAAAAGAATTAAATGCACCATGTGGTAAACAGGAAATCAAAGAAGACAGAACATAATTTTTTTTGAAAAAGAATAATAAAAAATAATAATAAAAAAATTCGAAAATAAATGAAAAGAAGTGAACTATAAATTTAAAAATTAAACAAAGAAAGATACTAGGATTTAAAAAATATATTTTTTTAGAGAAAAATTACTACAGGGACACCAAACTTAATTTCAAAAATTAAGAGAAAAGAAAAAATTTTTTAAATAAAATAAATCAAAATATATATTTTTTTAAAATTTAAGGAAATAAGTTAAATGAAATTAAAGTAAAAACACCTAATCTAAAAAATCAAACAACCAGTAGTTGTCAATCACGGTCAATCCCCGGTAACGGCGCCAAAAACTTGGTGCGATATTTTATAACCCACAAACTAACCAGCAAGTGCACCGGGTCGTACCAAGTAATACCTTACGTGAGTAAGGGTCGATCCCACGAGGATTGATGGATCAAGCAACAATAATTGATTGATTGGCTTAGTTAGGCAAGCAGAAAAGGGTTTTGAGATATTCAAAAGGTTTAAGTTCGAACTCAGAATATCAAAAGGAAAAATAAATAAATTGGGAATAAAATATTGAGAAAACAGTTAAGGCTTCAGAGTTATCTATTTTTCTAGATTGATTTTTCTTACTAACTATTTTAATCATGCAAGATTTAATTCATGGCAAACTATATGTGACTAGACCCTAATTCCTTAGACCTTCCTAGTCTCCTCTAAAATTCATTAACTGCCAATTCCTTGGTCAATTAATTCCAATTAGAAGGTGATGATCAAATTCCAGTTTATATGCCACAAGAATCCTAATTATCCAAAAATAAGGGGATTATATGTCACGTATCCCATTAAATACAAATAATTATAAATTCAGGATAATATGTTTTCAAGCTGTTGTTCAAGTAAAGAGCTTTTCCAAGTGATACAAGAACTCAATTAGAACATGGGTCATACTTTCGTTCCACCCAAATTCATAAAATAAAGAACGAAAATAATTATTGGAATATAAATCAAAACATGAATTAAATTAGAAAGATCAAATGAATCAATCCATACAAATAGACAGAGCTCCTAACCTTAACAATGGAGGATTAGTTGCTCATGGAATGTGGAATGTAAATTTTTATAGAATTCCCTAATGGAATCCCCCTAATAGAATCTCCTCTTGGAACCTCTTCAATAGAAGAGAAGTCTCCCCTTTTTATAACTAGTCCTAATTAATTTAAAATCTAATATCTAAAATTAAGATAATATCTTTTCCTATTTTAAAATCAAATTTGAATTTAAATCAGAATTAACTAACTACTCCACGTCTTGTAACGTGGGGACCACTTGACTTCACTGGATCCATGCTTTCTGGGCTGAAACCTGGGTCAAAAGCAGCCCAGAAATCGACCACAGCATTTTCTGTATGTTCTGCACGTGGCGCATGTCATGCATACGCGTCGCTGGTCTTCTTCGCAAGTCATGCGGATGCGTCGGTCACGCGCACGCGTCGCTGTGCAATTCTTCAAATCACGCGTACGCGCCGGTCACGCGCCCGCGTCGCCACGGAAAGCTACAAATCACGTGTACGCGTCGCTCCTCGCTGCCATCTCCTTTAATTCTTGTGCTGCAGAAACTCCATCAAATCCAGTCGAATGCTACCTAAAATAAATAAAATTGCAAAAGACTTAAAGTAGCATCCATATTGGCTAAAAGATAATTAATTCTTTATTAAACTCAACAAATTAGATGCAAATTCACTAGGAAAAGATAGGAAAGATGCTCATGCATCACTTATGAATTTGAATTATCTGAGACACGAGTTTCCCTGGGTAGACGCAGTGGCTTGCCACCACTTGGTCCAGGTTGAGACTCGATACTCTGTTGACCCTACGACGTAAGGGTGACCGGGCTCTTATAAATTCCCGAGAATGGTACTCCCATTGAGCGATTTGATATACATACATACATACATATATATATATTTTATGAATAAGATTTTCTTATAAGAAAAGAAAGGTTTTGGATTTCTGGATATTTAAGTATTAATTTTCGAAAAGGGTTTTTTTTTTGGATAACTAGTTATTGTTTTTTTAAAAGATTCAAAGGACGAACAATAATCACTGAGTTTAAAAATAGATTTCTCTTTAAATATCTTATTATGACAACTCTGAAACTTTGTGGTGAGACCGTGTGGTTAGGTTCTCACCCCCTACAGCTTTATCTTTTCAGGAGAAGGATGAAAAAGCTCACGAAGGGTTGTATTGCAATTCGCTTAGTCGATAATACTGTTTAGTTTTTATTTATTTACCCCTCGTCATCAATATTATATTTTGTAAGAGGGATAGGAATTGTATGATTTGTATGTATATAATATGTATAAGTTACTTGAGTAAGAAGTTTTGTACATGTATATGCTTGTTTTGTTTTATTTAAAAAGTATTCTTTTTTCGGTTTATAAAAAGAACAGTGACACTATTTCGAGTCAAAGGCTCCTATTTTATTATTAAGTGTATGAAGTCGTCATAATACTTCTTTCTATCAGAGTAGCGCAGCCAAAAGCATGACATTCTGATGGTGAGGGTGTTACACATTGGGTTTTTTTAAATAAGGTTTTAACGAGGCATAATCATAAATGGTCATCTAAGGAGGAGTGTTGTGATAAGAATACCTTATGTGGATGCCCATTTTCCATGAGACTTAGTTTGCCAAGGGTGATTGTATTTAATTATGTTTGAAAAGTAAAGCTTCTTTGTGCTTATAAATAGCAACGTAATATGAAGCATATGAGACACACACAGAAGCAATAAAACACCATTCTCTCTCTCTCTCTCTCTCTATACACTACTAATAGTTTTTCTCTCTCTCTCTCTTGCTTTTCGTTACTGCATATAAATATATGAATAATTTTTATTGAGCTAATTATATTAATACTAGAGTCTTCTATTTACACATCTTTATTTTATATATCTTTTATTTATTTTACAACATATCACATATTTTTACAGCAATTTCGTTATACATACAAGTCTTTTTGGCAAATAAGTTCAAACAAGTTAACCCTAACCCAACAAAAGCCACTTACATAATGCGCGCATGAATTCATGCCATTCCTCCTCTAATGTTTGTATCTCGCGTTCCTCATCCTCCTCCTCCTCCTTCTTCTTTTTCTTCGCGTTACTTCTTCTTCTTCTTCACGTGTTTTATCCTCTTCATCATTCTTTTTATTACTGCTGTTGTTACTATAATTTTTTCCTCCTCCTCTTTATATTGATTTTGCAACATTATGTATGTTTCTTTTCTTTATTTAATCTTTTCTCCCAAGAAGAATGATGAGAAAATGAAATAAGAAGAAGAAGAAGAAGAAGCAGCCGAAGCTGAGGAGGAGGAAGAAGAATAGTTTTGAATTATGCAGAAGTTATCAATACAAATACACCAAAAATTCTTAACAATACACATAAATATCTTAGTTTTACATCGAGATTTGCTACAAATACACAAAAATATTTTCTTTAATACTGCATTTTTTCTTCTTTTTTTTCTTATTTCTTTCTTTCTTTTAGTTGAATGAATGTAGGTTCATCCCCTTTCAAGTAATTTTACAACATTATGTATTTTTTCTTCTTCTTTGTTTGATTTTTTTTGTTTTCATTCTTGTTAAGAGAGTAAAACAAAAAGAAACTTGAGAAAATAAAACAGGAAGAAAAAGATGAATAAAAAAAAGATGATAATGATGATGATGATGAAAAAGAAGAAGAAGAAGCAGCAGAAGATGAGGAAGAAGAAGAGGAAGAATTTTGAATTATGTAGAACTTATTAGTACACCAAAAATTCTTAACAATACACAAAAATGTCTTAGTTTTACACCGAAATTTGCTGCAAATACACAAATATTTTCTTTAATGCTACATTTTTTTCTTCTTTTTTTTTCTTATTTCTTTCTTTCTTTTAGTTGAATGAATGTAGATTCATCTTCTTCCAAGTAATTTTGTAGCATTATATGTTTTTTCTTCTTTCTTGTTTGATTTTTTTGTTTTTATTCTTGTTACGAGAGTAAAACAAAAGAACTTTAGAAGGTAAAACAAGAAAAAAAAGATGAATAAAGAAAAAAAAGAAGATGATGATAATGAAAAAGAAGAAGAAGCAGCAATAGAGGATGAAGAAGAAGAAGAGTTTTAAATTATGCAGAACTTATCTATAACACCCTAGTACTTTTAAACTAGGTTTAAGCCTTATTTGGATTATATTGGTCGTTGATATTCAAACCTTGCGATTTTTTTAAATATAAAATCTTTATATAAAATAATTTATATATATTAAAATAGTGAATAACTAGTTTTATTATAATTGTTACTAGTTGAAAAATATAAGTAGTTTTAGAGGTACATACATGAAAAATAGACGTACTAAACTATAAAGGCACAAACAATGGCAAACTTTACTCATATCAAATAATCATAAAAAAAGAAACGTCATAGTCACAATTGCAATCACTCAATAAAGAGAAAACAAGACACATAGAAAATTCTAATTCTCTTAATTTGTATAACTATAATTAAAACAATTGCCTATGCTTCCTCCTTAATATGAATTTGGATAAACGCTCAATGTTTCGTATCTACATCATTGATATCTCACTCCTAATAGTGCACTTATTTTTTCATCTCAACTGAGCAGTGTATTGCTTTGTACAGCATCGCTCCTGAAGATGGTACAAAAAGAGGGGTGAGAAATAAAAGTTTCTCAATAGTTTATCTATATGGTGTCATCGTATCCATCCTTAGCCACTCCAAGTTTTAAAAATAAAAACAGTGATGATGCAATGTTGTTCAATTATTATTTCCAAAAGTCTTTGTTAGTCAGAGTGGTGTGACTTTTAGATGCTTCTCATTTACATATATTATGACACATGTGACATAACGAAATGCTTATGACTTTAAAACATATAGAATGCAAACTCATCAACCTTGATTTAATTTTCTTGTAGGTCATAAAGCAAGGTAAAATAAATAAGAGAAGAATAGTAATATTGACATAGATAAATCAAATAGAATGGATCTTTGAATAAAATAAGGATAATAAACATAATCATAAATCAAACAAAATGAAAAAAGAACAATCATAATCACACTTTTCATTGTACTTTTCGCTACTTTTTCTCGTAGCTTTTATGGAAAGTATTGAACTCAAACCGGTATAAAAGATGGGAGTATCATTCCCTTACTGAAGATTCTTATCCCAAATGTTTTGGCAATTACCTTCCCTTTCCGAAGGATCATATCGTTATATTGTCTTTGGGGTCACCTTTGTAACGACCCAACTCCCAGTATGCCATGGTCATACAAGAAGCTAAGTGTTACTAACTTATCCTTCCTAATTATTAAATAATATTTAATATATGAGCCTGTTCCTTGTTAGAACGATGCCAATTTTACGAGTAATTTTTTTTTATTCGTTGCGGAGAAGAGATAAAATAATCAAGCATACATTGAGAGTAAAAGGAAAGTAGCATAAAGAAACATAGAAATATAACTGATAATATACTTCATATACACTATAACAAAACATGTAGCGTTTACACAAGATCAAGTCAGTTTACATCATCGTCATCCTACGTAGCTAATATATACACGACACTCCTAGGGCCTGGCCCATAGAAAAAGCCGCTAAACTGGCACCCAGGCTAGCCTAACCACTATATAGCTCCTAGCTCTCGGGTGTACTAACACAAGTGAGAGACTAACTAACAGATAATGTCAGACTAGAGTGTCATAAAAAAATGCCCCTTCTGTTGTCAGACTATATCTACACGTGGCCATTCGGAGAATCGCCGTGAGGCTCGTCCATCTCCTCATCCTGCTCTATCTCTATCTCAGGATCCTCATCCTCCTCATCATCCGCAGCTACAGCTAAACCCTCAGATCCACCAGAAATACTGCTGTCACTATGTACAAAACCATTTGCGAGCACAGGTCCGTTCGCGTATATAGGGGCTTGATGAGAAACCTTTTGCGTGGTCTAGAAATTTGCGGATAAATCCTCGTTGCAAGTATAGTTTCTAAACCTTCAAAAGTCCTTTCATACAAACGTTTTGGTTGTCACAAGTAACAAACCCCTTTAAAAATTGTAAACCGAGTATTTAAACCTCGGGTCGTCTTCTCAAGGAATTGCAGGGAGGTATGTTCTTATTATTGGTTATGAGTTGTAAATTGGGGTTTTGGAAGTAAGGTGCGAATATATTATATGATAAGTAAAATAAAATAATACTAATAAAATCTCTTGGCAAGGTATAAGAACTGGAGGTCCTATCCCAGTTATCCTTATCAATTGCGATGAGAATTGGATTCTTCTCCCACTTTGTTAACCTCTAACTATGAAGGTAAGTGATGATTGGATTTTTGACGGTTTAGAATTTCACGAATAAAATCTCGTTGTAAAGTATAGTTTCTAAGCCAAACAATAATCCTCTCATACAAAAATTTGTTTGTCACAAGTACAAACCCCTAAAATCTATAAACCGAAGTATTTAAACCTCGGGTTGTTCTCCCTAGGATTTACAATAAAGTGTCTTGTTATTGGTTTGAGTTATTTTGGGGTTTTTGAGATTATAGACAAGAATTATAAATGGCAAAGGAAAAAAACTAACAACTAACAAAGCTCTTGGCAAGATATGAGAACTAGAAGTCCTATCCTAGTTATCCTTCTCAATTGTGATGAGAATTGTGTATTGCTCCCACTTAGTTAACCTCTAACCATGGAGGAAAGTCAAGTGGATGAATCAATTTGATTCCTCAAGTCCTAATCAACTCCTAAAGGAAAGACTAGCTTTAGAGGCATTCAAATCAATTAGAGATCTAAGAGGAGAGATTAACCTAAACCTAATCCTAATTCTAGAGAGAAGTGAGAGCTTCTCTCTCTAGAAGACTAACTCTAAACTAAAACTAACTCCTAGTGAATCAATCTATGCCTTCCCCTTTCATCCTTGGTCCTTTTAATCCTTTCTACCAGAATTCTGGCGCCAAAATGGGTCCAGAAACTCTCCAAAATCACCAGGCACGTGTTGCTTTAATGAGATCACGTGTGGACTACGACGCATGCACGCATGGTACGCGTGCGAGTCCCTGGCCGATTCCGCAATGTGTGCGTGAGCGCCTTGTGCGCATGCGCGTGCTTGGCCGAGATCAATTGTTTGGCTTTTCTATGCTTCTCTCCACTTGTATGCTTCCTTCCTTGATCCTTTGATCCATGCCTAGCCTATTTCAATCCTGGAATTACTGGCAAACACATCAAGGCATCTTATGGAATTAAGGAGGGATTATAATTCATCAAAATAAGGCTTAAAAAGCATGTTTTTACACTTAAGCATAAATATGGGAGGGGTAACAAAACCATGCTAATTCATAGGCTAAATGTGGCAAAAGGTTATCAAAATACTCTAAACTCAATACAAAACAAACCGTCAAATTGGAGTTTATCAACCTCCCCACACTTAAGTCTTAGCATGTCCTCATGCTAAAATAAGAAGGAACTAAGGGGTGTGACATTCATTGAATAAATACAACTAAACTATATGAGTCCTATCTAAATGCAACTACCTAAAGTAAATGCAAATGCTTAGTTCAAACATATCAATTCCCAAGAGACATGTGTAAGCACAATAGTTAGGGCAATAGGAGCTAAGTCCAAACCACAATTGTATTGAATTATTAAAAAGAGTTCAAACTTGCAAGAATATAGATAATATGGGTGAATACATGTAATTGAGCTTTTGAACCCTCACCGGATGTGTATCCGCTCTATTCACTCAAGTGTTCAAGGGTTAATTCACTTAATTCTCTTCTATTCAAGCTTTTCCAAAATTTGATTCTCTTCTAGCAATCAACACTTATTCAATGCATGCATACATCCATCATGAGGTCTTTCATTTAGGTTGTAATGGGGTTAGGGTCAAGGTAGGATCATCTATGGTTAAGTGGACTAGGATTTGAATCTTTGATTAGCATAGACTTTCCCACCTAGCTATATAATGACCTATACAAATTCAAACTAATCTAACTACCCATTCTTCACTTTTTCTTACATACTCATACATTCTATTCTTTAATTCATAACACTTATGCATTGATTCCTTTTTGTTGAACTTCACTTTGGGGCATTTTGTCCCCTTTTTATTATTTTTCTTCTTTTCTTTCTTTCTTTTCTCTTTTTTTTCTATTCTTTTGTTTTTCTCATTTTCACTCTTATTTCTTTTTTCTTTTCAACTGTACATAAGAACATCAATGCATAAGGTCTTATACATTTAATCAATACATGAATATGTTCCCATTTCCTAAATATGGAAGTATACTACCCTTTTATCCCCTCCAATGTTCCCAAACCTCACCAACTTTGAATAATAAACACTCTCACTAGCCTAGGCTAATCAAAGATCCAAGCAAAGGAACTGGCCTAGGCTAATCAAAGATCCAAACAAGGATTTCCATTGGTTTTTCGCCTTGGGCTTGTAATGTGTTAGAATGAGAATAAGTTGGTTAATCATAGGCTCAAAATTGGCTAACAATGGGGAGTAAAAGGTTGGCTATTTGGGTAAGTAGGCTAATGAAATAATGGCATCAATCATACAAATGCACAAATACAAGAAATAAATGGAAATATAGAATCAAGCAAATCAAGGATCACAATCATAGAAAGAGAACAATTTCACACAAGAATGGAAAATAAGTGGTTATAAAATGTAACCACATCAATAGGCTCAAATCTCACAAGCTTGTGTTCTAGGCTCAATACATGATTCACAAAGTATGAAATTTAAGCAAGTTTCACAAAAAAATTTCTTTCGATCAATTGGGTTAATGCCCTATAATTAAATTTCTTGGAAAATTTCAATATTTGACTAAGCATTGTTGTGATTGAAAAATAAAAAAATTTTCTTAGTTCACCCTTTCCTTTTCTGCTTAAAAACCAATTTCTTATGCAAAAAGGGTGACTAAGTGTTTGCAATTCAAAGGATGATTTCTAATCACAACCACAAACTAAAAAGAAAGATATACAAAAATGTATAAGGAAAAATCCAACTAAAAGTATGGAATCTATCATCTAAAACATCTAAAAAAATCCATAAGCATCAAAATATCTAAAATCCAAAATAAGCAGTAAAGGTGTCCAAAATAAACTCAATATGCATCAAAATATATACAATAGGTATGCAACATAAGATAACTAGGAGAGTAGCTGAAAAGTTCACCGGTCCCCAAATAATGCTACCGGTGCCCTCCCCACACTTAAGATCAAGCATCGTCCTCGATGCTAAACCGGAGGATCAGTAGGAGGTACAACGGTAGGCGCTGGCTCTGGCTGTGGCTGTGGGACCGGCTCCGTATGAAGCTGAGCTGTATCAATGGTGTCTGGGGCATCTGGAGGAACAGTCTGCTGAGTCGGTCCCCCGCATCCTCCTCCTGATGATCCTGCTCATCGGAGGCCAGAGAATCGGGAAGCGGAGGTAACTCAGCACCCAGAGAAATAAGCGCCTGGTCCATCCGATCCAAACGGCGTCTGACATGGAGTCTCTCTTGCTCTAAAAACCGGAATAGACGCTGGACCAGTAAGTAGGTAGGCTCAGGTGCTGCTGGTGGAACTGTCGATGATGAGGGAGCTGCTGTAGTAGAGGAAGATGGTGCTGATGTAGGAGCTGACTGTCCGGCTGTCCCCACTACCGCCCTAGCCCTGGAACGGCGTCTAGCTGGCGGCCTCTCGTGTACCTAACCACCCCAAGGAATGGTAATCTCTCTGTCATCTGCATCAGGCGGTGGTGGTAACACATCGTCATCTGACCAAGGGACCTCGGCTAGGGCAGCCATACTCGTGACCAAAGTAGGAAATGGAAGTAGGCCACGAATATGTGCCCGCCACATGCACTGCCGGATAAGCCTAGGAAAATAGACATCCTTCCCCTCCATAACACACCCAATCAGCAGAAGCATCTCCATGGGGATCTCAGAGAAATGAGTGGTAGGCAAGACATAGTGGGCAAAGATCATCTGCCAAGTCCTGGCCTCTCTAGTCAAGTGAACAAATAGCATCCCCTTAGGCTTGGTATTGGTTGCATCCATAACCCATGTAGCCTCCGGTAGACCAATCACACTCCTCAGTGCCTCGTAGTCAAAAGTCATGCTGTGTATGGCCAACTCGGCCTGTTGATGGACGCAAGTGCCATCAGGAATATGGCGGCACTGCAAAGCCTCCTCTATGGCCGTCTCAGTGATCATGATCTCTCTACCCCTCAGCTGAACCGAATCCAAAGTTAGACGGAAGAAGTTGCAGTAAAATTCCTTTACCCAAGATATGTTGATGTTCCCCAAATCACGGTCAACAAAGTCTATGCCCAACTCAAGGATCCGACTAGTAATGGACCGTCAGACATCATTGGGGAGGGCAAGCTTCTTCTCGGTGTTCAATTTTGTTGTCCGGTACTTAGAAAATCGAAGCTCACAGTAGAGATTAGGGAACTTGGTTGGGTCAGTAGAAGGTAACAGCTGATTTTCCTTTTCTTCGTCATTTAGAGGATTCTTGGCATAGTTCTTATAGATGGAGGGGATAGAGGGTGTAGAGAGTTTCTTTTTCTTGGAAGAGGTGGCTATAGCCTTTCCCTTATCCGACATCCTGAAAAAGAAATATAATAGAATATAAGCAATAAAGCATGTAGCACAAAGCAAAGAAAGCATATTCAGGATGTAAAATGGAAAGAAAACAAACATGAGGTGAATGGGACTTGAAATATGGCCAACAAAAAAAAACATAGAACATAGTCATAGCCCAGAATTCAATGCTCACTAAATTCCTAAAGAATAGGCATGTCATCATCAATACTCAAAGAATGGTTAAAAGAGTTAAAATGCAAGTTGGGAAAGAAAAGGCCAGTGAGTTAGAGAAATTGGAGTTAAAAATTAGTAGCATGATGAGAAATGAACATTTCAAGCATACGAATCATGGTCACAACATATCATGCAAATCCCGGAAGTCGGAAAATAACGAAAGGTAGCCCAAATTCATAATAGAGAGCAAAATGAATTTAAATTTTTCGAAAATTGGGCAGCATTTCGGCTTAAAATTGGACGTTCCCAGGTTGCAAAATGGCACATATAATCATGATTGCAATATTATTTAGTCAAAGCAACACAAGATAGCATCCAGGCAACACAGAATATACACAGAGCAACTCAAACATGGCACTTATCAAACAATTAAACAAGCAGAGAATAACCACAAACGGAGCACTTATCAGGCCTAGAATCCTCTATCCAGCCCTAGCTACCTAACAGCAGATATTTCCATCTAATCCTAACATGAAAAATTGAATTCAAATTAACTAACAGAAAATTACAAAAGCTAACAGAATATAACAGTTAAAAACAAGAACCTGGGAGCAGGGAAATAACGGTGAGTGGACAAGAGAAATGAACTTGACAGAAAAGGATGGGGGCAGAAACTGTGAGCACAGAGGCAGAAGCCGCCCCGCCGTGGGCGGTGGCGGAGAAGACGGTAGCTACACGGTGGTTGGGAGTTTGACCAAAGGGGGCAGGGGAGAATGAGAGAAAGAATGGGTGTGGATGGATGAGAGAGGGAATGGCGGGGTTAATGGGAGGGTCGGCGGCCGCGGGGTGGCAGCGACGGTGGCTGCTGCGGCGGTAGGGCAAACTGGTTGAGTGAGAGAAGTGAGAGAAGTGAGAGGGAGGGAGAGAGGTCGGGTGGTGATGAGAGAGGAAGAGAGAGAAAAAGAAAAGAGGCTGGTCGGCGGTGGTGGCTGTCGCTGCTGCCGCGGCGGTTATGGAGGTTGAGGGAGAAGATAGAAATGGTGGAAGGGGTGAGGGTGCGCGACTGCACAGTGTGCCTCGCGCATTAGGGTTATCCTATTTTTGAATCGACGCGAGCATGCACCATACGCATCCGCGTACATTGATGAAAATTTGGGACCCACGCGTGAGCGTACCGTGCGCTCAGGCGCGGATTGGCAGACTAGGCAACGACGCGTGTGTGTACAATGCGCGCACGCGTACATGGGGTTGGGCCTTAGGCTTAGAGTGGGCTTGAAGCACGCCTAACTCTCGGGTCAGAAGCCTAGAGTGGCGGCAGCATTGAAGGGCGCGCCCGCGGCAAGCGCGCGTCTGCGTCCATTGGTATTTCGTGAGAAGGCGCGCTAGCGCAATGCGTGCGCTCGCATCTGTTTCTTCCTGGACATGTGGGCGCGCAAGCGGCAAGTGTGCGTCCGCACAGATCGAGTTGGGCCAGGGGCTTAAAGCTAGCCCAGATCCGGCTCAACTCTCTGGGGCTTGGCTCAAAAATTGCAGCAGCGGATCGACGCGGGCGCGGCAGGTGCGCGTCCGCGTACATGTCCTTGTTCTCATGATCGGCGCGCACGCAGGTAGTGCGCGTCAGCGTGGATTAGGTTGGGCTCAGGGCATAATGGTTGCCCAAGAGAGGCCCAACTCTCGGGTACGTGGGCGATGATGCATTCGCACAGGGACGCGTGCGCGTACATTGTGCGCGCGCGTTCACCCCCTTTTATTATTTTTTTTTCAGAAACAATGTGTTGGGTGCTCCCCATACTGTTCACAACTCTTTATTCAATCAACCATCATACAATTCACAAAAATGCAATTTGATATTATTCATCTACTACTAAACACAACATACATGTGACTAAGCTAACAATTAAGTTGTACACACAAATTTAGGTGAAACATCTACCTACAATGGTAACTCAAATCACTTATTAAGCAAATTTAAAAGAGAGTGGAAAGAGTTTACCATGGTGGGGTGTCTCCCACCTAGCAGCCGGGATCCCATATCTTATCTTCACACTCGTCTTCAATTTGATCTCCATACTTTTTCTTTCCGGGTGGTTGACATATAGAATCCTCTTTAGCATACCAAGTCTTCATTCGATACCCTTGTAAAGTGACATTCTTCCAATCATCGTTCCTATACCTTGAAGCTTTGACCTTAATGAGCTTAATTCCTAACTTGCAACCACTACACAACTCATTTTTGCTTTTAGTTCCACAAAGAGCTCTAAGTTGACCATCATTTTCAATTAAACCATATTAAAGTGAGAAAGTAAAGCTTAGGGATAGAAATTTTACCCACATGAATGTTGTGTTAGATGGTGACGTGGGAAGGGAGACTTCCTCACACTTAGACAATGCAAGGTCTACTTCCTTGTGCTCGTCTTTGTGTATTTCCACCTCTTTGCGAGCTTCTTCAATTTCAACCTTTTCCCCTTTTTCTCTTGGCTTGGTGTTGTCTTCAAGAATTTCATCTTGCCCAATAGGAGGTGATTCAATTTTGGATAGGAATTCATTGATGAATGAATCCATCTCTTGATCAACCTCTTCATATTCTTCAATTTCAATATACACCATGCCGACTTTTTCCTCCTGGTAGCTCTCTTTTGATTCACTCTCTTCTTCATTGTTCACCAAGGGTATGGGAGGTTGTGCACACTCTTCTATAATTTCAACTCCATGTCCAATGGGAGAGGATTCCATTGTAGAGAAAAATTCATCCATGATTGAATCCATCTCTTGATAAGCCTCTTCCAAGTCTCCAACGATGATATACCTTGGAGGTTGCGCACCCTCCTCAACACCAATATCAAGCTTCTTGGAAGAGTGCTCCATGATGCTACATTCCCTTGGACTTTCAACATCTCCTAAATCTTCAACCAC
>NC_029777.3:87279796-87283308 GCF_000817695.3 Arachis duranensis
TTCATAGGCATATGATGGTGGTTGTTGAGTGTCACAAAAAGAGACATCATAGCCGTTAAATTGACATGCATTAGAATGGAAATTATACCTATAAGTGTCCGGAGGTTGTTGCCAATAGGAGTGATCAATTCCCTGAGGCTCCTCCCATCTTTGTTGGTTCCATCCATAATGAGTGTCATCATTGAGGTGCACATTCCCTACAACAAAACTAGAACCAAACTCATAGCCATAGTGAGAATTCATAGTGAGAGAACAAAATAAAACTAACAAAAATTAAGAAACAAACAAAAGATAAACCTTTTTACAATATTCACATATGTACAATAACCAATAACACAACACCATTGCAAATTCCCCGGCAACGGCGCCATTTTGACGAATGGATTTTTGACGGTTTAGAATTTTACAAATGAAATCTCGTCGAAATATAGTCTCTAAACCAACAATAATCCTCTCATACAAAAATTTGTTTGTCACAAGTACAAACCCCTAAAATCTATAAACCGAAGTATTTAAACCTCGGGTCGTTCTCCCTAGGATTTACAATAAAGTGTCTTGTTATTGGTTGTGAGTTATTTTGGGGTTTTTGAGATTATAGACAAGAATTATAAATGGCAAAGGAAATAAACTAACAACTAATAAAGCTAGGAAAGTCAAGTGGATGAATCAATTTGATTCCTCAAGTCCTAATCAACTCCTAAAGGAAAGACTAGCTTTAGAGGCATTCAAATTAATTAGCAACTTCTAATTGTCAATCAACAAGGGAATTAGATAACTCAAGAGTCACTAATTACTCTACCTAGGCCAAGAGGAACAAAACCTATACTAAAATCCAACCAAGCATTTCATCAAACACTTGGAAGGCACAAAAGAGAAGCATAGTAGATTGATAACAAGAATAGAATCTAACAACAATTATTGCAAAGAATTAACAACAACAATCAAGGAAATCACAATTATCATGAACTACCTCAAATTGCATTATTGAAAGAGGAAATAAAAGAACAACAATCTATCCAAAACAAAATGAAGAATTACAATTATTAAAGCACATAACTAGAAAGAGGAAGAGGAGAAGATTAAGAATTGGTAAATGAAAAGTGAATCAAAGCATGAATCAAATCCTTTTATTCCTTTCTCCTAGCAATTGGCGCCAAAAATGGGTTCAGAAACCCTCTCAAATCGCCAGGCACGTGTTGCATTAATGAAGTCATGTGCCACCATCGGCGCGTGCGCGCACGGTACGCGTGCGCGTCCCTGGTCGATTCTGTAATGTACGCGCGAGCGCCTTGTGCACGTGCGCGTGCTTGGCTGACTTTGCTTCTTTGACTTTTTATGCTTCTCTCCACTTGTATGCTTCCTTCCTTGCTCCTTTGATCCATGACTAGCCTATTTCAATCCTGAGATTACTAGCAAACATATCAATGCATCTTATGGAATTAAAGGAGAATTAGAATTCATCAAAATAAGGCTTAAAAAGCATGTTTTTACACTTAAGCATAAATATGGGAAAGGTAACAAAACCATGCTAATTCATAGGCTAAATGTTGCAAAAGGTTATCAAAATACTCTAAATTCAATACAAGATAAACCGTCAAATTGGGGTTTATCAGTAAGTTAAGTGGATGAATTAATTCCAATTCTCAACTAACAACTAACAATGAGTTTGATAACTCAAGAGTCACCAATTATTTAACCAAGGCCAAAAGGGGAAAAACTAAATCTACTAGAATAATAATATCCTCAGATTGGGAATAATAAAAAGGAACAATCATAAACTGAAATGCTTCAAATATCATTAAATAAAATATTCAAATCTTAACATGGAAAAGTTCATAAGTCAATTAGACAACATATCTAATACAAGCAAGCATTCAAACGTCTGAAAATAAAAAATAACAAAGAGTAAAAGAACATTGAACCTGGGATTGAGAGTCATTCTTTAAAACCAAGAGAAGTCCTAAATCATAGTTTCTAAAAATCCTAATTTCTAATCCTAATCTTAATCCTAGGAGAGAGGAGAGAACCCCTCTCAAAACTAATCTAAATCATGAGAAGTGAATTATGAGTGCATTATTATGAATACATGCATTCCCCCACTTTATAGCCTCTAATCTGTGTATTCTGGGCTGAAAACTGGATCAAAAGCAGCCCAGAAGTCGCTTCCAGCGCTTTCTGGTCCGTACAGGTTGCGGAAAAGTGACGCGGCCGCATGGCTCACGCGGCCGCGCGGGTTGCGTTTCTGCCAGGTCACGCGTCCGCGTGACTCACGCGTTTGCGTCACTTGGCGTCGGGGCAGCTATGGCAAATTATATATCAAATCGAAGCCACGAACGTTAGCTTTCCAACGCAACTCGAACCGTGCCGTTTGGACCTCTGTAGCTAAAGTTATAGCCGTTTGAGTGCGAAGAGGTCAGGATGGACAACTTAGCAATTTCTCCAACTTATTGTATTCCTTCCATTTTTGCATGCTTCCTTTCCATCCTCTGAGCCATTCATGCCTTATAATCTCTGAAAACACTTAACACACATATCAAGGCATCTAATGGTAATAAGAGAGGATTAATAATAAACAAATATAAGATCAAAGAAGCATGTTTTCAATCAAAGCACGTAATTAGGAAGGGAAATGTAAAAGATGCAAATAGTTTGAATAAGTGGGTAAAGAGTTGATAAAATCCACTCAATTGAGTGCAAGATAAACCGTAAAATATGGGTTTATCAACCTCCCCACACTTAAACAATAGCATGTCCTCATGCTAAGCTCAAGAGAAACTATAAATAGATGAAGAGGAATGATAGAATGTATGAGATGCAACCTATGAATGCAACTAAATGCAAAATGCTTCTACCTACTTGGTTAAAAGTAAACAATTCTTTTAAGAACATACATGAACTGGATTTCACTAATTCAAATCATAAAAATAAAGCACAAATAGACTTGTAAGAAGAAAATAGCTTATGAAAGCGGGGAACAAGGAATTGAGCATCGAACCCTTATTGGTAGTGTATACACTCTAATCACTCAGGTGTTTAAGGTTCGATCTCTCAATTCTCTACTAACCTTGCTTTCTAGGGCTTGCTCTTCATCTAACAATCAACATAAATTTAATGCACCAATACACAAATCAAGAGGTCTTTTAAGGGTTGTAATGGGGTTAGGGTCAAGATAGGATTGTATTTGGCCAAGTGGACTAAAATCTAAATCCTTAATTAACATAAACTTTCCACCTAACTCAAGACAATCCATTTAATTAAAATACAAAATCTATCTTCCCATTAACTGTGCTTCTCACATGTTTATGCATTCCAAGTTTTGAGTACAGCTCATATGCATTGATTTCACTATTTATTTTGGGGCATTTTGTCCCCTTTTATTAATTGCTCTTTTCTTTTTTCTTTTTATTTTTTTCTTTTTATTTTTATTTTTTTTCAATGCATATGATTAAAGTATTGAATGCAATAACATGTGCTCAACCATTATTTTGCACATTTTCACTAAAATATACAAC
>NC_029777.3:87283460-87286822 GCF_000817695.3 Arachis duranensis
CAAGTGTAACATTAAATTTTATTCAAATTAGTGAAATGCTCTAAAAGGTTTCTTGAAAAAGAAAATATTACTTTAACCAAGTGGTAAAATATGCACAAATAAAACAGACATGCAATCAAACATGCAAATGCAACAATGAAAAACAAAGATTGGTGTTAAGAAGGGACTAACTGACCCACGGAGATCGGTATCGACCTCTCCACACTTAAAGATTGCACCGTCCTCGGTGCATGCTAAGATGTGCGAGTGGACGGGGTTTGTGGTTCCTCAGCTGGGGCTATTTCTGTTCCTTTCCTTGCCGGTGATTTGGGAGTAGCTTTCTCTTTTCCTTTCTTGGTGGCCATCCTGAAAAAGGGAAGAGAAAGTAAATTAAATTCAAAGAGATAACTATAGCAAGGAAGAGAACGGAAAAGGTGGCGATGGATGCACATTAGGATGTAACTGACATTAAAACATGCTCGCGAGTACATGTGAAAAGCCATCAATGGAAAAATAGCTAGTGCATATAAGGATAAGTGAATGCAAGGTGTTTATTGGCATGCCGGCAAAGGGCATGAGTAGCATAAACCAAGCATTACTGGTAATAAATCACCATATTTGTATTGACAATTATGGTCAATTAATAAAATAGTAAAGGGAGTTTATGAAAACAAGCATTGAATAGTATAAAGTAAAATAGAGAAGTGCATAATGCTATATGGGCTTTTTCACAAACACATAGCATACATGGTGAATACGGTATAGAAAGTATTAAAGTGAACATGCAAGCAACCCTTTAAAAATATAATTGCCAAACAATTTTGCAACAATCCACAATGACCCAAATAAAATTTCAACACCAATGAAAATAATGCAATGAATGAAAGTATGCAAACAAATTAAAATAAAATAAAAAGAAAAATAAGAAGAATGAGAAGGGAAAGAAGGGAAGAGGAAGTAAATAAGAAAGAAAAAGAAAAAAAATTAGAATTTGGAGGAGAGAAAGATAAGATATGTGGCAATTTTAGGGTGAGCTGTGCAGCGCATGCGACGCGGCCGCGTAGGGCACGCGTTCGCATGGATGCGCTTTAAGTATGGGCACGCGATCGCGTCAGTCACGCGATCGCGTGACCCATGTTATGCTTCTGGCGCGAGTGCAGCCTCGCGCCAGCACAACTCTCTGTTCAGATAAATTTATTTGCCAAAATTGGGGTGACGCGATCGCATGGATGACGCGATCGCGTGGATGGCCATTTTTGGAAAACGATGCGGCCGCGTGGAGCACGCGGTCGCGTGGGAGGGCTTGGGCTTCTAGCACGAGTCCAGCCCAATTCCAGCACAACTTTCGGCCATGCATCTTTTTGACGTCGAAAATCAGGGCACGCGGCCGCGTGGGTCACGCGGTCGCGTGGGAGGCCATTATGCCCATGTGACGCGGACGCGTCAGCGACGTGGTCGCGTGGGTCAATTTGTGCCACTGGCACGCCTCCAGCCACGCTCCAGCGTGACTCTCTGTTCATTTTTATTTTCTCCCCTCTCCTTGCGACGTGGACGCGTCGCTGATGCGGTCGCGTCGCGTGGCATCTTTTTTTTTTTATGCAGTATGCAGAATGCAATGCTTAATGTGAATGTTATGCATGATTCCAGGTTCAATAAAATAAAATAAAACTCAAAAACAAATAAAACTAAATAAAATTAAAATTGCAAAAGGAACGATCATACCATGGTGGGTTGTCTCCCACTTAGCACTTTTAGTTAAAGTCCTTAAGTTGGACAATTGGTGAGCTTCCTGTTATGGTGGTTTATGCTTGTACTGATCCAGGAATCCCCACCAATGTTTGTACTTCCAGTAGCCTCCGGGGTCCCAAACTAGGCATGTAAAGCTCTTAAGGAGCTTCAAACAGATTCTTAGGTTCCCGAGGTGACAAATGTTAGAGCAGATGCCAGGATCCCAAACCTTGCTTTTACACCCATTTTTGTCAGGATCTGTATTTTTTCAGCCGGGTGATAAGTAATTTGAATTCTCACTGCAGCTACCAAACAGCTTCCTAGACCCATTCAATTGAGCTTTACACCAACCTTTGCGTCTAAACTTAAGGCTTCCAACCATAATGAACCTTGCAGGACAATTCTTACCACTGACAATCTTCCTCTTGCTCTTAATGCCACAAAGAGCTCTAAGTTGACCATCCGTCTCCAGTAGCCCATATTCAAGTGGAATTAGAAAGCTAAGGGATATGAATTTTACCCACTTGAATGTTGTGAAGGATGATGGCAACTTAGGGGGAGGGGTCTCCAATAACTTTGGCAAGGTGATTTCAAGCTCTACTCCCTTGTGCTCTTTGACAACTTCTACCTCTTGATCAACCTCTACAAAATCTTTAACCATGATCTGCCTTGGAGGTTGTACGCTCTTCTCAACATCAACATCAAACATCGTGGAAGGAAGCTTTGTGACTGGACTTTCCAATGGAGGTACAGCATCTTTAAGTCTGCAACCACTTCTTCCTTTTTTAAAAATTGCTGCTTTGTCCAGTTGTTTAAGTATAAATTCGTACTCATCCTCGATATTTTTCTTTCTATGATAACTCCTTTCAACTATTCTTTCATCTTCAAGGGTCTCCCCTACCCTTACCCGTAGGGCCTCCTCTAGCTCTTTATGAAGTATGGATTCGCGAAGATGATTCCTTCTTTCCTGTTCCATATCAATAGCATAATTGGGATCATCTTGCTCTTGGATTGATGGATGTGGGTGCTCTTCCATGGATGGTGGTGATGGGATGGGGAGATTATTCTGTGGTTGAAAAGGAAGTGTACTAGAGCTTGAGGGTTGATTGTTGAAGGGATTTGGTAATCCGATTTGGGCGGCGAAAGCTTGTATAGTAGAGTTTAGATCACCAATTGCTTTCTCCAAGGAGATTTGGGGTGGATAGGAGGGCTCATTTGTTGGGAGAAAGGGTTCATGGTAGGAAGGTGGTTCATCTTGATAATGATAAGGAGATGGTATATATTGAGGTGGTGGTTCTGTGTATGGTTCATATGGTGGTTGGTGTGGTGAATAAGGATTAGGGTCATATGGAGGTGAATGGTGGAAAGGGGCTTGTGAGTGTGGTGGTCCAAAGTTATGTTGAGAGGATGGTCTATAGGCACGGGGTGGGACTTGTTCGTAGTTACAAGGTTGTCCACCATATCTTTCAGCTGGGTATGCATTGTAGAATGGTCGTTGTCCATGATATCTTGGAGGGTGTTGTTGCCTAAAGGGTTGATTAGATCCTCTTGGCTCCATCCATCCTTGATTGGTCTGACCTTGATGCATATTCCTACTGTGGTTTCTATTTCCTTCAACAAAGTTAGAACCAAACTCAAAGCGAGAGGGGTGAGAA
>NC_029777.3:87289506-87299726 GCF_000817695.3 Arachis duranensis
TTCTTCTTTGTTTTTTTATCTTTTTTTTAGCTTTTATCTTTCTTTTATCTTTGCCTCACTAATACGTTCTTACCACTCCCTAAGTGTTTTATGAAGGTAATTATGAGATTCTACGCTTAAAGTTGTCTTTCTAAAGCTTTTACAGAAAACTACCTTTTTCGCATTATTTTATCATTTTTATTAAAATATTATTTTTAATTAAATATTATTATTTAATATATCATTATTATTTATTATTTTATTATTAAATTTTTGAAAATTAACCTTCCTTTACCTTTTTACCTTTAAAATTCACTTTTTACCCCGGTAACTTTTAATATTTCTACTTTAACCATCCTAACTTTCAAAAATTACCAAATAACCCCTTAAACACCAAAAATTTTACTTCCTTGCCCTTTTAAGGATCTAAAGCCTATTCTTCATTGTTCTTCATCACACTCAAAGTGTTCTTCATGTTCTTCATAAATTCTTCAGATTCTTTCTCTGTTTATACCCGTTTTTCAGTCTTTTCAGCAACCGATTTTTACCATAATTCATAATAAATTATCAGCCACTAAAACCCCATCTTTTCTACATGATTTTAACACAAATTGAACTTCAATTTAAGCCTAGGGTTTCGTTTTTCTAGCTGCCCCAAGAACATGAACTTTAAAGCTTGAATTTCATCAAATTTCATCAAAATTTCATCAAATTTTCACCAAGAATCAATCATATATGCAACCAATTTTTAACACAGCTGTTCCGAGGGTTACCTGAAACGTGTAGCTCGGTCGTCTGGAGAGGCCCGAGGTGGGGGTTTAGGGACCCGAGCTTGATATGCAGAGTGGTTGGTGGTTGTACCTGCAATGACACTCCGATGCTTTTTCCTCCTAAATCACATCAAGAACAACTTTAAATCCAAAAACTCTCAACTAACCAAATCTCACTCAACATTTTAGGAAGTGATTTCTAACCTTATACTTGCTAGAAAAGTCACGTTTCTTGGCCCTCAAGTCAAGTTAAGCATGGTTCCTAAGGAAGAACATCAAGAAAACACATGTTTGAGCATGTTTCCTTGAAACCGAATCAAAAGAGAGATGGTGCAGCCAACTCACCTTGATTCCAGCCTTAATAAGTCATATGATCATGTGGAGAAAGAAGAGAGGATCATTTTGGTCGGATTGGAATTTTGATTTGACTTTTAGTTCAGCAGAAATCAAGCTTTGAAGATTTGGAACTAAGAACTTTTCTCTCTTTTTTTCTCTTGGAAATTTCAGCCACAAGGAGCAAATGAACCAGCCTTGGGGGTTTTGGGGGTGTAGGGTGAGTTGTGATTGATTGGCTTGGAGGTGGATTAAAATAATATTAAAATATCTCAGGTGTATAACTACTAAAACTAGGTGTATCGGAACACTTGTGAAAACATCTCTAAAAATTATTTTCTAAGCTACTAGCATAGATGACACTAGTAACATATTTATTATGAGAATAAAACATGTATGATGAGGCCTTAGCATTGCTAAAGTCATCAGAGAGTGCTGGTGCTAAACTGCACCAGTAAATTGTGAACCCGATTAAACCGATTTTCTGTTTTTAACTAAAACTGACCAGGTAACCTTATAATATTATTCAAGCAGCTTCTAATACTAATATAATGATAATATTACCCTATTATCTCTCTTCTCTCATGAATCGAGTCTGGTTCGTCAAACTGAGACTATTTACGAAAAACCGGATCAAAACTCCTAACCGATACGGTTCAAAAACTATGTTCTTCGTGACTGCGTTATCGAGCTTGCCTCAGAAAAGGTTCTAGCTTAAAGATGACATAATGACAATGAGGATTGAAATACTTGATGATATATCAGAGGTTCTCCCCTTACTGATCCTCCGGAGAAATCCGTACTTTCAGAAAAGATCTCGCGTACTCGAAAATCAGGGTTGTTACAACCTTTATTAGAATATCATAATTAGGGAACAAAATCAGAAAAATATCAAAGAGAATCAGAAAAAAACCAGTGTAATTTATTAGGATATTATTCTATAATTAGCGTACTCATTAGCGTACTCTTAGTCTATATATTGGTAAGAACCTTGTAATCAAGTGAAGAAATGAATATGATACTTTTCTAAATTATTCTTATTTTCTTTCCTAAACCCTTTGTACCAACGTAACATAGTATCTGAGTAGAGTTAGGTTTTGGGAACTCAGAAGTATCATCACTGTCCCAGTAATACTACCAAAACCCAACATGTCCGTATCTGAACAAACCAGTAGTACTACTAATCCAAAATTAACTATTTCTGACGGATTGACATTACAAATTGCAAATATGCTACGCGATAGTCTTAGAATGTAATCATCACAAACCAATTTTGACAATTTGTCAATTGGTTAGAAATTAAATGGAGATAATTATCCATTATGGACAACGCTAATGAAAAAAGCAATTGGTGGAAGAGGAAAGAAGGTTCACCTAACAGGGGTACCTCCGGCACCAGCAGAGACGGAACCAGCATATGATCAATGGGAACAAGCAGATCAAACAGTTTTTACCTGGATTATCCAGAACATAAAAGCAAACCTGATGAACAACGTGTCTCAATTTCCAACTGCAAAAGCACTATGGGACGGTCTAGCAACCACTTATGGAAGCGGTACCAATCCGATGCAGATCTACGACCTACATCGACGAGCCAATACTCAGAAACAAGGACAGGATACCCTAGAGAAATTTTGGAACAAATTGCAAGCCATATAGATGGCCATCGATAGAAAACAACCAAATCCCATGAAATTCCCTAAAGATATTCTGATTTTCAACCGATTAAAACAAGAATAGAGGTTGTATCAGTTCTTTACTGGAATTGATGAAAAATTCAAAACAATCAGAAGGGATTTATTGAAGCAAGAGACATATCCTTCAGTCGAATCCACCTACGCCGCTATTCGTAGGGAGGCGGCCCGACTTCAAATCTTGAAGCCTACCATCGACGGCGTAGGCGATGCATCACAAGGAGACATTAGGATCGGACTAGCTGCAAAAAATAGAGCAAACTGAGACGTACAGGGACGTAGCCGCTTAGAAACTGCTTTCAAGCGTTCACCACCACGAGACAAGAAGGATAAAAGTCATCTCTCCTGCACACACTGTGGAATGAAGAAACACACCAAAGAAAACTGCTTTAGGATTGTGGGTTACCCAGATTGGTGGGAAAATAATCTCTAATCCTAATCAATTATCAATTCCTTGATTAATCAATTGTGACAGGAGGTTAAGAACATTCACTGATTTAAAAATCACACAATTTTCAAGAACCAACTTGGTTGATTCAATGTCACTTATCAAGTCCAAGTTTAAAACCTAAAGAATCATGAGAAGAAGTTTTAAGCTTAATTCAATTAATTAACTTTTTCAAGATATTAAGAGAATTCAAGTCAGAAGAGAATTGTTTTCCAACACATTTAATCCTTTAAATGAAGAACAAAAATTCTTTCTTAAGAAAACATCAATACATTACTCAAAATAGAAAAGTTATAACTTATAACATTAGTCCATAAGAATCAATAGAACTCCTAACCTCAATCGAGGAGATTAGTGACTCATGCTAAACTTCAAAATCAAAGACAAATTGAAAAATGACCAAAAGGTCTGAAGGTTCCCCCAAAAAGGTTTTCAGGATTCCTTCTATACTCCAAACTAAAACAAAACCTAGGAATTAAGTACAAACTTCATTAAAACAAAAACCAAAATCAAATCTTCCGCAATTAATCTTTAATCCTTCTAGTGATTCTGGTCCATGACTTGATGATTTAATCCTTGAGTTGGTGATTCAATGTGGGCTTGAGGTGAGCCTTTTACAAGCATTGTGAACTTGGGCCTTGGGGCGTGTGGCACGCCCACTCACTGGCGTGTTGCACGCCACTCTATTTTCAATCCCCTGGAAACACTTTTTCTGGCGTATGGCACGCCCGTAGCTTGGCATGTTGCATACCAATTTTTTTGACACCACTGAGAGGAAACTTCTTGGCATGTGTCACGCCTAGACCTTGGTGTGTTGCACGCCAACTTTTAGCATTGATTGAGTCTTTGAAGGCATGCTAAAATGACACGCTCCTTAAGCTTGGCGTGTTGCACGCCATGAATTATGAAATCATGGAAGCCCACTTTTGGGTGTGTGACTGCCTACTCACTTGGGGTGTTGTACGCCAAGTTGAATCTTCTAATTTGAGCTTCCTTTCTTAGGCGTGTGACACGCCACTTTCTTGGCGTGTTGTACGCCAACTTCGAACTTGATTTGTCTTGAATTTGAACTTTTGAAAAGTTGGCCCAACGTGCCACGCCTTTGCCTTGGTGTGTGGCACGTCAACTTCTTGAATTTTCTTTTTTATTGGGCTTGTGACATGCCACTTCCTCGACGTATTGCATGCAAATTCCAAAACTCACATCTAGGAATCAATTTTGGGTATGCGGCACGTCCAGAGGCTGGCGTGTTGGACGCCCACTTAAATGTCTATTTTTCACCATCGAAGGTGTGTCATCTTGAACCTGGCATGTTACACGCTACCACCAAGGCATCCTGGGAGTTGAGATTTTGGACGTGTGGCACGCCCATGTAGTTGGCGTGTTACATGCCCACTTTGTACGCAAAATTTGAGTTCTGTACTTTTGGACCAGCGTGCCACGCCCTTATGTTGGTATATGGCACGCCAAGTCCTCTGCTTTAGGGTGTATGGCGTGTGGTACGCCCTCTTGTTTAGCGTGTTGCATGTCAGTTTTTTGCTTCCTAAAAAATGTTTTCTTGGTTGAATTTTTTTGTATTTCTTTTGTTGTCATTCTCTTACAATTAACAAAACATAAAAATATTCAACGTACTAATAGAATAACCTTAAAAATTATATAATTAACAAATAAAAAATGATCAATTTTTTCTAAAAAATACTGAAAAAATACTTAAAATATTCAATTGATCTCTGAGAGAGACATTTTCAATTTTAAAATCTTCATTTTTTCTCTTACATTTAATATATTTTTAAAATTTTGGATCAAATCATCAACAATAATACAAATTCTCAATTGATAATTTAAAAAAATATACCTCATTGATGTCATCTGATTTACTATAAGACAAACTTGTGCCTCATGATTTGATTCTTGTCTTTCGATAGAAGCATATATCATAAAGATTTACATTATGGTCGAACTAAATTCACATTTATAATAAAAATTTAAAAGCAAACAATTACCAAATTGGAAATAAATCTAATTTAATATAATCTTCTACTTTCCTCTTGCAAGAGTTTAAAATTAATTAAAACTAATTTAGGTTGATCGAGTGGTTAGTTTATTCGTTTATTTAAATAAATGTTAAAAATTTAAATTTCACCTGATGTATATAATAATTTATTGATAATAAAAAATTTTAAATAAAACTCAGATTTACCATAAATTAATCTTTTGTCTGTGATACACTGAAAAATAGCATGAACAAAAAAAAAGTTATTAAAAGCAAAAGAGAAGGGATAAATATGTAAAATCAGACGCGGCTAAACCCTATTGGGGCAACGGTATAAAAGGCGAAGGATAAGCAACTTGAGAAAGAGAGTGCCGGGCGCCCAACCTCCCCGCCATTTAGCATAAAATCCCTAATTACAAAATCCAAACACAAACCCTTCTTCTCTCTCTCTCTTTCTCACACACACGCACACACATTTACATTCACATTCACATATTCTCTTCTTTCAAGTCTTCCCTCCTCACCTGCTGCCAACCCAACACTCCCAAACACAAACAGAAGAACCACCTCCCCACTCTCTGCAACCGCATCCAATAATAATATAATAAATACAAAAACCGAACACAACATAATCCTGTTTCTGTGAGCGGTTCTCTTTGTCTCTGATTTTATTGAATTTCGATCCAAAATTCAAGCGATGGCGACGGAGCAGCAAGTGGCCTTGATCCTTGGCTCCGACCCGACTCACCTCGAATCCCTAATCCAGACGCTGACGTCAGCCACCACCAACGACCAGCGGGCCCAGGCCGAGTCCCTCTTCAACGCCTGCAGGCAAGCCCAGCCCGACTCCCTCTGCCTGGGCCTTGCCAGCCTCCTGCACTCCTCCCCTAATCCCGAGACCCGCACCGTCTCCGCTGTCCTCCTCCGTCGCCACCTCACCCCCCGCGCCAAGAAACTCTCACATACAGTCGCCGAGCTCGCCTCCGCCCTCCTCCCCAACAACGCCTGGCCTGACCTACTCCCCCTCCTCTTCCAGTGGGTGACCTCCGACCAACCCAAGCTCCAGGAGATTTCCCTCCTCATATTCGCCGAGCTTGCAGACTACGTTGGCGAGGCTCTAATTCCTCAATTGACGACCCTCCACGCCGTTTTCCTCCGCTGCCTCGGCCCCTCGTCCACCTCCGATGTCCGAATTGCCGCCCTGGCAGCCAGCATTAATTTCGTGCAGAGGTTGACGAGTTCTTCCGATAGGGACAGGTTCCAGGATTTGCTTCCGCTGATGATGCAGACGCTGACGGAGGCGCTGAATTCCGGTCAGGAGGCTACTGCACAGGAGGCGCTGGAGCTTTTGATTGAGCTTGCTGGTACCGAGCCAAGGTTCCTCCGGCGGCAAATTGTGGAAGTGGTAGGGTCCATGCTGCAGGTTGCTGAGGCTGAGTCCTTGGAGGAGGGGACAAGGCATTTGGCTATTGAATTTGTGGTGACTTTGGCTGAGGCGAGGGAAAGGGCGCCGGGGATGATGAGGAAGTTGCCACAGTTTATTAGGAGGCTGTTTGGGGTTCTGATGAATTTGTTGCTTGATGTGGAGGATGATCCTACTTGGCACAGTGCCGAGCTAGAGAATGAGGATGCTGGGGAGACCAGCAATTATGGTTTTGGACAGGAGTGTTTGGATAGGCTGGCTATTTCTTTGGGTGGGAACACAATTGTGCCGGTTGCCTCCGAGCTTCTGCCAGGTTACTTGGCTGCTCCTGAGTGGCAGAAGCACCATGCTGCCCTCATTGCACTTGCGCAAATTGCAGAGGGTTGTTCAAAGGTATGATGCTGGTTCATAGGTGGTTTGCTTAATTTGTTGCATCGATTACCATTAGGATGTCGTTTCTTGGAAACTCTTGAGATGGCTTTTATATTTATAATTGAAATTGTTGATTGACTTGACTTGGAAATTTGGGTAATATTGAGAAGAATTATAGTGTATGTAATGAATATATGTTAAGCTGGAGGCTCAGTAATTGTAGTTTAAGGGTGAGAATAGGTGATGCTATCATATTGCAAAGCATAAGGTTAAAGAATCTTGGGCACATGATATTAAATGTTACACTGATGGATGATAGGGATGGGGAAAATGAGTAGCACTCAAATGTTCTTTGTGATAAAAAAGGCAGTACTCAAGATTAAAAGGAAGTCCTCATTGTACAAGTATAAATGTGCTGATGTTATATTGGGTTGAATGTTCAGCAGTGAGAGACCAACCAGAAAATGGGGTCAGTGCTATAGAGATGATGATGTTGTGTTAGAGGAGTGAACACGGTAGGCAAACCAGGATTAATAATGAAAAATTTGAGAAAATGTTGGTTCAGTATCTAGTTTGAAAATTACAGAACATTGCCTTTGTAATATGTGGAGAATGCCCACAGAACTGCAGAAGTCTAATAAAGGGAGTACATAAAATGAGGATTAGAATTAGACCAATGCTGGAGAAGCAAAATTATGTATTAACTATTGGTTAGATTTTAATTGTTTGGCTATAGACATGGTTTATGATAAGACACAATGTGTTGTCTAATATTTGTAGATGGCTTCACTTAATGGAATGAGCTTGGATTGTTGTAGTTTTGATTGAATTTTAATGCATTAGTGTCAGTATGGTATCAGTGTGTTTTTCCTGTGCATTGTGTAAATGGCAGCCGTTAAGATGAAAAGAAGAAAGTAATGACTAATTGACTATACTTCTCTATGTGTTCAGGTGATGATAAAGAATTTGGAGCATGTGCTATCAATGGTTTTAAGTTCATTTAGTGATGCCCACCCGCGTGCACGATGGGCAGCTATAAATGCAATTGGTCAATTGTCCACAGATTTGGGGCCAGACTTGCAGACTAAATATCATCACTTAGTGCTGCCAGCGTTAGCTGGTGCCATGGATGATTTTCAAAATCCCCGTGTGCAGGTTTGCTCCTTTTCATAGACCAGATACATTCTCTTGTGGAGTAATGCAAGTTAGGCACTTAGGCTTCTCCATTTTTCACCCAAAGAAATGTGTGAATTTGTTGTATATGACCTTATGTGTTCCATGTTAGGCTAATATGAGATCTATCTATCTTTTGTGTATTTGTATTCCAATTGCACAGTTGTCTTTTGATAATTCATTTGCATGAAAAAAGACATCAATGCTGTCTCCATTTGGTACTTGCATATTGCAGGCTCATGCTGCATCTGCAGTTCTAAATTTCACTGAGAATTGTACCCCGGAGATCCTAACACCTTACTTAGATGGGATTGTGAGCAAGCTTCTTGTACTCCTGCAGGTATTTTACTGTACATGTTTAGCTGGCAGAAATATCTTGGAATATTTTAATTTAAAGTTTTAACTTGGAGATTATATGGTGTTTTACCTTGCTAGGCATCTCAATGTGGTCTGAAATAAATTTCACTTTATTGATTGTTTCTGGTTCTCTTTTTAGGCTACAATGGGATCTGCACTTTGCTTTATCTAGTTTTATTTTGTCTCAACTGAATTTCGAATATATTGTATCAGATTGAATGTTGGGTAGCTATCTAGAGAATAACCTTAATACTGTAGAGATAAGTACGTGAATTAGAAAGTGAACACACCAGACGAAAGAGAATTAGGAATGTGTACTTAGAGACAAGTTGGGGTAGTACCTACTATGAAAGATGGTAGACTTTTTCTTGAGGTGATTACATCATTTGTTGAAAATACATGCATAAGGCATGGGAAGGGAAGTTGATCAGATTTGGTAAACAATTAGATTTAGACATGTTTTATGATAGGACATTATGATGTTCTTTGATTCTGGTACTAGAGTCCTACCTAGTGAGGAAGACTTGTTACTTTATGATGACACTGGTTAGTGTAAGCCTTAGGTTTGTCAGTTTATTAATTTTTCCTTTCATAATTACATGTTTTTAATAAAAATCGTTTGGTAAATTATATGTGCCCCTTGTATATATTGTCAGTATGTTTTATGGTACCTGTTTATATGTTTTACATTTAAGATGGTATCTATGGAGCTTTATGGTGTATTTTTTTCATCTGTGACTTTTGTTCTAGAATGGGAAGCAAATGGTTCAAGAAGCGGCTTTGACAGCTTTAGCTTCAGTTGCTGATTCGTCACAGGTGATTTATGCTGTCAATCCTGCCCAACACAATTACAATATTTTCAACTTCTGTGCTTAAATAAATTAAAATTACTTGTGTCAACAGGAGCAATTTCAGAAGTATTATGATGCTGTGATTCCTTACTTAAAGGCTATTTTGATGAATGCAAATGATAAATCTAATCGAATGCTTCGTGCCAAAGCAATGGAGTGCATTAGTTTAGTAGGAATGGCTGTTGGGAAGGAGAAGTTCAGGGATGATGCCAAACAGGTGATTTTTAATTTTGTTCATTGCATTCTTGTGTTCCTTGTTCTTTTCTCTGTACTGCTACTGTTTGTAAAGCCAAGATTCTATTTTATACGATTATAGATCACCTTTTCTCTGATGATATATGGTTTTTATGCTTTTTCTTTTACTAGGTCATGGATGTATTGATGTCACTGCAACAATCCCAGTTGGAGGCTGATGATCCGACTTCAAGTTACATGTTACAAGTATGGGCCTTATAAAGTTTTGGCATCTACTCTACAGTATGCTTATATCAATTAGAACCTAACATTTTCATTTGCCTTTTGTGCTTTCAGGCATGGGCACGGCTTTGCAAATGCCTTGGGCAGGATTTTCTACCATATATGGGTTTTGTCATGCCTCCTTTGCTACAGTCTGCACAACTTAAGCCAGATGTGACCATTACATCAGCAGATTCTGATACTGAATTCGATAATGATGATGACAGGTTTTCCTTCAGATATAGTTTTAACTTAAATGTTATAAATGATTGATATTGGCTCCATGGTTTTACATGATATTATATGTTTCTGGAATTAATTCATCCTTCATTTTGCTTTTTTGCAAAGTCCTTTCCACAACCCACGTTTAA
>NC_029777.3:87299731-87362301 GCF_000817695.3 Arachis duranensis
AGAGTGAAACAAAGAGAGTAGTTTGAAGGGTTCATTTTGAATCGCTAATTGCTGAAGCACTGAATCTGTGCTTATATACTGTCACAATGCCAGAATTCGAAAAAATAATTATTATCCAAAAGCAAATTTACTCACACTGATCAAGTTTTAGTTGTTTGTGGCACTTGCAAAAGATTGTTCAATTTAGTGGATATTTAGGTGTGTGAATGTTGGAATTTCCAATGAGATATAGACAGACCTTGTTCCTTTGCTGACATGGAGGAGATGAGGTCCATGATATGATGATGCATGCATTAGTTTTGAGTATTCCGGAGTGACATGAGATGTAGCTTCAGAATTCAGATACCAGGCAGAATCTGTAACAACTGATTCAGAGGTGGCTATGGTAGTAGAATAGTGAGGAGTCCTAGAAGGAGCATGTGTGGTGTAGGAGGGAGATTGATTCGGGGGAAATGAAGATGATGTAGGTGCATGATTGAGATATATGCAGAGCTATGATTTGGTAGGAAATTAGTAGTGTAATTAGGAGTGTGAGAAACAATAGACATAAAATGGAATATGGTGGAGGTGGAGGGTAGGAGGGTTGAAGATCCTGATCGAACCTGTGCTAGCAATTAAAGTTGGAATGACCTGGCTTATTGTGGAGCAGACAGGTTGAAGCATCCATTGCGTCCCTGCCACCACCAAAACGACCACCATGACAGCCACCATATCCTCCTCTGGAATTCATGACAGCTTGAGATGTACTATGTGCTTGAAGCGCTGGTACAAAGGACCTCTGCCCATGGCTTCAGCTTCAGCTTCAGCTTCGTGAGTCATGAAGTGTGCCTCTACCTAAGTCACATAGTAAGGTTCAGATCTAGTGTCTATGGAGGCGATGAAGTTGAGAGCTGTTGTTGAGAGCATCCTTCGGCGACAAAGTTCAGATTCAGATCTAGTGTCTATGGAGGTGTGCCTCTTCCCAAAGTACATACTCCTTGAGATGCGGTTGTTCAAAGCACCCTTTGGTGGCACAAATTTTAGAGGATGAAGAGCGCACCAATCGATGAGGCTGAAGTCCTAATTGCTTTTGATTGCCGATAGAACTTGTCGACGGTAGGGAAGATAGTTCCATTCATTGAGTCAGAGAGATATTTAGAAGAGGACGTGGTAGAGGAGGAGGAGGAGGAGGAATTGTTGGTGATGATATATTTACCAATGGAGGAGCATCCATGCTTTGAAATGTGAAGCTCTTGATACCATAATAATAGTGTTTCAGAAAGAGAGAGAAGAGAGAAAGTGAGATGGAAAGAGACTGAATCAGAGAGAGTTGTGTGAAGTGTTATTCTGAATAACTAACTGCTAAAGCACCAAGTCTGTGCTTATATACATAGAGGGCAATCTTGTTCAGCAAGCTTGTGCAAAGGGTAGAAGAGTCTTTACATGGTTAAGTTAATTAGGGGAATTATGCCTAGCTAACACTTGCTCTTAACTGCCTAACAAATCAACTTAACTGTTTCTAACTCTTCTACTCAGCTCACTGTATTTCATTTGAGTTTCCATATAGCGTGGTTCTTTTAAAATGGTTTAGACTTTAGATCTTTTGAGATAATTTGACTGTGGCCCATTGCTTCTACTATTAGTTTGTATCTGCATGACATTATCATTGACAAGAGTTTCACATTTTAGATTCTGCTTATATTTTCATATTTTTCATTTTGGACCTTTTACTTTGATACTTTTGATGGTTGAATTGTTTTCAACCTTAGTTTGTGGAACACATGGAGGGCAACAGAGCAGCTTAAATTCAGATCGAGTGAAAAGTAAATTTTGATAGGACACCGTCAAGTGTCAAGTATGTGTGATTCATGGGGAGATTTGTTAATTTTAAATAGGACCTAGTAGACTTAAGAGAATCGCTGGGATGCAGTTCTAAGAAAGATAAATTGATTATACTGATTGATTTGTTCACCTTCTTGAATATTTGTAGCATTGAAACAATCACTCTTGGGGATAAAAGGATAGGAATTAAGACAAGTGTCCTGGAGGAGAAGGCTACAGCCTGTAACATGCTTTGTTGCTATGCAGATGAGTTGAAGGAAGGATTCTTTCCTTGGATTGACCAGGTTTACTTTCTCTTACATTTTATTGGAACTCTCCATACCCATAATTGCTATTATCATAATGTTTTGGTCAGGGGCTAACTTTGCTTAATCATCTACTAGGTTGCTTTTACATTGGTTCCTCTTCTTAAATTTTACTTCCATGAAGAAGTTAGGAAGGCGGCAGTTTCAGGTAATTTTTTTAGTATCTAAGATCCCGGTGTTCTGCTAGCTTGTTGTCCTTTTTTTTCCCTTTTTTATTTTATCATGCCAGTTTCAGCTTGCTGTCTAACCTTAGGTAACAGAGTGGTTGTTTGTCTTTTTTGATAGCCCTTATTGAATTCATGTTTTTAATCCCACTTATCCGTTATCATTTTTCCCTGATAGCTATGCCGGAACTGTTATCATCAGCAAAATCAGCTGTAGAAAAAGGGCAAGCACAAGGTCGTGATGAGACCTACATAAAACAGCTGTCTGATTATATAATACCAAATTTGGTGGAGGCTCTACACAAGGTTAATGTCCTCCTGTTGTTCAGGTTATTGATGTGGAATCAGTGGTTTTTTTGTGCTTGTATTGATGCATTTTTTATCTATCTTTCAGGAGCCAGAGGTAGAAATTTGTGCAAGCATGTTGGATGCATTGAATGAATGCATACAGGTCTGTGACATTCATCTATGGTGTCAAATAACTTATATTATTTATGCAGGTTATCAATTTTCTGTAAGCTGTTTGATCCTCAAGATAACTTGGACTTTTGTCTGACAGGTCTCTGGACCACATCTAGATGAAAAGCAAGTACGAAGCATTGTTGATGAGATAAAACAAGTCATTACAGCCAGTTCGTCAAGAAAACTTGAAAGAGCAGAGAGGGCCAAGGAAGAGGACTTTGATGCTGAGGAAAGAGAACTACTCAAAGAAGAAAATGAGCAAGAAGAAGAACTTTTTGATCAAGTATATATTCAAAATTATTATTATTATTATTATTGGCTCATCAGAATAAATATATTTTTCATGTATGTTTACCTCCCTCTTAAATTGAGTATCATTTTGTTCTAGGTTGGTGATTGCTTGGGCACTTTGATAAAGACATTTAGAGGGTCTTTCTTGCCTTTCTTCGATGAGCTTTCATCGTACCTAACGCCCATGTTTGTAAGTTACTCTCCACTTGCCTCACTTTGTATTTTATCTTGCTGCTGGAATGAGTCCTCGAGTTTTGTTGTTGCCTGAAAGAAGTTCTATATTGTCATCATTGGTCTTCCATAGTTTCATTGAAGTCTTTCCTTATGGCAGACTACATTCTGAAGCAAAATTTATCATATTGGAAAAATCTTTTTCTGCTTATACTATTAATACTCTTATTAGCTGTGTCACCTAAATAATGTGGTGCTTAGAAGCATCTTAACAAGTTGTTGGTTCAAATATTTAAAATTATAAGAGTGTAAAGAAATCTGTAAGATTTTGAATTTCTTGTATGCTTAGGTGGAAAATTTATCCCCTTTTTGGTTGGGCTGGGGAGTCATTTTTTTATTTTGGGTTTTTGTTTTCTTTTTGTTTTGAATTACCAGTGAATTTTCTGTAAAATTGTCACCAGCTGCAAGGATAAGTTGCTATATACAACTACTCTATATTCCTCATGTTTGTGAATACAATATTTACTTTGACTTTCCAACTTAAATTCTATTTTTTAATGCTAATAATAATCAGGGTAAAGATAAAACTTCAGAGGAAAGGAGGATTGCCATTTGTATATTTGACGATGTTGCTGAGCATTGTCGTGAGGCAGCTCTCAAGTAAGAACCCCTTTATTTTTATTATTTTTATGTTTATTGTCTTAATTTTCATGCACAACGCTTATTCTATTCCATTTGTTTTGATTTCTTTCTTTTAACTTTTAATAGCTTGTCTATAGATATGGTTCATGATATATGAATTAATCATATTGTGTGATTTAAGTAGCTAACCCTACCTAGAGAAAAATACAAACCTGTATTTGAATAATGGTTGTGTTCTATGTTTTTGAAAGCTCTTTATGTTATGGATACAGGTACTATGATTCCTACCTTCCATTCTTACTTGAGGCTTGCAATGATGAATATCCAGATGTTCGGCAGGTTCTTTCTTTTAACTAGAATTTGTATCTAGGTTTTATTTATTTGAGATAATTGGCTTTCTGATTCCACAAAATCAATTATTTTTCCAGGCAGCTGTTTATGGGGTTGGTGTTTGTGCGGAGTATGGCGGATCTGTTTTCAAACCCCTTGTTGGAGGTTAATTGCTGACCGCCCCCCTCCCTCTCTCTCCAAAATGTAAATTGCGTTTTAGTATATTGTTTTGATCAATTTTTGTGCTCCATTGCAGAGGCGCTCTCAAGGCTAGATGCTGTTATAAGGCATCCAGATGCACTGCATTCTGATAACATAATGGCATATGACAATGCTGTTTCAGCTGTTGGAAAAATATGTCAGTTCCACCGCGATAGCATAAATGCAGCCCAGGTGATTTAAATTTGGTGCTTCATGCTCCTTTTCTTTTGAAGTTCTTGTTATTTGTTGTGCACACATGTTGATTTATAGTATGGCGAGAGGTGTCATGTTTCAGCTTTTGCTGAAACTTTGTGACTTTGTTGGGTAAATGATCGCACAATCCCATTGGGTAAATGATCAGCATAATTTTACCAACAATTGATTTTTTTTGGCAGACAATCCCTTTGTTTAGTTATGTTGGACACTAAAAATTTTGCAATTTATAATTCACTGTTTTCAATCTCTTACCATTTGCTCTGGATACTTGGTCCTGAAAGTGTTAGTGTAAAATCGTTTCTAAGTTTACTCATTAGTAAATTGCTAGCAGAAAAGTTTAGAGCAGCAATCAGTTTGTGCCTTTGGTTTCTAACATCCATTTGATTATTGCTTGGTAGCAGGTTGTTCCTGCCTGGCTAAGTTGCTTGCCTATTAAAGGCGATTTAATCGAGGCCAAGGTTGTGCATGACCAACTTTGTTCAATGGTTGAAAGGTAGAGTTTTAATGCAGAATGCGATGACTTAGACTGTTTACCTAATATGCTGCCAACTATGTTCATGTGATGATAAACTATTACATTCAATTTCAGGTCTGATAGAGAACTCATAGGGCCAAACAATCAATATCTTCCCAAAATAGTTGCGGTTTTTGCCGAGGTACAACCATTCTGCTGATGATGGCTACTTGAATGTTACTAGTACTGCTAAGTTCTAGTTCAACTTCCTTTTCATTTCTAATGCATGCATTTTCGTAATGTAGATTCTATGCGCTGGTAACGATCTGGCTACTGAACAAACTTCCAGTAGGATAATCAATTTGTTGAGGCAACTTCAACAAACTTTGCCGCCTCATACCCTCGCTTCGACCTGGTCATCCTTGCAGCCTCAGCAGCAGCTTGCACTACAGTCGATCCTATCGATATCAACCTAGTAATATTTGATTGTTTTTGTGTTTTGTTACCTTTAAAGATGCACGTGTCTATAGTCATTGGGTATTGCAGTTGTGCCATTTGGGGGTAGCTGCTATGTCAGGTGAGGTCTAATCTGTTCCTTTTAAGCATTAAAGTGTCTTTCTTGGACCAGCAGCTGTGTCTGGTTGGTATGTCTTAGTTGCTGCATCCATATTTGACAATGCAACTCGCCGAGTTGGTTGGATGAGAAGCAAAGTTTTGGGGTCTATTTGTGTACATTTAAGTGTCAGAACTCGGAAGGGATTTTGTGTTTAAGGGATGAACAGCTTGGAACTCGGTCTGACTTTGGATGATGGGACGAAGTTCTGTTGCTGAGCCATGCTTGACTCAGGAAAATTTCATAGCATTCTTTCTTTTTTTCGTTTTTCAGTTGTACCAGTTTTGATGAGTCATAAAACATTGTCACAGTTTTGATTAATTTGTATATCTGCTGGTTTCTTTCCTTGCTCTTCTCTTTGCGTTTTCACTTTCTGCTAGTAAAATTAACACTACTAAACGTTTCACAGTAAGGAAATAAGAACTGCATCTAATTATATAACCACTTGAAATGAAATATTGATTTTAGATTGTTTCTGTTTGAAATTCAGTTTGTTACTTGATTGTAATCTTACATGGAAAGATAACAATCGAATTCGAGCATTCTCCCTATGTAATAATTATTTGAGAATTTTATTTGTATAGAATGACGAATATATGTGCCGTCGAGATTTTTCCTTACTTAATACTAATGAATTTGATTAAAAGATTTTGCATTGTATTTATGTAATAAGAATGTTTGCTTATTAGTTGATACACGATTTATTATTATTATTTTTATCATCTAAATTAAACCCTCAGGGTGTATTGTGTTTGTGACTGTGTCCTGTGATAAGACCAAGGATATGATTTAAATAAATATATGTCAAAATTAATTAATTAATTTATCAATATAAATTTCTAGAAACTAAATTACTAATTCAATATCAGTAAAATCTAAAACTCGACATTTTTATGTATCAAATTAAGAATGTCATAAACCATAATAGAGCAGCAACAATGGCAAAATACTAATTCTTATTGCATAAGCAAAAATTCAGTGTGAAGGAACGAAAATTAACCAAAACAATAGAAGAAAAAATTACAAAATCAACTTAAAAAAAAAAAAAGTTGATACGGGATAATATGTACAATGGCTAAATTTGTAATATGTTAGAATAGCTAGTGTGGGCTTCAATTGTATAATCCACATTCACGGTTAGTTTTGATTGAATGGTTAAATATTTTAGCTACTTGTCTCTGAGTATGTTGCATCCGCGTTCGAATATTGGCCATGTAATGTCTAGGATTGAGGGCCGATAATCTGTTAACGCCTTCTTCTTCATTCTATTTTACGATAATGGTTGAATGAACAAAATGTTTTAAAAGTTTATTTTTTTAAATCCTAGAAATTGAATTTTAGTCTAATTTTTTATGCATTTTTTATATAATTATCCAAATATTTTTATAAAAATTCGAATAAAATAAATAAGTTATTTGTTAAATATAAAAGTCGTTTTTCACTTCTAAAAATATCATATTTTGGTTATTTTTGTAATATTTTTAAATTCTTCAAAAATTTATTTATTGTTCGTATCTTTTGAAATTATTTTTGTTATCAATATAAATTATCGGGTACTATTTGGATGGTTTAAACTAAAGTTGGCTAAAAAAACGTCTTTAATTTAAAAATATGAGCTTTATAATAGAAAATAAAATGGCATTAGAATTATATTATTCTTGAAGGGATTTATTATTACTTTCGAAACTCGAAAAAGAAATCACTTTCTATTAACTTAGAAAGGCAGCTCTAGTCTATTATCATTTTATTAGAAACCAATAAATCAGAAGTATTTTTGGTGACTATAAATCAGAAGTATAATAATGTAACAGAAATTTAGAAAGGACCTGTTTTATTTTGTTAAGAGAAGAAAAATTCCCCTTGGAAGTTATAATAAAGGCTCCATTTACCTTATTGCTGAGTAGTAAGTGTTTTTATTTTTCCCTTATTCTTCTTCTTTCTTTCTTTCTTTTTTTTTTTAACCTTACTTCCTGAGTAGTAGTAGTTGAAGCATCAAAATAGGAAAACTGAACTTTTGGACTCTTCTCCAAACAAAAAAGGGAAAAAATATATATTGTGTACAAATTTACTTAATAAATGTTTGTAATACTAGTGGTAGTGGGTTACAAGATTAATTCTTCAATATATTAAAATACAATATTAATACTACTAGAGAGGAAGGATTTCATATTTTCTTTTCATTTTGGCCTGAAAATATTTCTTATATAAAATTATTTCTATGGAAATATTTTCTTTATGATACAATTTATCCAAACTATGCTTGCGTAATTTGTTTAATTTAATAAACTTGTGTCTGTTTCTCCATATCTTCATTATTGTCTGACGTGAGATCCACTATGAAATTTTCATAAAGGCATCCAATAAATATAAAAAGTTATTGCAAATTTCATCATGTAATAATAAAAGAATTGATTGAAGAAACTAATTGTCTTTCTCTATCAATTAAAAAACATGACAAGGACAATCCCATATGAGGGATTATAAAAAACATGAGATTGGTTGAAGAATCTATAAACAAAGAGGAAACAAAGGGTTTCGTTAATGGTGACGAGAGGATGGTATTACCACCAACAACAAACGCATCACGCATGATATATCGGATACAAATATATTATTTGCACACTAAAATAAACTATTAGAATTAGTCAGCATGTATTTGTATATGTGTAAGAGTAATATTATATCACCACCAGTAAATATTATCATTTTTTGTCAGTATTTAGTTCGTAATAATTTACACTTATATTTATAAATATTTTGTACTCAAAAAATATATAATTTATATTTATATTTATTAAAATTTTGCACATATAAATTAATACAGTTTACATTCATAAATCAATACAATTTACACCTATATTTTTCAAAATTTACATATATAAATTAATAAAACAATGATTTAGTGTTTATGTTGGTCAAATAATAACCAAAAATACTAAAAATTATTAATTCCAAAAAATTTTTTATATATAATTTAATTCTTTTTAATATATATTTTTAATATATATTCTACTATAATAACTAATTTTAATAATTGATTTTAATGTACATCTGACTTAATTATATCAAATATATGTGTCATTAAGTGAATCTTGGCTAAGGTTAGTTAAGTAGAATCCTAAACTAAATTGGCTAAGGTTCGAAATAAAGTAGTAAAATTAAAAAAATGTATATTTTTCTAAATAAATTTCTTATAAGTAAAAAGAGTCGAAATATATATTATGAAGATACGAGTTCAAATTTTTTTCTTCATATAAAAATGAGTACTACTAAATTATTGTCTATTTTTAGGAAAGATAATACTGATGTCTTTACTAAAAACTCAAACGATTCTTTGTGAGATAGTACAACCTCTCCATCATTTTTAATTCTCTATTGTTAATTGTTCATAATAAAAATTGCTAATTAATACGAAGATTGTTAATAGTCTAAAAAAAATTGAATCCAAAACCACCTTTTAAATCTTTTGAATTTAATCACTAAAATAGATTGAATCTTAGATGTTGTCGTATCTGTTAAAATAATTATATAAGAGATATTTTATTTTTGTCTTATAAAAATAGAATAAAGGATAAAACAAAAAAGAATAATTTGCACGGTCATATTTTAAGAGGAGAATAACTTTTTAGTCTAGACTTTTAACATTAAATATTATCCCAATTTAACAAAAAAATATTTCAGATTTCATGACACAAAATAAAAATATATAAAAAAAATTTAACATATTTTAATAGTTTTTTTTAAGTAAATCTCTCTTTGTCGTTTTTCTTAATAATTTTATTGATGCATCACATATTTATCTTTTTTTTTTATGAAAACAAAGAGAAATATACTAAAAAATAATGATAAATTCAAAAAATTTTGTCAATATATAGAGACAAAGTATATATAGACTTGATCTAATTCACCCAAATCATAAGCTCCGAAATTTTTGTTTCTGTATTATTATTATTATTATTAGATGAAGAAGATGACATCATTCCAAAGAAAATTTGGTGTTGCTCTTGTATTTGATTATGATGATTATGATGATGATACTAAAAGTTGTTTTCATAGGTGGACTGCTTTTCATTCTATTTATAATCATCCAAATTGAATCAAAATTTTTAAAATTATGAGAGGTTAAGAAAATGAAATTGACTACTTAAATTTTATGGTTTGTTTTAGAGAAATTAATGTATTACAAATTTCATCCCGGTTTAACTATATATGCGATAAAATTATAGTTGTCAGAACTGAATTGGTTAAATGACTAGTTTATTGATTTATTATCAATTGATAAGTTATTGGTTGAAGAAGAGGGTGCAACGCCCAGTAGACAATAGGGACAAAGAGACTCGAGAAGCTGAAAAACTGAAGATGTAAAGTGTGGTGACTGAAGCGGCTAGTAACTAGAGAGGCGAGAGAGTCAGAGACGATGATGGAGTAGCGAGAGATGATGATGGAGTGCGCGAGTGATGAGCGACAATGATGGAGTGGCGAGACTCTAGAGAATCAGCGACGATGATGTAGTGGCGACTGGCAGAAGACGATGACCGAGTGGCAACTGTCGAGAGACGAAGAGGAATGTAGAACAAATTGTTCACCACGGATAATGGAAAAGCCGAGCAGTGACGCAAGGAGAAAGGCTGCATGACCACTACAAGAAAAATACTGAGTATCATCAAATTTTTTGTCGAAAGAACGTATGAAATTTGTCGGTAATTAAGTTACTGTCCGTAGGAATTAGGTGGTATAAATCTCGCCGGTAAATATTTACTGTCGGATTCTATAACGGATTACCTGCTCGAAAAACTATTTGGTTACTGGCGAATTTTTTCGACGGTAATTTGGCGCCACAATATGTTGTTTTCTGCACTATTACCGTCAGATTATTCCTTCGGTAAATCCGACAATAATGTCAATTTTTTTAAATTTTTTTTGAAATAAATGGTCAATTTTAATTTTTTTATTTAAATTTATTTTTCACACAATTAATGGTTAATTTATAAATAATAGAAACCTATTATTTAAAATAAATTATCAAATATTCAAATAAATTAAAAGTCAAGTAAATCAAATAAATACAATAAAACAATAAAATGAAGCATTAATCACTAAAGATTTAGGATCTTCGTCGTCGTCATTGTTCGTTCCCGTGGCCCTGATGAGGAGGCGCAGAAAGCAATGATGTATGTGTGCCATCAGCAGGACCACTGCTACTAGCAGGGATGATGCTAGTGATGTGCATCTGAGCCTCCATCTGCTGAAGTCGCTCCAGCTACTCCCTCCACTCCAGCCTGAGGCCATCCGTGTCTGTCATGCGTGTGAGGATCTCCTGATACCTCTCCCGATAATCGTTCAGCTCCTAAGTCTGCTGGTGAAGGCTATGAGTGAGCTCCTGCACCTGCAGCCTCAAATCAATGCCTTCCTCGGGGTCAACGGCTCGACTGGTGGCAGAGGCGGACAATGTCCTCAACGTGGAGTGCGAAGGCTGCTAGCCAAGAATGACCCCAAACTGTATATGCAGTTCTTGTATGGCATTGAGGTGGTTTCATGCCAAACCACATCGGGATCAACGACTAAAGCAGCAGAGCCATCGGCATCCTCCTTACTTTTCTGTGATTGCTGAGTTATGACCTCTAGTCTCTGCGTGTAGGACTCCTGTGTAACACATGTTATTATGTTAGTACGTCAACTATACAGTTAATCTCTAATTTTATATCAGAAGATCAGATGTATGTTTACTTACATAATGATCCTGAGACCGCTGATCAGCAAATCTCGCTTTGTTTTCCTTCAACGTGTGGGTGTACTTGAATGTCTCCGCCAATGTCACCTCGCGATCCAACGACTTCGACTACACATGTTGCATTGAAACAATATGATTAGGATGCCTAGTAATGATATGTAAAAGAATATAACTAAGTTAATAACAAAATTAAAGAAACTACATACCAGTCTGGCCTTAGTCTTCATGAAGGTCGCTGAGCCACCGGTATGTTTGGATACCTGGCCGATGCCCTGTTAGCTCTGTTTGTGAGACGCTGATGCCTGAACCCCTCATCGGTCTCCCAATAAACTGACAGAGCCTTCTTTATTTCTGGGCAAAACCAGATCGCAAGGTGGTCCTGCTCCTCACAAAAATCCTCCAACATCTTCTACAGCTATCAACCCATTCGATGGTCATATATCTTCTCGTGCTCAGCGTCCCATATAAAGTGCAGCCGCACAAAGAAACTTTAAAATTAGTTAATCAAAATAGAAGATATAAACTAGCTAAGAAGGTTTGAAACTAAAAAGATATTAATTACCGTCTACTTCGAAAACTATTGCTCTCTAGTCTCAGAGGAGATCTTCTTATAGTTGGGCCAGGGATGGTCGTACATCAGCTTGATGACGTTAATCATCTCTTGAGTACATGCATTGTTGTTTAGCGCAAACCTATCAACAATCCACAAACAAACCAATATGGCAATATAAATTAAAACTTCATAAGCAAATAACCATAATATATAGAGATTTTTATCAAAATTTTGATAGACTTTCATCTATAAACAGAATGCGCCACAAACTCTATCCATCAACAATTAATTTAAACAACACCAAATGTCAACAATCAATGAACAATAGGTAAAAATCAAGAATCAACATTCATAAATCCACTAAATTCACTAAACTATAATCAATAATCAGACACTTTCAACAATTCAATAATTAGAAAATATAGAAAATTTAAAGTGATACTTACCCTGTTCTGCCCCGTTCTGCCATTAGCCCAAATCGTCAACCGTACAATAGGAGGTGGTGGAAGAGCATCAGCTGCCTCACTTCTGTGAGAGGATTTCAGGGCCGGGATGTCCGCCGTTGGAGGCGGCGTCGGTGTGGCATTAGGCTGCTGAGCGGTTGGAGGTGGTGTTGTCGCTGTAGATAGAGGGACGTAGTTGGGGTTAAGGACCATGATAAACGGTTGGTCCGATAAACCCACAACCTATGACGTCACTGAGGTAGTCGCAGTAGAGGGAGAGGATCCAGAATTCCCATGGGTACAAGAGGAAACCCTCCCTCTATCACGACCACGACCACGACCAGTAGCCTGATCCGCAACACCTCTACCTGAAGTCACGTCTGCAAATAGCATTCCAATTAACAGAAATTCAAAATAACAAATAAAAAATAAATTATAATAATACTAATGTAATTCTTGTAACTAATATCACAATATTAAGTTCAACATTTGATATCCAAACACTTTTCAAAATTCAAATTCAACTCAATTAGTACGTCTAAGATGATTTCAAAATATTTGCGAGTTAAAAATAAGAAAACAAACAATAAGAAGCCCAATAATCACTTAGGCCAATCAAAAATTGATGTAGTGTTATGGATTATGCAAAAGAAGAGTTTTAGAATATGTGATGTTGTGATTGAAATTCAATTTTCAAATAACTCAATTATGACAATTGTACATAACATATATACTCAAAGATCAATTAATGAGGAATAACATCTCGAGCAATCCATCATATCAAACTAAACTTGGTAAATTAGAAACACTCACATTCACATCAATGCATAATAACACTAACCATGTAAAAGTAAGAACTGATTTTTAAAGATTGAACCAAATTTTCATTTAGAACTCTCTGAGGCATATTATCGAACACTTGGTGTGACAAAATATCAAACAAGAAAAAATCAATACCAAGAATCAATATACAATCCTAATTCCAAATCAACAAGCACACCAGCAACAGTTTAATGCAAAACAAGCAGCAATCAAGCAGAATCTAGCAATTCAAATAATCATATCTTAGTGAAATCAGTCAACATAGCGAATCAACATAATCAGACAATCCAACTACTTTTAGCAATCTCAGAACCAAGTAATTTACACCTAACCTATCTTAATAACCTAAAATTCACTAAAACGGAAAATTAAATTTAACTAAACTAACTAAAACCAAACTAATGAATCAATACTAACTAAACAGAATTTAAAAAATAGAGTTTAATAAAAAACTTGTGATGCAGGGCAACAAATGAAACAGAGGAGAGGGAAGAGAGGGGTTGTAACAGCGCTGAAGGATGTGGAACTCGCCGAGAGACTGGGACATGGGCAAAGCTGCACAGTGGCGGCGCTGAAGGCTAGACTCGTGGCAAAGCTGAGCAGTGGCGGCGCGATGACGGTGGCTCTGTGGTGAGGTGGTTCCGAGAAGGGAGAAGAGAAAATGGTGAAATGGCAAGGAGAGAAGATGGAGAGTGGTGTTGTGCTATGAGGAGAAAGGAGAAGAGGGCAGAAGAAGAAGAAGGGAAGGGTTGGCGGTGAGTTGACGGCAACAGAGAGGGGGATGTGATGGTGGTGGTATTGGCGGTGGCAGATAGTGGTGATGGGCAGAGTGGAAGAAGTAAGAGAGATAGTGAAATTCGAATGAAGGGAAGAGGGTTCGCGCTTTTAATTTACGTCCCAGGTACCGTCGAATTTATCATCGGAAAAATCTGACAGTAAACCATTGGAGGTCACCAAAACGCATTATTTCACTAAGTTGATTTACCATCGGATTTTTTCGAGGATAAATCCGACGCTAAAGGACGCGCCAACTTATTTTTGTCGTTTCCTTCCAAATATTGCCAGCGAAGTTACTGTCGGAAACTTAAATCCGCTGATAATTATATAACCTTATGAATTCGATGTCGTTACCGATGGTAAATCTGACGATAAATCCGCTGTTACTCTATGACACTAAATCTGACAGTACTTAACATTTTTTTTTGTAGTGGATAGTAAGTCAGTAATGTCGGCAACACAGCGACAGTGACACGAGGCAAGTGAGCAATGATAGTGGGCTAGAGAGCACACAAAAAAAATTGAAAAGGGGGAGAATGAGAAGAGTTAAGGATTTAAAGAGTAGTGGGGTCAAAATTAATGTTGCAGTGGGGGCAACTAACCTTTCATATTGAAAATCACTCAGTAATTTTTAAAATTTCATTGGGACATTTGCCCCCACTAGCCGTTGAATATATATGTTCTAATTAGAAAAGTAACATATTTAATGAACCGAGATGAAGGAGAAGATGAATGTAATAAAAATACAATAAAAAATTCAAAATTAGTATTCTCACTTTTTACCTTCAATTTTTGGCCAAATACCCCTTTTATACAAGTGCATTACTTCCGAAAGTTAAAACTGTTCTGAGTAATAATTTCTGAGCATAAAAGATAGTGTTGTGCTTGCATTCTTCTCCTAAAACCAGAGTATTACATCAGAAGTAGTGATGGTGCAAAAATGCAAAGGAATAATATTGCAGTGGCAGAAAATCATGAGTAGTAGTAGTGTGTTATCCTTGCTAACTTTATTGTTCCTTTTTTTTTTTAATCTTTTTGTTCATAACATCTTATCCTTGATTCTATTATCCAATTCAGCACCATTAAATTTTTTTGTTTGTCTCAAATTTTAATCTTTTCTTTTATCATATTTTGATGTAAATGATTTGGTGTCAAAGATGAAATACTCACTTTTTTTTTCATCTATCCAATCTAGTGCAGGAACTGGAAGTACTAGCAATATTTAATTATGTTGGGACCTCATTTGCCTTATTTTCTATTGAAAAACCTGATCTATATTTATTAAGCCAAAAATTATTCTACATATAAATTACTAAAATGGGCTATTTTTATTATCAAAATACTAAGTTTAGTATGCAGAAATAATACACTTATTATACATACTTTTAAATTTTTAAACTCAACTTTTATATATTTATTATCGTCAAAATAAATTTTATTACTTTCCAAACTCAACAATACATTAGGACGACAAGTTAGCAATATTTTTTGAGCACCACGATGATTTTTCTATATATTATTATGTGTAGACAGATAGGTTAGATGATCATTGACTTGATGTATGTTAGTGCCAAGCATGGCAATAGTCTCTTAGTTTATGGGAGCTTGTGAAGGCTCATTTTGGAGCTTCCAAGTGGCAGTCATTCATGTCTCAATGAAAACCTTTCAACTATTTAATTTGACTTAGCTAAAAGTGTGTTCTGAGGACAAAGACATGGCTACCTTCAATTCTATCCAAGCCTAGTTTTTTGTTTTTATTGTTTTTCCATCGTTGGTTGTGTCATGGTGATGGTGGTGGTGATTCCATGTTCCTTGGCGTGGTCTTGGGATCATATGCCAATTTGGACATTGACCAAAATGGATTATTTTATGATCTCTATATATATCTATTTGTAGATTTGTAGATATAGGGTTACCAATTCCAACAGTTTCTCTTTGATAGTTTGATTATTACCAAAAATTAAAAATATATAGATTCTTTCTCAAATTCTCTAGTAGTGGCACTATTTTAGAGACATTGTATTGTATTATGTGTACTATATCATTAGGTCATGTTATTATCAATTGGAGACGTTAAATAGGCGTTTGTTTTAATGTTAAAAAAATATATTTTAAAGAATGTATCTAAAAATATCATACATGGAAATATTATATTTATTAGGGTATTGTAAAAAAATGTGTTTATTCAGTACGTACTAAAATAGTTGTTGAAAATTGATTTTAATACTTTCAAAAATGTTTTTTTATTATTATACATATTTTCAGAATTAGATTCTTAATTTCTAAGATATCCTCAATATCAATAAAAATAAGAGCTCCTCAGTAAGAAATATAATAATTGAAAATAATGATGATAATTATATATGTTAATCCTTATTCCCTGGACAAAAGAATATCAAATACCCACTTTTTGCATGAGAATAAAACTTTTAAATTTTGACCATAAATTAAATGGGAATTAAATTTTAAAATTTTAAAATAATATATTATTATAAATAATTTTTAAAAATAAAATGAGATGTGATTTTTTTTTGTAGAATTGTCAAAACCAGCGGTAACTCGCAAGTTGACTTGGACTTGTTTTAGAAGCACGTCAATTTAGCTTGACTCATATAACTTGTGAGTTAAATGAGTTCGAATAGAAAGGATACGAGTTAGTTTGTTTGACTTTTTTTTTTTCTTTTTAGTTTAATAAAGTCTCTTTTGGTATATAAAATATTTTTTTATTAATTAATTATTTATATTTGTATGAATATCGAGTAAATAAGATTGTTAAAATTATGAATTAATTTTTTGACAGAAAAAAAAAGTTGACAAATGAATTTTGATTTGCTATTCGATTTCGTGACGAGTCAGTTTGAATTTGTTCGCTTGTTAATTTGACACGTCTAACTTTAGGTTAAATGGGGTAGTACATTAGGGAGGGTTGAAAGGGTGTGATTCTACATGTGGGGTTTAATACTGTACAAAGGAAGTGGGAGATTTTGGGATGTAATTTGAGACATTGTAAGATTTCTTATTCACTGCATTTTGAGCTGTGTAACCGTTTCTAGAAAGAGGACGACACCATTCTACTTTTGGGATTTGATGCACGCGCTATTCTTTGTGATTTAGTATCAATTCTAGACCATTTCAAAACCATACTTACTCACTTGTAAAGTTTAATAAATAATGGACTGTTTACCAAAAAAGATTTATTGGTTAATTAGTCATTGTATCCGCAGTAAATATTCTTAAAAAAAAATTACATCAATTGATTCTCTTTTTGATGTATACAGCCAAAGCTTGACTCTTTCAGTAATGCTATGCCCAGAAAAGACAACTATAAGAGGCAGCGTCATTAATTCTTGAAATTTTGAAGGTTAACTTGTCTGCATCACAAAAAACTTATACTAATATTCTTTCAACAAATTAACAATTACCAAATTTAAATACAACATGCATGTAATAACTTATTCAAAACGCTTAGCAACTTTTTCATACATATATATATAAACCCCAAATGCTTGCCAACAACAACACAAACATTAAGGAATAATCCTAAACCCTATACTCCCCAGATACTATGTTCCCGATGGAAATTCATTTCCAGCAACCAAATCTTGAGCATAATAACAAAAGTGACAAGAAGAATCCAGGAATTGGGATCACCAAAGGAAACAAATTCAAAGGAAGAAGCAAAACCAACAACAACAACACTACAAACAAATTTGTTGGAGTGAGGCAGAGGCCTTCAGGGAGATGGGTGGCAGAGATCAAGGACACAACACAAAAGATAAGAATGTGGCTCGGAACCTTCGAGACGGCTGAAGAGGCGGCCAGAGCCTACGACGAAGCCGCCTGCCTCCTCCGCGGATCAAACACTCGAACTAACTTCATCACTCATGTCTCCACGGATTCTCCCCTGGCTTCACGCATCAGGAACCTTCTCAACGACAAAAAAGGCATCAAAAAACAAGAAAATAATGTTGTTTCTTGCGCCCCAAGAATCCTTGGTAGTACTAGCTCAAGTTCAACAAACAATGATAAAATTGAGAACTCTGTTCCACAAGTAGTGCGTGATGATGCTTATAAACCGGACTTGAGCAGCTGCGAGATGAATCCACAACAAACTAATAGTTTCTGGTCGGATTTCGGACCCATATTCGACCGCCTTCCGTTTGCTAATCATTTACTGGACGCGTCCAAGATCGACGGGCTTATTACTGGCGGCCCAACTGACATGGAGCTTCTGGAATTTGAAAGAATGAAGGTTGAAAGACAAATTTCAGCTTCACTTTATGCCATTAATGGAGTTCACGAGTACATGGAAACTCTTCAGGAATCTAATAACGAACCTATTTGGGATCTTCCACCTTTGTGCTCCTTATTCTGCTAATAATCATGGACCTCCTAATGATCCTGCATATATTTCTTCCCATTATCATTACAGTCGTCCCTTCTTTTTCTTTTTTCCTTAATTATAAACTTGAGGGAAGAGTGGAGGGTCTCTTAATTGTGTCGATTGGAATTCCAAGAACAGAAGGTTTTGGTTTCGGAAAATATTTTTTTTGTTTCGATTTCTTGGTTTTGAATTTAATTACAAAAATGCACTTGTTTTTCTTTTTGTTTATGGGTTTCAAAAATGTTATGTATACATATTAGCCATCAAATTAGTTATATTGGATTTTTGTATAAATATATATTTTATTTAATTTATTTTTAATATGTATTTTATGCGAGTAGCTGATTTTGTAGCTGACTTTTCTGATTATATAACATGGTAGTATTGATTTTATATAAAAATAATAGAACATTACAAATATTTTTATTTTTATTCTTTTAGAAAATCATAAAAACAAGGGAGTGAAGTAATAAAATAAGGTGATATTTTTGTAATTAATTTAAAAAATCTATAATAAAAAAATTAAATAGGAATTAATATGAAAAGTCTTATTGTATGTATACAGTACATATTCATTTTTATTACCGTGAATATGATTTAATTATATATGGTTATGGAATTTCATTATAATTATAAATTTATTTGATTATGATGATTATATATTTAGTTTAATCATGTTATTTATAAAATTTGATTATTTATAATGTAAATCTAATTTTTATGTTGAGAATAAAAAATATTATATATTCATTAAAATGAGTTACTAAAATTAATTATTATAATTTGTATATAAATATATGTGTTGTTTAATTTACTTTTTATATATATTTTATATTTTAGTCTGTATTTTCTATCAGTTGCTTATTTTAGTGTTTAAAAATATAATTTTTAAAATCAAATATCTAAATTTTGATATGTATATTTTTAGTTTGGAACACTTTACTATACAGATTAAAATTATATAAAGAGAATATAAATTTTTTTTGTAATTATTTTTTATTATATTATTGTTATTTAAAATATAGCTCCTAATCTTTTCAAATACTATTTCATCCCATAAAAAAAAAATTTATAAACTTACATCTTTATCATATAATTCACCTTTTAATTTTCTGATACCTTTGTGAATGTTAGCAAGAAGATCCATGAGTTGAATGTCAAATTAGGGTATCGATATATAACAGCACTTTCTTTTTCAATAATGATGATGCAGAAAGTCTAACAAGCATTTATGTCAATGTGATTTTTCTGCCGAAAGATCATTATGTATGTAAACTATAAAGCTTATTGAAGTCTCTTTCACTTTCTCTCTCTCTCTCCTTCTCTCCGTTTCTTGGGTGGAATAATCTAGACTTTTAGGCAAATTATTAAGCAAATTGATGGAATCTTGGACTTTAGGGCCTAGATAAAATAAAACAGATAATTACATACCCTTGAAACCTACCTTCATACAAGAAAGAGCCAAATACTAGTCTTTCTTTATTAACAGTAGGTAATATAAAAGATACTCTATATTTTATAAGATTTTGGTCCAAAGCTTTTTCCATATATGCATTGGCCATGATTAGAACAAAAAACTATATATAGCTACTTGAAGTTATTATCATGCACCAAAGCTTTAGCAAGTGAACAATAATTCACATGACAGAATCACAGATGACTGATTCCGAATTAAAGCTTTGATTTTCCTTTAAGGAGGAGTGATATGTAATTAATTAAGATGAAATGATATTTGTGTCAATTTAGGTAAAATTATATTATTTATATTTTTTATAAGATATATATTGTATCGGCTTAATCATTGAAATGACATTTGTTATGGTGAAGACTGAAAATAGTGGCGGATCTTTAAAAAAGTTTTGACAAGGCCGATTATATAATTAAGTATGTAAATTATGTAAAAATACTTATATTAAAATCAAATGTATTATTTTTTTATTTTTCGATCATTATAAATTCATAATTATAGGATTATAATAGATTTAAAAGAAGTTAATAAATTATAATCAACATAATGGGCATTAAAAATTATAATAAATAGAAATTTTTATTTGTCCAAACCAATTTTTTAAAAACTATTGAAGATCAATAAAAAATATAAAATAATCAACTTAAAATCTAACATCTTTTTTTGATGTGTTGTGATACACTTATTCTATTTGTACAATTGGAGTATATTTTAGAAGAGTAAACTAGCCATTCAACTGACAAGAATAATTTTTACTTTTATTAATAATAAAAATACCCCTTATGTATTTAAAAATGCTATAAAATGCCGTTTCATCCAATTTCCTTCTTCATGTTCACCGTGCAGCCTCTCTCTTGCTTTCCACCACCCTCATCCAATTTCTCCCTCTTATCATGAAGGTTTCCAAGTGAATTAAGGTGGAAGAGTTGAATAAAAAAATTACTTTTTAAACTTGAATAAACAAGTTACAAAGAATTTTAGTTTTAGTATATTATTTTTAATTTTATCTCGTTATAGCTGAATATAATTAAAATGGTAGAAAAAAAGAAAAAAAAGAGTAGTGAGATCACGATATATCCTGTTTCGGCCACTTAGTGTAATATGATCTACGTTTAGTCTCTACCATAATAATGGTAGAATTTTCACTATAATCAAGATTAATTACAAACATTAATTCCAAGAGACTCATATTCTTCTAAATTACTAAAACTATCCTAAACTTAATAAATTACTTAGATGCTACCCAAACTAGTTAAGGAAAATCAAGTGTACTCTAATCTAGAACACTTTCGAAATCAAAACATTCAAACAAAGGTTAAATGGCTTTTATATGTACTACTCTCTTTATCTTTTGTATCTCTCAAAGTAAGCTTGAATTTAGACAAAAGAAAATAAGAACACACTCAAAAATAAGAAAAACATGGACTATTTGTCTGATCTTTAATATGCACGAAAATAATTGCCTTTTTATTGGTTTCTTCAATGTTAGAATCATTCCTAATTTGATCAAGCTAGTCGTTTGCACATTAATATAGTTGTAGCTGTTGGCATCGAAGAAAAAATCATTCCTTCTTTGGTTCCATCCAATGTGTAGGAGCTTTCTCTCCATATATGAATTGATTCTTGCTTATAAAGAATCAATCATGTGTTATTTTTGCTTGAATTATGAATTACTTGATTGTGATCTTTGATTGCCAATTCATTAATACCTACAATACTCATAAAAAAATAAGTATATTAGAATATGTTTGTTATCACAAGAAACATTGACTCAAAACATCACATCCACCAAAATTTCCAATTTTTTAGATTTCTAAAATTCTCAATTTAATACCATTAACTCCAAAATTCTACCGCAAAAGCCTTTTCTAGCCTCTTTATCACTGTTTCTCCTTTTTTGCAACAATCCATTAACAATGCATATGGAAGCCTCGAACGAGAGAGAATTCAAAGCAAGACATGAAGCAAAGAAAGAAAGAGCTATGGATAGGAGGCAGCAAAACAAAGGAGAAAAGAGAGAGAGAGAGAGAGAGAACTTGACTGGAGAAGAAGAAGAAAGGGTGAACGAGGGCTAATTACTAGTTTAGGAAATTCACAAGTTTGAAAGCTCAATTTTGTTGTAATTCTAAACCAAAATTCAATGCTCTTTAAAGTTTAGTTTAGAATGTCACAATTCAAATCAAATACTGAAAGTTTAATCTCAGGTCGTTCTCCTTTGGAATCACGATTGGGTACATATCATTGGCTATGGAAAATATCGGGGTTTTGAGTGAAATAAACGAGAAATATAAATAGTAAAAAATTAAAAAAGCAACGCGATATCTAAATCGCAAAGAAATTAAAACTAAGAGCAAATAAGGTAATTAACTAGGAAAGAAAAACAAACTCAAATTCTAAAAAGATCTTGGAAAGGGTTGAGAGTCAATGATCACTATCCTTGTCATTGACCACAAACATGGCAACTCTGCCCTCTCATCTCTCACCTTCTCGTATCTCCCTTAGCGACATCTCTGGCCACCCTCTATTCCGACAGCCCCCTCTCGTCGTCCATCTCTCCTTTAGGCGAGCTTCGACACAACTCCAGCAACCACTGTAACTTCTTACCCAAGCTTTGTTTCCTTTCTTTTTCTGCAATCCAGGTTCCTAATCAAATCTCTTTATCAATTCGGTTTTGGTTAGCTTTAGTTTCATTAATTTGATTTTTAGTTAGTTATCTTAGTTAGAGTTATTTTTTGTTTTAGTGGATTTAGGTGGTTAAGATAAGATTAGAATAAGTTACTAGGTTCTGAGACTATTGGAGGAGTTTGAAATTTGTTAAGTTCTGATGAATATACTGCTGGAACTATTAAATGCTTGATTGTGTTGAATGTTCATATTGATTATTGCTTCTTACTTGGTGATGCTTGTTAATATTGATTATTGCTTGTTATTTGGTGATACTTGTTCATACTGATTATTGCTTTGATTATCAAGTTTATGCACTTATGCCTTGTGGACATACTAAAACCTAAATTATTTAAATGTTGGTATTTCGCATAGTTTAGGTAATTGATCTGGCATATGTTAAAATTGTGAAGTTGGATTGAGGATTGTCCTGTTAACATCTTTTTGAAAAATTTTCAAGTTATATTGAACTATGCTTGTTATGTACTTGATTTCAATTAATATGTTTCTCTTACTAAGTTGCATAGCACCTATGTGTTTCTTTAAGTTGTAGATTGTGACATATTTTTTCTATTATAATACTTTTTTGACATATGTGTTTGCTAGTTTGCTCTTTGTAGACATGACGACTGGCAGAAGTGTCACAAATTGGCCTCATGGTAGTGGTAGAGGGAGGATGTCTACTGGTACTCTTGGGACTTCTCAGTCATCGTCCTCTACTCTGACTACCCCTGGGACGTCTCAAACAATGGGTGCACAGGATCAGTCGTTCATCATGGTCCGGAACCCCAACTATATGGCTCCTTCTGCTGTGTGACCCCCGCCACCAAGAAGTTGTCTGGTTGCTTCACCAAAGTGGACTCTTTTACCACCTCCATCTTCTCAGCAACCCACTATTTTGACGATGATGCCACATCCAGCGACAGACATAGCTGTGTTGGAATCCTGTCACGGATCCCTGTCAAATGCCCCTCCATCACCTTCTATTATACGAATGATGATTTGACCTAATGGTTTGACAGTGTGAGTACTATTTTCAGTCTTTTAAATGCAAACTGTTTTGATATTCTTATTCAACATATGTGGTTGCTAATCTTAAATTTTTCATTTTAGTTAGTTAGTTTAATTTAGTTATATTCGATTTCTGATTTTAGTGGATTTAGATTCTCAAGATAGGTTTGATTTAGGATAGTAGAATTGAACTGTCTAAAAGTGTTTGAGAATTCATGATTGTTGATGGATGTTGCTGCTTAAGAGATATAATACCATATTGGTTAGTTTGTGAATTGTTTAAATGAATTATATGTGAAAATAATTTTTTGCACCTTTTAATTATAGATGAAACTTTGCCAAAATTTCTAAAAAATCTAAATATACTTGCAAGGTTTATAGATTACTTCAAATTTGATTTAAACTACTAATATTAAGTTTTTTATTGATAGGTTTGTGCCAAATAACAATGCATGTACACAGGAGGGTACCAATGTCATCAAACTGATGTACGACCACTCATGGTCGAACAAAAAGAAAATTCCTACCGAGACCAAAGAGGGATAGTTTTAGAAGTGGGCGGTAAAAACTCAATTTGATTCAAACCTTAGCTAGTTTATATCTTATATTTTGTTTAGTTGTGTATTTAATTTTGATTAACTAGTCCTACATGTTCTTTGTGCAAGAAAAAATTATATGGGACAAAACTCGTGATACCATGATTAGGAAGATCTTTGATCATCAGATGGTTAGGCGGCTTCAGCAGATGATGGAGGACGTATGTGAAAAGTGCGGTGACCTCACTATTTTGCTCTGCCCAGATATTAAGAAGGCACTATACTTCCAGTGGGAGACTGATGAGGGATTCAGGCATCGTTGTCTCACAAATGGAGCTAATAGGGCATCGGTCAGGTCGTCGAAGTATACCAGTGGCTTAGCAACTTTCTTGAAAACAAATGTCAGACTGGTATGTAATTTGTTTTATTTTGTTATTAAGTTCATTTTGTCTTTGACATTTAATGTCATTATTACTTTATTTCACATATTGTTTCAACATATGTAGTCTAAGTCGTTGGATCGTGATGCTACGATGGCGAAAACCTTCAAGTAAACTCACACTTTAAAAGAAAATAAGGAGAGATTTGCTGATCAGTAGTTTGCGAATCATTATGTGAGTAAACATCATTTGACGTAAAAATTTCAATTAATTGTTATCATAATCATAACATGTGTTATGCAGGAGGCTACACACAGAGACTAGAAGTTGCAACCCAGCAATCCCAACCTATTGAAAAGGACGACAGCAATCCCGCTGATGCAGTCGTCGATCCTAAAATAGTTTGGTGCGAGACTGCATCTGAGCTGCACAAGAATCGCATCTACGAGTAAGAATTGCATCTACTAGTTGGAATCGTTTTTCACCAACAACCTCCGTACCTCTACATCGAGGACTTTATCTGCCTCTACGACCAGCCACGCTGTCAATCCTGAGGACAGCGTTGATTTGAGGGAGCTGGTGCAGAATCTCACCTAAAACCTTCACCAACAGGCTCAATGGTTGTAGCAGTCTGATGAGAGGTATAACGAGATCCTTGGATGCGTGTCAGGCACAGATTCCCTCAGGCTAGAGCTTAGGCAGGAGCTGGAGCGGTTTCAGCAGATGGAGTAACATATGGCGGCGTACCAAGAGTAGATGCATAATGCTAATGGTAACGACGCTGCTGCTAGTAGCGGCCCTGCTGGAGGGGCACCAACATCACCGCCTAGTCTACTGCCTCAGTAGGACCAGAGAAATGATGACGACGACTATCAGGATCCGTAATGATTAAGATTTTGTTATAAACTATTTTATTATGTATTTTATTTATTTGACTTTTTATTTTATTCGTAGACTTGATATTTGATAAAATAAAAAAATAAAATTTGACTACTAATTGTATTAAAAAAACAAAAAATTGAATTTACCATGATTTTATTGAGAGAGAAATCCGACAGTAATTAGGTGAGAAACAAAATAGTGTGGCGCCAAAATTACCAACAAAAAAGTTTCACCAGTAATCAAATAGAATTTGGGCAAAGAATTTATCGCAGAATTCGTCAATAATTACTGTTGAATTTTAAAATCCAATGGTAATGATTACTGCTGACGGTTATACCATCAAATTGTTTTAGACGATAAATTTATCGATAAACATTTTATTGATAAATTATTTTTGTTATTCCGTCAATAAATCTAACAGTATTCAATATTTTTTTATAGTGAAAAAATAATAGTCATTTTTGCTAGCCTCATGATAACTCGGGAGGCGAAATTGGTGGTTTAATAAACATTTATAAGTTTATAATTGCTTCTTATTTAATAAATCATGTGAAATTAGTTTATTTATTTTATACTTTAGTTGAAAAATCGTTTGCATTATTATAAAATATTAAAATTACTAAAACAGTTTGAAATTATTTGTTTATATTATTTGGTATTTCATAGTTAGATTTCTTTAAGTAAAATCATTATAGTTTAAAATAATTAGTTTGTGCTTCTAAATATCAACTTAAGAAATATTGTTCATAATTATAATATGAAATTAAGAAATTAAAATCTTTTAAAGTGAAGTAATATAGTGATAAAGTAATCGGTTAGTCTCGCTTAAATTAAAATAACTACGTTCACATGGATTGAAAATTATAAATTCAATAGTGATTAATCTCTTCAATTTATTATTTTACTAATTTATTTATTTTAGAATATCTAAATTCAAAATAAATATAGAAATAAATAAAAATAGAAAAATGGATCTTTGATGGTATTTAAAGAAAAGGAAAGATAAATATATTCAATGAAGAATGATTTACAAAATGTCAAAATTACTATATAACCACCAAAGAAAAAAAAAAAGGACCATTTTACAACTTAATACACATAGGTAGAAGTTATGAGTCTATGACCTCCCATTATCACAAAGAAGCTCGGCCAATGCATACGGCACAGTACAATATAGATATAATTTGCTAAACAACATTAAATAGCTGAATAGAATAACACTCAGAATTATCAAGTAAGTGGTATATATTGGCAACAAATATATATAACAATCCTAAGAAGATCAAACAAAAATATGTGTTTGAAAGTGCTAATGTACTAACAACTCAGCTACTAAAACATGTCCATAATATGCCTTAGAAGAACGTTGATGAATATGTTCATCTAGGTTTCAACAATGAGACAGATACTTCATTTATGGAAGAAGTAGTATCCCTTCTTTCACGATCGGTAGATACTTCATGTATCAAGAAACCAGGTTCCTTTGGTTGTGGCAGTGTGTTCTCATTGTTCAACATCTTAACCACCGATGTAATTGTTGGCCTATCATCCGGATGCCGTTGCAAACATAAAAGACCAATATGAATGCAACGAAACATTTCTGTTGGAATAATAAATGATGATGAATCCCTTAAACATTCATCAATCAATTCGTTTAAGTTGCCTTCATTCCACAACCGCCATGCCTGTAATAACACAATTCAATCAGTTGTTACTTACATCAACTTCATAATTATAATAATGGAAATTAAAATGGCTAATTAATTGACTTACATGTGCCATGAGATTATAAGTATTGCTAGAATAGGTAAGTCCTTTATTTTTCTTTCCACTTATAATCTCTAGCAGTAGTATACCAAAGCTAAATACATCCGATTTTGTGGAGAACAAGCCATCAATAGCATATTCTGGAGCCATATAACCACTAAAAACAATAACAACATGATTAGTTTGATTTTCAATCATTGCATAATAGAGAAAATTATATAATCAAAGAACGTACTATGTTCCAACAATTCTATTCGTATTCCCTTCATCTTGATCTCCCCTGCGCAATCTTGCCATGCCAAAGTCCGAAATCTTTGCATTCATATTCTGGTCTAATAAAATATTACTTGCTTTAAGATCTCTGTGTATAATTCTTAATCTGGAATCTTGATGAAGGTAGAGAAGCCCTCGAGCAACTGCGCAAATGATGTCAAAGCGCTTGCTCCAATCCAAAAGTTTGCTTTGAGTTGGATCTGATATATGATTGTCCATCATTGATGTTAGTTCTTTGGTGAAAGATAACGGGACAGAACACTAGAAGGAACTATAAAATAAAGAAGTTTAGGTTTTGAAAAGAAATTAAATATATATGTGCACTAACCAAAAAGAAACAAGTCTAGACTATTGTTAGACATGTATTCATAAACTAGCATTTTCTCATCTCCTTCAATGCAACATCCAAGAACCCTGACAAGATTCCGATGTTGAAGTTTAGCACACAGTATTACTTCATTCTTAAATTCAATCATTCCTTGTGTAGAACTTCCTGAAAGTCGTTTAACTGCAATTTCTTGTCCAGTTGCAAGTGTACCCTGTATTTTCATATACAAGCAAGATTGGAAGCTAATTAATTTTTATAAAATTATTCATGCCTTATATTTTACAATGGTAAAAGGTTACATCTAGTTTGGCTTCATGTGAGCTGATAGTCGACAACTATTAGATGATAATTTAGTTAAACATATCAATTCATTTAATGATTTTCGGTTATCAACTTTACATTATAACAATTGCATATGAGTCTCTAATTTTTACTATTGGATGAGTTAGGACTCCTAATAATCTTTTTTCGTATTTACCTTGTATACTGGGCCATATCCTCCTTCTCCAATTTTATTGTCGATTGAGAAGTTATTAGTGGCCTTCATTATTGTATCAAGGTCATAGATGGGAAGCTCTAAATCTTCTTGTGTTCTTTCCTCTTTATTTTCTTCTGGCATGGTTTTCTCTGTATAAAAGAATCATCATCAAGGAAAATCAAGATTATGTGAGCTCTACGTTATTCAAAATGTTCAACTAGGTATGGATATGATAGATTGTATATATTAATTAATTAAACAAATATATTAAAAAGAAAACAAATTAAAGAAAAGCTTACCTTGACGTTTTTTTCGGATTCTATAATAAACGAAGAAGATTAGAAGTAGCGCACAGAGTACTATTGGAAGTGTGATAGAAAGTGCTAAGACGATAGTCTTCTTTTTGGAATCTGCATTAAACACGAAAATATTTGATAAAAAAAAGTTTAATCCAAAAAAATCAAAATTTATTTTATTTAATATTTATTAATTATTATAATAATTAATAAGTATTAAATAAAATAAGTTCTAACTATTTTTTTCTAACATTATTGTTATATATTTATGATAAAAACTTGTAAAATAATCTTTTAGTTTAACGAGGGATGTGTTATTTAGCAAGAAGGTTATGTTCGAAACACACAATCATTGGAGAGATATCTTTTTATTAGTGTATAATTTCAGACTTTATAAAACTAATTAATAAATATTTTAAAATTGACAAAGTAGGATGCGAACGAAAGTGCGGAGGAGATGTGGAGAGAGATGGCGGAAGTTATTAGAAGAATAGCAAAAGAAAGTTTTGGTGAATATAAAGGGATAGGAGCAAGAGACAATGAGTTCTGGTGGTGGAATGCAAGTGTACAAGAAAAGATAAAGACAAAAAAAAATGTTTTAAGGAGTGATCTTTGTGCTGCAATGCAGATAATTGGGAAAGATATACAGCGACTAAGAAAGAGACAAAAGTGACTGTAAGTGAAGCAAGAACAAGAGCATATGAAGGTCTCTACCAGTCTTTAGGCACGAAAGAAGGAGAAAAAGGTATATATAGAATCGTAAAGAACCGTGAAAGAAGAATGAAAGATTTAGATTAGGTTAAGTACATAAAGGATAAGGATGGAGAGATTTTGACTCAAGAGGAGAAGATCAATGAAAGGTGGAAGAGCTACTTCTACGAGTTATTTAATGAAGGACAGAAGACTCTTCCGAGCCTTGGTCGGTTATGTACGAGGGAAGAAGATCAAAACTTCGACTACTATCGAAAGATTTGAGACTTTGAGGTAAAAGATATTCTAAAGTGGATGGAACATGGCAAGGCAATAGGAGCCGATAATATTCGATTGAAGTTTGGAAGGGCCTTATAGAGAAAGGCATCAGTTAGTTAACCAAAATTTTTAATGAGATTTTAAGATAAAAGAAGATGCCAGATACTTGAAAAAAGAGCACCTTAATACCTATCTACAAGAATAAAGGGATATAAAAAAATTGTAGAAACTGTAGAGGGATCAAACTTATGAGCCATATATACCTTGAAGTAATGAAAAAGGGTGATAAAACGGAGGCTGAGACAAGGGACACAAGTAATAAAGAACTAATTTAGTTTTATATCAGACAGATCCACTATTGAAGCAATATACCTGTTAAGAAGGATGATGAAAATGTATCATAGTAATAAAAAGGATCTACATATGGTGTTTATTGATTTGAAAAAAAACGTACGATAGGGTGCCAATGAAAGTCTTATGGAAGGTTTTGGATAGGAAGAGAATAAGGATTATATTCGTGCAACTAAAAACATATATGATGGAGGTACAACTAGTGTGAAAACTCAAGATGGTATGACAGAGAAATTTTTTATTGGTATAAGATTATACTAGAAATCATCCTTAAGTTCATACATTTTCACATTAGTCTTTGAAGTACTCACAAAGCATATCCAAGAGCCTGTGGCATGATACATACTTTTTGCCGATGATATCTTCCTTATAGGAGAGTCAAGGAAAGACCTAAGTAAGAAGTTGAATTTATAGAGAGAAGCTCTAGAAGTGTAAAGTCTGCGCATAAGCCATAGTAAGATGGAATATATAGAATGTAAGTTCGGCCGCCAAAGGGAAAACCCTAATGTAGAGGTGAAGATTAGAAAAACATCCTACGAAAAGTTAAAAGTTTTAAGTATCTTGGGTGCATCATACAAGATAATAGAGAGATTGAACAAGATGTAAATCATAGGATCCAAGCAGGTTGGTCAAAATGGCGGAGTGCGTCTGGTTTTATATGTGACAAAAAAGTGTCTTTAAAACTTAAAAGTAAATTCTATCGCGCTGCTATCAGACTGATGACTATGCTTTATAGTACAGAGTGTTGGGCGGCTAAAGGAGAGTATGAACATACGTTAAGTGTGGCAGAGATGAAGATGTTGAGATGGATGAGTGGTCATACGCGATTGGATAAAATAAGGAACAAAGATATAAAAGAGAGAGAGAGAGTTGGAGTAGCACCTATTGTGGAAAAGATGGTAGAATCGTGTCTCAAGTAGTTTGGACATGTGAGAAGAAGATTGATAGAGCACCCAACCATGAGGGTGGATGAGATGGAAGATAGATAAGGAGTGAAAGATAAAAAAGATCTAAGAAGATCACACTTTACTCTGTAAAGTAAAATTCAAACTTTCGAGGATTCAAATTCAATTAAATAATATTAAATATAATTATAAATATTAAATAAAGAAAATTATAAATATTAAAATAAATAAAATAACTTGTAGATGATTTACTCCCAAGGTTTCCGATCTACTTTATACTATCAACATAATTTTTTCTTAAAAATAAAAAAAAGATCTATTTTAGATACCGCTTAATTTAATAACAATAGGTAGAGTAAAAGAGTGATGTATACCTGTATGAGCCATTCTGACATACAATTCCTGTCCTCCATCAGAAACTCTGAGATCAAAAAGATCACCGTACCAAATAACACAGCCACTACCACCACTCGCATTTAACGTCGTATAAGCCGTACAAGAGCAATTCCCCATGCATTTGGCTTCACAATCCTCAAGCTTCATATTTCTATCAACCCAAGAATGCGTAGTATCCGGCAATTTCAACCCAGAAATCTTCCGAAACCCATCTTTACCTTTCACCTTACAACTCCACGGCTCACTCCGCACGCAACCCTGTGTGTAATCGAGTGTATCCCAACCCTGTTGCGATTTGGGTTCGAATCCTTCCAAACAGTCACAATTCGGTGAGTGATTCGAAATGCAATACCCGAATGGGCCGCAAGTATTGCAATAATCGCAAGAATCTCCGGGCACTGTTTGGAAGGCCTTCCATTTGTTCTCTTCTTGAACCCACACGATTCGTTGACGAGCGTTTAGGGTTTGGTTTACAAGAGTGATTGTAATCATGGAAGTGCCTTGTATGAGAGTGTATGAGTAGTAGACCTCACTTGTGGTGTTGACCATGTTTTGAATAACGAGTTGAGTGCCTCTCCATAAGGGTGCTCCACTGAATCCAAGCCCCACCCAAGGTCCACTCCTGTGGTACTTCTCTGACCCTTTCCACAGCACCTGAGTTGCAACCATAACTTTCATTTAGAGGAATCTAGATCAATGTAGCGACCAAGTTAGTAAAATGGTAAAGCCGTAACTTTCATGAAATGTATGTTCTGTAATCTTAATTGAAAATTGATTTAACTTTTTCTTTATTATTTTACCAACTTTTTCATGTTAGAATTAGAGAATAAAATAAAAGGTGAAAAGAAGTTGATAGTTGAGAATTATTAAATGATTTAAATAATTTGATTAAATTTTTATCTAACAACTTTCAGTTATCAATTTTATATAAAATTAACGGCACCTGAATTTTTACTTAAAATATACGTATAGTTTTAGAACACTTTTGTTGTGTGATAGGTGCTTTATGAGGAAGTAATATGAGAATGTATAAAAAATAATTTTTAATTAGTTAATATTAGTCAAATTGTTTTTAAATTTATAATTTAATATTTAAAATGTGATTTTATTATTTAGAATTTAGAAGAATTTAATATGAATAAAATAATTTTTAAAAAATTAATTAATATTAACTAGAAATAATTGGACTCCCTAATATTACTCTTTTAATAATTATGTCTAAGTTAGTTTAATAACTCGTTAGTCCAAAACTATTTCAACAAAAAACCATTCACATTATGTAAGCATGAATCATGTATGCATTTTCTAATTTCTATAACTACTTCCTCGTTCCATCCTGGTTTGGTGTTATAGATAGGTTCATTAATGGTGTTTAGAAGATCCTTTAATTATTGAGTATGGACAAATTAAAATAAAAAAAAATCGTGTGTTGACCTTCAAAATATATTTATATGTTTTTCTTCAAAATTTATGTGTTTATGGTAAGCATATTTCTGCATTTAATTGATTATTTTTTTTGTATTTCACCAAGAAAAAAGAAAAATTACCAAAAAAGCGATAAAGAAAAAAAATTATTACATCACCTTATTCTAATATATTATTCTCCTTAAATTATTCTTTCCTACACATTTTTCACATAATTATCGATCATATTTTGGAGTGAGATAATATGAAGTGTATTTTTCTTAATTATTATAGTTACAGTTTATCTTAAGAAAATTTGTTTTTTAGTAAAAAAATTGTGTTTATTTTTGTTTCTTAAGCCTTTTTTCCTTCTTATTTTTTTTAGTTTTTTTCTTTTTAATAAATTTAAAAAACATAAAAAAGAGAAGGTGAAAGTAAAGAAAGAGAAAAAGAGTTAGGAGAAAGAAAAGAAAAATATAAAAAAAGAATGAAGAAATTGATGAGATGTCAAGGAAGGAGGAGAAAAAAAAACAGAGAAAATGGAGAAGACTACGAAAAAGTTTGAGTAAAGAGAAAAATATGATTAAAGATATTTAATTGGAGTTGGTTTATAAATATTTTTTAGAGTAATGTGATAAATAAATTTTAAGGATTTATTTTTCGGACATATTAATCCCTAAAAAAAATACTAATAAAATTTTTAAAATAATAGATGTGAACAACATTATAAGAAACACCATTAAAATTGACGGTTAAATCGACGGTAAAGCCGTCGATAATATTAAAAATCCATAGTAAAATCGACGGCAAAAGCAGTCGCTTTTAAATGTGTCGATTTTTTAAATATCTAATAAAATTGACGGCTTGTCATATTATCGATAAATTTTCAATAAAATTGACAATTACTTTATTGATAATATGAATTTAAGATTTTACATATTTAATAAAAATGACACTCTAGCTATTAATAATATTATCTAAAATCGACGACATATTTGTCGATATTTAATTTATTAAAATTGACACATTAATTAGCTGTCAATTTAATTATTGAAGTATCCATAAGGTCTTTGTCTATATTAGATTAAAAAAGTGACAATATTGCCATCTTTTTTTTTCTATAACTAAAAAAGCAACGACTTGCCGTCGATTTTAATAGCCATAATTTTTTTATTTAAAAATAATAGACAATTAATACAAATAAAATTTATGCTAAATATTAGATAATGAGGCAAATAAAATTTTAAATATAGAAATAAAATTCATACTAAATATTAGATAAAAAATTTACAAATTTATCAAGATAATAAATAATATTTTAACATAAAGATTCAAAACAAGATAAATAATTAAACTTAGATTTTATATTTATCTAAATCATCGTCCACTAATAATACAAAATATTTAAAGAAAAGCTATTTTCATCCATTGCTTCGTTGACAATGTGATGACAATTTTAATGTCACTAAAATAATGGATGACATGGCTATCAATTTTAATATTTATTTTTAATTATTTTTTAAATTATATCGATAAGCCGTTGAAAAATATCGACAAAAAAATTGGTTGTTGATTGTTTGTCAAAAAATATAATATTCTTTATAGTGACATTACCTTCAAATTAGTCCCTATAATTAAGATAAAAAATTTTAATTTAAAAATACTTGTCCACATTTGTTATTTTAAAAGACTTTTTTAATACTTTTTTTCTTTAAACATTAATCTGTCTAAAACCTAAATTTTCAGGAATTTATTTTTCACTTTACTACTTTTTTGTTTTTTTTGTCATCCATTATTTTGTATTTTCAAATTGAAGCCAACACGATTTATTAATAAATTATTATTTATAGTATTACTTTAATTTTTTAATAAATAAAAGGGTTGACTAATAATAGAAAAGGAGAGACATGACATACAATTTATTTATTTAGAAAATAAAGTTCTTATGTAAAATATTAACTAGTCACTTAAACTTCATCTTTTGTTTCTATGTAAAATATACTACTATATATACTACATCACTCAAAATTTCTTGATAAATATGGATGTAATAGTTACAGTATTATCGAAAATAGCATATACTTAAAATTTTAGTAAAAAAAATATTTATATATAAAAGAATGTTTATATAAATTTAATAATTAAAAATTATTAAATAATAATTTTAATCAATTTATCAAATTATCTAATAATTATTAAATATCAATTTCATATAAAATAATTTCACGGAGTAGTGATTTTAAAGAAAATGAAAGTAACTGGACATAGCAAATTAAAGTACCAATTCAGGGTCGCTAGTAAGCTCCATGGCCCAAGAAAGGTTCCCAGTGGATGGATCGTCCCAGTTCTTCCAAGCGGTAAGCTTCCTTTCCAGACCACTTCTCAAGTCATATCCAAGCTTCATTCCTGGTAACAACGTATCACATGGATAATCAAAACTCTGCCATAACAACCTCTCTTCATTATCATTATCATCTCTAACTACTAAATTTCCACTGTCCAAGAGCTGCGCAACCGGATTCTTCGACGCCTTCGTCGTCGAGTTTGCTGACCAAACAACCGTCTGATTCTTTGCTAAAAGAACAAGATTCCCCTCTTCGCTTATGCGAAGTATGCCGGAGTTGTCTTTGATTGGATCGTCGCGGTTTGCGACCCAAACAACTCTTCTAACTGAAATCTTCTTGTACCATATTCCTACGTAACGGTTTGTGGAACTGCCTGGGTTGAAGAAACTCAGCTCAAAGGTTCCACTCTTGGAAGTTATCGTGCTACCATCATCATGAAGTGGTTCAGATTGTGTTATGGTATCGTTTGCTGAAGAAATTTGATGGTAGAACAAGAACGAAATAGTGAAAAGAAGGATGGGTAGAATTGTCATTCTCTTTCACTTAATGGCTTCTCACAGTTACAACAACTGACAGTTTTATTTTTATGCCTATTATAAGTAGGATTAGGGATGTTTGGAGTAGACATGTTGAATCATATTCAAAGCTTGACTTTGACTTTTTTTTTTAATTTTCAATAATATGTATTATATTGAATGTATTTCATATAACTCATTTGACAATGATAAGAAAAACTAATAAATAAAATGTGTATTAGCTTTATGAAATAAATATTATGCACAATTATTTTTTTTCACATTATTGAAGACTTTGAGAAGCTGAAAGCATAAACTAAGGAAATTTATATGATTTAGAAGAACTGAAGAAGACGTAACTGAGTGCTGATTTAAGAAATATGTTAAGCCACAATAATATACAGCCAAGACACCGTTATTCTAGATAAAAAAAGTATTTCATGATAGAGAATAAAAAATAGTTTACGGCCTATCGACGCTCGTTTAGTATCTAATTCTAAGCTTAATAACGTGAGGCGAACGGCATCCAAAGTAAAAGGAACACATTATTGTTTTTCATCATAGCAGTCACATATTATATTCATGACATAGTCGAAAATAGGAGGCTATATAGCATATTATCTTTAACAATATCATGAATGCGTGATGGTCCATGGCCAACGACTACTAGCAATTATTCAGCAATAATAATTTACGCGGCTGAGTTTATTAAAAAACATAAAAACATATAAAAAATGATACAAACATAAAAAAAAAATTAGACTTTAATATTGTTCCGAAAATTATCTACTATTGGTGTAATTTGAGTCTAAACATAAGATCCAAACTTCTTCTAATGTGGATTTTTTCCTGGCGAGGCAAAATCGTCCGAATTCTTCAAGTGAGAATGGAGGGTGGTATCTTTAAAGGATTCTAATATTTAAGTTAGCAAAATTTTAGACAAATTTAATGAATTTGATTTGAGAAATACTGTGTATGATAAAATATTTATACAATTAGGATGAAAGCTTGATCATCACTCTATAACTCTTCCACCTATAATGGTGAGTAGTTACTTCCTATTGCTTAGGGGGATCGGAGCTGTTATCCCACATTTAAAACGAGGGATGAGATTATAGGCTTACACATTGGTGTAGTTGGGAGCCCTTTTCCATCGCTAAGTCGGGTCGGATAACTTAAAAAGGATCTTCTAGACCTCTTTTTATAGACTAAACTTAATCATTTTGGGTAATTGCGGGACATAGTATGAACAGTATTTCTACTCGAAATCGAGTTTATGCAAGTCGAGCTCTAGCAAGCAGATAGGTAAGTCGTGTTGTGGGCAATTGAATCTTAGACGTGCATTGTTTTTGCTTCCACTTGCTCGGCTTTTTTAAGGTGACTTTATTGAAAAAGTTGATATTCTCGATGTGATTTTAATTAATGTGACGTTTTATTTTTGTAAATATTTGCGTGCCTCTTTAGTTTCTTGGTAACTGTACAACATTTAAAGCATGCTGATTTTACCTCTTTGTCCCTACTTATAATTATAAGTTTGGTTCTTCTTTTCTTTCATCTTCTTCACACAAATTTTTGCACAAAAATTCTTCTCATTTCGCTAAAATTGCTCCCCTTTAAAGTTTCTTTCTTTTTCTTTTGTCAAAGAGACTTCATTTACACCACCTCGCTTTTCATGATGTTCTTTTGCTTCCAAGAACTTCTTTTCATTACTACTTTGGTGCTTCCAAAACTTTCTGGGTGCTCTTTCGTACTACTCTCATTCCCAGATTGGCGCTTTTCTTTTGTTCTTCTCCTTCATGCCTTAGCTTGTTGTCTTGCTCTCTATGATTTTCTTGCATCTCTAGAAGCTTTATTGTGCAGTTTTATTACTTGCCCGTGAATTCCTAAATGATTTTATGTAAATGTTGATAACACTATGTGACTCTATAAAAACATTGGTTGAAAGTGCTCTGCAATTGGTGTTTGATTAGACTTTAATTTGTTATGGTAGATGGTTGATGGTTTGTCGCTACTCATGATCTTTTGGGGCTTTTCTTGCTCTTGAGTGGCACTGTTGTCGCCTCTGATGATAGTGCCACTAAACATTTCAGGATTTAAGCCTTTTCTAATCTATACTATTGTTAGAAATGGCAAGAGTTGCTCTGATTATTCATCGTTGAAGATGGCCCAACCTATTTGATTTTTAACTAATCTCTGAATTTTATATGTATAGTTACTTTTCTCCGGGCTCTTTAAATTTTCTTTTATTTATTTGATGAGGGAGCATCTTGTAAACTTTTTCTTATTTTTTCCAAGTTGTTTTTAGTTAGATTATATTAGGTTTACTTGATTTCAGTGCAAAAATCATCTTTGGATGCTACTTTGAGTTGTTTTAGTGTTTTTATGATTTTAGGTGAAATTCGGAGCAGTTTGACAGAGTTTGGAACCAAAAGCAGAAAAGTTGGCAGCCCTCTGCTCCTAGGGAGCTAAATGCCCAGCCAGCGTTTAGCGCCAGCAGCGTATACAAAGTTGCTCCCCTTAGGGCATTAAACGCCCAATATGGCGTTTAACGCCAGCAAGCTGAATTCGAAGTTGAAGGCCCAATCTTGGAGCATCTCTAGTAGATTTCGCATTTAGTATTAGTTATATTTTATTTTCTCTTTGTAATTTTTATTTATAAATCATATCTTTTAGTCTTATGGTTTCTTATTTTATTTTATTTCCAAATCAAATTAGGTTAGATATAAAAGGAAAAAAAGATCATCCCTTAAGGGGGCTCGAACATTATTCACACCTCCGCACTTTTCAGAACCCTATTTTCTCTGTAAGTTATGAGCAACTAAACTTCTTGGTTAAGGTTAGGAGGTTTGTTTATTTCTGTGGATTAAGATTATTATTCTTCTATTTTAATTAATGTACTGATTCAGTTTCATGAATTGTTTTCATTCTTAATCTTATGAATCTGGGTAGAACGAGAGTATGACCCTTATTCTACTTGAGTTCTTGGGATTCTGGAGAGAGTTATCTCGCTTGAACAACAGTATGAAAACAAATTCCTCTTAAATTGCTAATTACATGAACTAATTGGGATATGTGACATATAATCCTATTAGCTTTGGGTAATTAGAGTTTTTGTGGCCATAAATTAGTTTTTGAACTTCTCTCTAATTGGAATTAAGTGACCACGAGAGTGGCGGTTAATGAAGGTTAGAGGAGGCTAAATCGCTAAGAGATTAGGATTTAGACATTTACAGTTTGCCATGGAATGAATCATACATTGTTAAAATAGTTGGTAAGAACTTTTAATACGGAAAGATAAACATCTCTGAAGCCTTAACTATTTTCACACCAAACTCTTTATTGCTTTTTTTATTCTTTTGTTATTGTTTTATGCGCTTTCAACCATCAAAACCTCTTTTTGATTCGCCTAACTAATCCAGTTGGACAACCATTGTTGCTCAATCCGACAATCTTCGTGGGATCGACCCACACTCACCTGAGATATTACTTGGATACCCGGTGCACTTGCCGGTTAAGCTGTGCGAAATTCTAATTCACGCACCAATTTTTTGGCGTCGTTGCCGGAGATTGTTTGTGATTGACAACTACTAGTTATCTCGTTGCTTAGATTAGGTATTTTTTAGTTAAGTTTATTTAATTTTTCTTTTAAATTTTTTATTTTGGCTTTATTTATTTTCTCTTAATTTTTTATTTTAATTTTGGTGTCTCGTTAGTGTTTTTTCTTTCTTTTTAATTTCGGAATTCTTAGAGTCTTTCTCTTTTTAGTTTTCAAAAATTTTTAGGTTATTTTCTCACTTTTATTTTCAAAACTTTAGTTTAATTGCTTGCTTTAATTTATTTTATTTCTTAATTTTTTAGATATCTCACTGGGAACTCTCTATACTTTGACATAGAGACTCCTACTTTTCTTTGTATCTTGTTTGTTTATGAGCGGGAACAGGAAAAAAGAACTCCTTCTTGAGTTTGATTCTGAATCTGAGCGGACCTTGAGGCGGCGTTTACAACAAGCTAGAGCTTACAAAGTCGGAGAGAACCTTGGGGAAACTTTTGAGAAGGAAGCTATGGATGTTAATGGTGGGAACCCAAAATCTAATGAGCATGCAAGGAGGACACTTAGCTCATACACTGCACCCACGCCTGACTTCTATGGGCGTATTATAGTTGTACCTGCCATTGGTGCCAATAACTTTAAGCTTAAGCCTCAACTGATCACTCTAGTGCAGTAGAATTGTCAGTTTCATGGACTCCCACAGATCCAAATTTATTCATCTCTGAATTCCTGCAAATCTGTGACACTGTAAATATGAATGGAGTGAATCCTGAGGTCTACAAGCTCATGCTCTTCCCATTTACTGTGAGAGACAAAGCAAAATAGTGGCTTGATTCTCAGCCCAAGGAGAGCCTGGACACGTGGGACAAGGTGGTCACTGAATTTCTGACCAAATTTTTTCCACCTTAGAAGCTTACTAAGCTTAGGGTGAATGTTCAGACCTTCAGACAGAAAGATAGAGAGTCCCTCTATGAGACCTGAGAGAGATACAAGTTGATAATTAGGAAGTGCCCTCTTGACATGTTTTCTGAATGGATCAGGCTGCAGATCTTTTATGATGGCCTATCTGAGATGGTCATGATGTCATTGGACAATTTTGCGGGTGGCTCCTTAGACATGAAGAAGGCACCTGAGGAGGCCAATGGGCTCATTGAGATGGTTGCTAATAACCAGTACTTATACTCATCTGAGAGGACTCCAATAAGGAAAGGAGCCCTGGAAGTGGATACTATCGATGCACTTCTTGCTCAGAACAAGCTTCTAGTTCAACAGATGAGTCTTCTCACTCAACACTTAGGTGGCGTACAGAGCCCAATTTCAAAGATTCAGAGCGCCTCTCTAGATATTCTGTATGATATGCGTGGTAACTCCTCTCAAGGTGAAACTTGCAACTATGACCACTATACTCCTGAGGAGGTCAATTACATGGGAAGCTCCTCCAGACGTACCGATAATGTTCCTTATTCTCAGAACTTTAACCAAGGAGGGAGGAACCAGCAACCGACTTATACCAGTAGCTCTCAGGGACGTTCTAATCAAAATCTAGTCAATAATTTTCCTTTTCATCCCCCACAATCTCAGAGTATCCCTGACTTGGCATCCATTGTTGCAGAACTTGCATAAAGCCAACAAAGCTTTATGCAGGAAACTCGAGCCTCCCTCAAGGACCTCCAGATGCAAATAAACCAGAAAGACCAAGGAGCGCCTGAACAAACCCCACCTAGCAATACGACCCTCGAGTATAGAGAGGAATGTCAGGCAGTTCGATTGAGGAGTGGCAAGACATTAGTCATTTAACATCAGAACCGTGAGGAACAAGGTGAGAAGGAGACATCAAAGAGCAAAATTGTAGAAACAGAGAATGCCACCAGGGGCACTGAACGCCTAGAGAGGGGGGCGCTGAACGCCAATGAAAATTCAAAGAACTTTCCCCCTAGGCACCCTGATAATCCCTTTCCAGTCACTCTTGACACTCATTCAGCACTACCCAAGGCCCCAGAGTACAAGGCCAAATTACCATACCCTCAAAAACTTCAGAAAGCAGAAAAGGACAAGCAATTTTCTAAGTTTTTGGAAGTCTTTTGGAAGCTTAAGAACAAGATCCCCTTTGCGGAGGCCCTTGAACAAATTTCTCTATATGCTAAGTTCATGAAGGAAATGTTGAGCAACAATAGGGATTGAAAAGAAGTAGAGATAGTGATACTCATTAAGGAATGCAGTGCAATCATCCAGAGGAATCTCCCTGAGAAACTGCAGGATCTGAGAGCTTTATGATTCCTTGTACCATTAGAAACACCCGTATTCAGAAGGCCTTGCGTGATCTTGGAGCAAGTATTAACCTTATACCACTATCATTGATGAGGAAGCTCCAAATTGATGAAGTAAAGCCTACCCGTATTTGTCTCCAACTTGCTGATCGTTCTATCAAGTTCCCCTTTGGAGTGGTGGAAGATCTACTTATAAAAGTAGGGTATTTTATCTTCACTGTTGACTTTGTGATATTGGATATAAAATAGGACATGAATGCATCCATCATTCTTGAAAGACCCTTCTTAGCCACAGGAAGAGCTCTTATAGATGTATAGAGGGGTGAAGTAACTCTGAAGGTCAATAAAGAGGAGATTGTGCTAAATGTTTTAGAAGCTTTGCAACATTTGGATGATTCTGAAGGATGCATGAGGATCGACATCATTGAACCTCTGGTTGAAGAAGTGTTTGAAGTTGGAAAACTTGAAGATGATCTGGACGCTTCCCCTGAAGACACTTTGCTTGAAATTGATGAGCCAACACCTCAGAGGGAGAAGCTTGGCACACCTAGTACTGAGGAAAGATCTCCTAAACTCGAGTTGAAGCCTTTGCCTCCATCCTTGAAATATGCATTCCTAGGTGACAAGGACACTTATCCAGTGATCATACGTTTCTCCTTAGGATAGGAGGAAGAGGAGGCGCTAATTCAGGTGCTCAAGAGTCATAAAACAGCTCTTGGATGGACCATTAGTGACTTAAAAGGCACCAGTCCAACCAAGTGTATCCACAAGATCTTACTTGAGGATGATGCTAAACCAGTTGTGCAACCACAAAGGCGACAGAATCCAACCATAAAAGAGGTGGTCTAGAAGGAAGTTATGAAGTTTTGGAAAGCCAGAATCATTTATCCTATTTCTGATAGCCCATGGGTAAGTCCAGTACAAGTGGTTCCTGGTGCGGTGATTTTATAACCCACAAAATAACCGGCAAGTGCACCGGATCGTACCAAGTAATACCTCAGGTGAGTGAGGATCGATCCCACGAGGATTGATGGATCAAGCAACAATAATTGAGTGATAGACTTAGTCAGGAAAATAGAAAGTAATGTTTGGGCAATATAAAAGACATTAAACAATATAAAGAATATTGAAGGAAGGCAAGTAAATAAATTGCGAAGAAAATATGGAGAAAATAGTTAAGGTTTCAGAGTTATCTATTCTTCTGGATTAACTTTTCTTACTAACTATTTTAATCATGTAGGATTTAATTTATGGCAAACTATATGTGACTAGACACTAATTTCTTAGACCTTTCTAGTCTCCACTAAAATTCATTAACTGCCAATTCCTTGGTCAATTAATTCCAATTAGAAGCTGCATGATCAAATTTCAGTTTATATGCCACAAAAACTCTAATTACCCAAAAATAAAAGGATTATATGTTACGTATCCCGTTAAATCTAGATAATTAAAATTTAGGAGAATATGTTTTCAATCTATTGTTCAAGTAAAGAGCTTTTCCAAGTTTTACAAGAACTCAAATAGAAAGAGGGTCATACTTCCGTTCCACCCAAATTCATAAGATAAAGAGCGAAGACAATTCTTAAATTATAAATCCATACATGAATTAAAATAGAAAAAGTAATAAAATCAATCCATACAAATAGACAGAGCTCCTAACCTTAACAATAGAGGATTAGTTGCTCATGGTTCAAAGAAAAAATAAGGATTCTGATAAAATATATTTTGGTAGTCTGGAATTGAATGAAAAGTTCAATGTTGCATATCCTTTTATATCTAATCCTAATAAATTTAAAATCTATCTTCTAAAACTAAAATTAATATCTTTTCCTAAAAAAATAAGATTTGAATTTAAATTAGAATAATCAGCAGGTCTTCAGTTGATGGGTGGGAACCACATTTGTTTTGTCCATTCTGCAGCTTCTAATCTGTGTTTTTTTGGCTAAAAACTGGGTCAAAACAGCCCAGAAATCACCCCAGCGTTTTTCTGCGTTTTCTGCACGTGGCGCATGTCACGCGTACGCGTCAGTCATGCGTACGCGTCGCTGGTCTTCTTCGCAAATCACACGGCTGTGTCGGTCACGCGCAAGCGTCGCCATGGAAAGCTCCAAATCACGCGCACGCGTCAGTCACGCATACGCATCGCTCCTCGCTGCCATCTCCTTTGATTGTTGTGCTGCAGAAACTCCATCAAATCCTGCCGAGTGCTGCCAAAAATAAACAAAATTACAAAAGACTCAAAGTAGCATCCATATTGGCTAAAAGATAATTAATTCTTTATTAAACTCAACAAATTAGATGCAAATTCACTAGGAAAAGATAGGAAATATGCTCACGCATCACAACACCAAACTTGAATTGTTGCTTGTCCTCAAGCAACTAGAACTAATATAAGCTTAGGATGTGAATTTGCATTAGAATGAGAGTTCGATTAAGCTCATGTCTCTTCTTATAGTGGGGTTTACAACTGCAATCATGAATAGTTTTGGCATCTCACTCTCCTTTAAATCAGAAGAATGTTATTGTCATTCAGAATTAAAATCCAGATAATATTATGAATTCTCCGATCTTTATATTTCAGTTTAATCCTTGAATACAGCAATTTTTCTTTGGTGCTTTGCACCTTGAGCCTAGCCGTGACTTTAAATGTTTTGTCTCAAGCTTTACTTGACACAGAAACACCACAAGCACTTAACTGGGGAACTCTCTTTAAGTTCTAAATATTTTTTATTTTTTTATTAATTTTTTATCCCCAGACAGTGGTGCTCAAAGCCTTTGGCGTACTCTGCAATTGATTTCGACTCTAAATATTTTGTCTCAATGATTACTTGACATAAGAACACCACAAGCATGTGACTTAGGGAAACAACTCTTTGAGCTTTTAATCATGTCTGACCTCCCTAGTCATTGATGCTCAGAGCCTTGGACCTTGCTTTTATTTTTCTTTTGCTGTTTCTTTTGCTTCTAGGATTAAACATTTATTAATTTCAGAGAAATCATAATAATTCTCTAAATTCCTGTTCCTTGTACATCAAAATTCTTTGATTCAAATTTAAATATGCACTATTCATGTCATACATTCAGAATTACAATTAATACCACCACATTTAAGTAAATAAGACTACTCTTAAATTAACTCAATTTCTCATGCAATACGTCACTTCTGTATTTTTTATTTGAATTCAAGCTCAGTGAGTAATACATGAGATATCTTTTCAAAATTAAAGCAATTAAGAGAAAACTAAACTAGTCCTAGGATTCTAACTAATAGAGGATCATGCAACAAACAAAGCAAGATAGCAGAAAATCGGAACATAACATAGAAAAAGAGGGGAGGAAAAAAAATGAAAGGAGCTCAACCACCTTAGTTATCCTAGCAGTCGCTTTATTCTTCAGGTTGTGCTTCTCACTGAAGATGATTCACCTCCCTTTTGGTGCCATAGGAATAAATAGAAAACCCTTAAGCGAAGTGTCAACACCAAACTTAAAGGTTTGCTTGTCCTCAAGCAAAGAAGAACTGAAAAATAGAAAGAGACAAATATTATAATGAAAGAAAAAGAAAAGGATAAAAGAATAAGAGAGAATTAAGATTGGGAGGGGGAAAGAAAATTAAAACTAAGCGGTGAACTAGTGTAGTTGTGCGGCATAGGCGATGTGTACGCGTGCAGCACGCGTACGCATGGGTCGCACAATTTTCTAAATGACGCGTGAGCGTTAAGCATGCGTCCGCATGCCCTTGGTTTGTTCGGATCGCGCGAAGCCAGCCGCGCGCTCGCACAACTCTCTGTTCGCATGGCTTGGAAACCAATATTTTCATACGACGCGTGTGCGTCATGCACACGCACGCATGGATGGCCATCTGTGCAAATGACGCGCACGCGTGGGTTAAGCGTACTGATGAGCGGATAATTTATATGCTTTTTGGCATTGTTTTTAGATAGTTTTTAGTAGGATCTAGCTACTTTTTAGTATATTTTTATTAGTTTTTAAGCAAAATTTACATTTCTAGATTTTACTATGAGTTTGTGGATTTTTCTGTGATTTCAGGTATTTTCTGGCTGAAATTGAGGGACCTGAGCAAAAATCTGATTCAAAGGCTGAAAAAGGACTGCTGATGCTGTTGGATTCTATCGAAATGAATTTTTTGGAGCTAAAGAAACCCAAATGGCACGCTCTCAATTGCGTTGAAAATTAGACATCCTGGGATTTCCAACAATATATAATAGTCCGTACTTTGCTTGAGTGTGGACGACGCAAACTGGCGTTCAAATGCCAACTTCCTGCCCTATTCTGAAATGCCAGAAACAAGATAGAAGCTACAGTTAAACGCCCAAACTGGCATAAAAACTGGCGTTTAATTCTAAGAAAAGTCTCTACACATGAAAGCTTCAATTCTCAGCCCAAGCACACACCAAGTGGGCCTGGAAGTGGATTTCTGCATCATTTACTTATTTCTGTAACTCTAGTAACTAGTTTGGTATAAATAGGACTTTTTACTATTGTACTGACATGATATATGTTTTGGAACATCTTTGGATCATTTTTTAGTCCTTAGACATTGGGGGCTGGCCTCACGGCCATGCCTGGACCATCATCACTTTTTTATTTTCAACGGTGGAGTTTCTACACCCCACAGATTAAGGTGTGGAGCTCTGCTGTTCCTCGAGTATTAACGTAAAGTACTATTATTTTTCTGTTCAATTCTAGCTTATTCTTATTCTAAGATATTTACTCGTACTTCAATCTGATGAATGTGATGATCCGTGACATTCATCATCATTCTCACCTATGAATGCGTGCCTGACAACCACTTCCGTTCTATCTGCAATAGCTTGAGTGTATATCTCTTGGATTCCTGGTCCATGAGTTCGATTGCCTCTCCTGACAACAGAGCCTTCAATTCCTTGAGATCAGAGTCTTCGTGGTATAAGCTAGAAACAATTGGCAGCATTTCTGAGATCCGGAAAGTCTAAATCTTGTCTGTGGTATTCCGAGTAGGATTTGGGAAGGGATGACTATGACGAGCTTCAAACTCACGAATGTTGGGCGTATTGACAGACGCAAAAGGATCAATGGATCCTATTCAAACACGAGTGAGAACCGATAGATGATTAGCCCTACGTAACCCGTAGTTGGACCATTTTCACTGAGAGGATGGACGGTAGCCATTAACAACGGTGATCCCCCTACATACAGTTTGCCATGGAAAGGAGTATGAATGATTGAATGAAGACAGTAGGAAAGCGGAGATTCAGAAGGAAGAACGCATCTCCATACGCTTATCTGAAATTCCCACCAATGAATAATTACATAAGTATCTCTATCTTTATTTTATGTTTACTTATCTTTTAATTATCAAAACTCCATAACCATTTGAATCCGCCTGACTGAGATTTACAAGATGACCATAGCTTGCTTCAAGCTGACAATCTCCGTGGGATCGACCCTTACTCACGTAAGGTTTATTACTTGGACGACCCAGTGCACTTGCTGGTTAGTTGTGCGAAGTTATGAAAAAGAATTGAGAATACAATTGTGCGTACCAAGTTGTTGGCGCCATTAAGATCACAATTTCGTGCACCACGTACGCGTGAAGCGGCTTGTGCTTCCAGCATGCTTCCAGCGCTACTCCCTCTCAACTCTCTGTCAAATTTTATTTTTCACGCACATGCATATGACACGTACGCCAGCAACGCTTGCGCATCATGTGCTCCCCTTTTTTTACTATTATCCGGTTCCTGTTCTAAAATAGCTGCATGATCAGAAAATTAGTAAGAACTCAATAAAAATCAAATAAGTAAGAAAACTACTACTACGAAAAACAACTAAGAATGAAAAGGAGCGATCATACCACGGTGGGTTGTCTCCCACCAAGCACTTTTAGTTAAAGTCCTTAAGTTGGACATGTGGTGAGCTCCTTGTCATGGTGGCTTGTGCTTGTACTGATCCAAGAATCTCTACCAATGTTTGTAATTCCAATGGCGACCGAGATTTCAAACTAGGCGCATAACCCCTTCGAGCAAGTTGAAGCAAGTGATAAGGCCCCAAGAGTGTTGATTGTGGGAATGAACTCCAGGTCCCAAACCTTGCTTTTACATCCGTCTTCTTGTGGATCACCATTGTTCCCACCGGGTGGCAAGCAATCTGAATTCTCACAGAGACCTCCAAACAACCTTCTAGATCCATTCAATTGAGCTCTACACCAATCCTTGCACTTCAATTTGGAGCATGCAACCATATTGAACCTTGCTTGACAACTCTTGCCACTAACCATCTTCCTCTTACTCTTAATGCCACAAAGAGCTCTAAGTTGACCATTCGTCTCCAGTAGCCCATATTCAAGTGGGAAAGTAAAGGTTAAGGATAGGAATTTTACCCACTTGAATGTTGTATTAGATGGTGATGGCTTTGGAAGAGGTCTTGCAAGCTCCACTCCCTTGTGTTCTTTTTTGAATTCTTCTACCTCTTTGCAAGCTTCCTCAATTTCAACCTCTTCCTTTTGGTAGCTTTCTTCTAATTCAATCTCTTCTTCATTGCTTACCAAGGGCATGGGAGGTTGTGCATCTTCCTCTTCTTCCATATGTGAGGGTGGAAAGTTCTCTAATTCATTGGAGTATAAACTCCTTTGATTGGTTTTCTCACTTTCCTCCATAGGATCTTGCATTGTATCTCTTGGGAAGGAATTTGCTTGTTCCTCTTCCTGGTTCTTGGTCATCGTCTGCACATAATTCTCTATATTTTTGACACTCGTCTTTATATTATGTAGGAATTCTTTCATGAGGAGCTCAAGATCTGATGGTATTTGAGATGAATAAGAAGATGGTGGCTCTTGATATGAATAAGAAGGAGATGATGGTTCTTGATATGGATAGAAAGATGATGGTTATTGATATGAATATTGAGATGGTGGTTCTTGATATGAATATGGAGGTGGTGACTCTTGATAGTTGGAACATGTAGCATTGAAGTCTCTTTGGTTTTGACTTTGCCAACCAAAATTTGGATAGCTCCTCCATCCACCATAATATGAATCACTACTTGGGTGTGAGTAGTAACCCATGTGATCTCTCTCTATTATTTTTTTCTTAGCACAAAACACCAAAAAGGATTAAACGCACCATGTGGTAAACAGGAAAGCAAAGAAGAAAGAACAAAATTCTAAGAATTAAAATAAGAAAAAAATTAAAATAAAACTAACTAGGAAACACCAAACTTAATTTCAGAAATTAAGAAAAATATTAGTGATATTTATTTATTTAAATATTTTTTTCGAAAAATTTTAAAAATAGATTTTAATTAAAAATAAAACTCCTAATCTAAGCAATCAAACAACTAATAGTTGTTAATCACTATCAATCCCCGGCAACGGCATCAAAAACTTGGTGCAGTAATTTTATAACCCAGAAACTAACCGGCAAGTGCACCGGGTCGTACCAAGTAATACCTCAGGTGAGTGAGGGTCGATCCCACGAGGATTGATGGATCAAGCAACAATCGTTAAAAGATTTACTTAGTTAGGCAAGCAAAAAAGGGTTTTGAGATATTCAAAAGGTTTAAATTTGAAAATATCATAAGGCAGACACGCAAGTAAATAAGTTGAAAATAAAATATTGGAGAAACAGTTAAGGCTTCAGAGTTATCTATTCTTCCGGATTAACTTTTCTTACTAACTATTTTAATCATGTAGTATTTAATTTATGGCAAGCTATATGTGACTAAACCCTAATTCCTTAGACCTTTCTAGTCTCCTCTAAAATTCATTAACTGTCAATTCCTTGGTCAATTAATTCCAATTAGAAGCTGCATGATCAAATTTCAGTTTATATGCCACAAAAACTCTAATTACCCAAAAATAAAAGGATTATATGTCACGTATCCCGTTAACTCCAGATAATTAAAATTTAGGAGAATATATTTTCAAGCTGTTGTTCAAGTAAAGAGCTTTTCCAAGTTATACAGGAACTCAAATAGAAAGAGGGTCATACTTCCGTTCCACCCAAATTCATAAGATAAAGAGCGAAGAAAATTCTTAAATTATAAATCCATACATGAATTAAAATAGAAAAAGTAATAAAATCAATCCATACAAATAGACAGAGCTCCTAACCTTAACAATGGAGGATTAGTTGCTCATGGTTCAGAGAAGAAAATAAGGATTCTTATAAAATGTATTTTGGTAGTCTGGAATTGAATGAAAAGTTCAATGTTGCATATCCTTTTATATCTAATCCTAATAAATTTAAAATCTATCTTCTAAAACTAAAATTAATATCTTTTCCTAAAAAAATAAGATTTAAATTTAAATCAGAATAATCAGCAGGTCTTCAGTTGATGGGTGGGGACCACATGTTTTATCCATTCTGCAGCTTCTAATCTGTGTTTTTTGGGCTAAAAACTGGGTCAAAACAGCCCAGAAATTGCCCCAGCATTTTTCTGCATTTTCTGCACGTGGCGCATGTCACGCGTACGCGTTAGTCACGCGTACGCATCGCTGGTCTTCTTCACAAGTCACGCGGATGCATCGATCACGCGCACGCGTCGCCATGGAAAGCTCCAAATCACGCGCACGTGTCAGTCACGCGTACGCGTCGCTCCTCGCTGCCATCTTCTTTGATTCTTGTGCTGCAGAAACTCCATCAAATCCAGTCGAATGCCACCTAAAATAAACAAAATTGCAAAAGACTCAAAGCAGCATCCATATTGGCTAAAAGATAATTAATTTTTTATCAAACTCAACAAATTAGATGCAAATTCACTAGTAAAAGATAGGAAAGATGCTCACGCATCAGTTCCCAAGAAGGGGGACATGACAGTGATTCAAAATGAAAAGAAGGAGCTTATCCCCATAAGAACTGTCACAGGATGGTGCATGTGTATTGACTATAGGAGGCTCAATAATGCTACAAGGAAAGACCACTTCCCCTTACCTTTCATTGATCAGATGCTTAAGAGGCTAGCCGGCCATGCTTTCTATTGCTTTTTAGATGGATACTCTGGCTATAATCAGATTGCAGTAGACCCTCAAGACCAAGAGAAGACGGCGTTCACTTGTCCCTTTGGAGTATTTGCTTACCGGAGGATGCCATTTGGACTCTGTAACGCCCCAACAACTTTTCAGAGGTGTATGCTTTCTATTTTTTCAGACATGGTTGAAAAGTTCATTAAGGTATTTATGTATGACTTCTTTGTTTTTGGCGATTCTTTTAATTCTTGCCTTAAGCATCTAGCCTTGGTCTTGAAACAGTGTCAAGAGACAAACCTCGTTTTGACCTGGAAAAAATGTCACTTTATGGTAACTAAGGAAATTGTTCTTGGTCACCGAATTTTAAACAAGAGAATAGAAGTTGATAAAGCTAAGGTGAAAGTAATTGAAAAATTACCACCACCCACTAATGTTAAGGCAATAAGAAGTTTCTTAGGACATGCAGGATTTTACAGGAGGTTTATAAAGGATTTTTCTAAAATTGCGAATCCCCTGAGCAACCTTCTGGTTGCTGACACCCTTTTGCTTTTGACAAAGAATGCCTGCATGCCTTTGAAATTTTAAAAGCGAAGCTTGTTTCTGCACCCATCATTACCCCTCCCAACTGGGAATTGCCATTTGAACTAATGTGTGATGCCAGTGATTATGCTATAGAGGTTGTCTTGGGACAAAGACAAGACAAGCTTATGCACGTCATTTACTATGCTAGTCATATTTTGAATGACGCGCAAAATAATTACACCACTACAGAAAAGGAATTACTGGCTATTATCTATGTAATTGATAAGTTTATATCCTACTTAATTGGTTCCAAGGTTATTGTTTATACTGACCATACTGCTCTTAAGTATCTTCTAACCAAGCAGGATTCTAGACCAAGATTGATTAGGTGGATACTACTTCTTCATGAATTTGACATTGAGATTAGAGACAGGAAAGGGTCAGAGAATTAAGTGGCTGATCATCTATCCAGGATTAAGCCTGAAAAGGGGGAACTATCCTCCACTGTTGTGACTGAGACCTTCTCATATGAAAAACTCTTTATGATCCAGAGGACTCCATGGTTTGCAGACATTGCAAACTATAAAGCCATGAGGCTCATCCCTAAGGAGTACACTAAATCACAAGTTAGAAAGCTTTTACATGATGCTAAATATTACTTGTGGGATGAACCCTACCTTTTCAAGAGATGCTCGGATGCGATGATCAAACATTGTGTCTCAGATGACGAAGCATAACAGATCCTCTGGCATTGTCACAGTTATGAGTATGAAAGCCACTTTAGGGGCGAAAGAATAGCCACTAAGGTGCTTAGAGCGGATTCTACTGGCCGACCCTCTTCAAAGACTCAAGGGAATTTGTAAGAAACTGTGACAAATGCCAAAGAGCCGGGAATCTTCCTCACAATCATGAAATGCCACAGTAAGAAATTCTAGAGGTTGAGTTGTTTGACCTATGGGGGATTGATTTCATGGGACCCTTCCCACCCTCAAAATAAAAAACATACATCTTGGTGGCAGTGGACTATGTATCCAAATGGGTGGAAGCAATAACATCACCCACTAACAACACCAGAGTCATGCTGAACTTCTTGCAAAGGTACATGTTCAACAGGTTCGGTGTCCCAAGAACACTGATCAGTGATGGGGGCTGCCACTTCTGCAATAAATAGTTGGAGTCACTTCTGTAAAGATATGGAGTCCGTCATAAAGTGGCAACTCCATATCACCCACATACAAGTGGACAGACTGAGGTTTTAAACAGGGAACTCAAGAGGATCTTAGAGAAGACAGTGAGCACCTCAAGGAAGGACTGGACAAGGAGACTTGATGATGCTCTCTGGGCATACAAGACAGCTTTCAATACCCCTATTGGAATGTCTCCATACCAGTTAGCCTATGATAAGGCTTGTTATTTGCCAGTGGAGTTGGAGCACAGAGCATATTGGGCAACAAAGTTCCTGAATTTCGATGCCAACGTTGCAGGAGAGAAAATGCTACTCCAGCTAAATGAGTTTGATGAGTTCAAACACTTTGCCTATGAGAATGCCAAGCTCTACAAGGAAATGGCAAAAAAGTGACATGATAGAAAGATAACTTCAAGAGTATTTGAGCATGGGTAGAAGGTTTTACTATTGAATTCTCGGCTCAAGCTCTTTCCTGGGAAGCTTAAGTCTAGATGGTCTGGACCCTTTGCGGTCACTGGAGTGTCACCCTATGGTCATGTGGAACTTCAAGATAGGAATTCAGACAGCAAATTCATAGTCAATGGCTAGCGGATAAAACATTATCTTGGAGATGATATTGATCATCAGAGATCCACCCATCTGCTGACATAGCATATGTGATCGTCAAGCTAGTGACGGTAAAGAAACGCTTGTTGGGAGGCAACCCAACTATAAGTATCCTTTAGTTTGTTTCAGTTTTATTTCAGTTTTATTTCAGTTTTATTTTAGTTTTATTTCATATCATTTTATTTTTCATTTTCATAGTTTTTCTAGGTCTTCTAATGTTTGTGATCATGTACAGCACTTAGAACAGGGACAGAAAGATTCAGACAAAAGAATAGAATACCCTGGAGAAAACATGCTGGGGTCACTAAATGCCAAGGAGGGTGTTTAGTGCCACGAGGAGAGCATGGCATGGGTGTTTAATGCCTAATTTGGGCGTTTTCAAGGTTTTAGCACCCCCTTGGGGAGCTAAACATCAGCCCTGGAATTTAGCGCCAGGGTTGCTCATCCCTAATTTCAAAAAAAAAAGTATGTCCCCTGCTGGCGTTAAATGCCAGAACCAGCGTTTAATACCCAGGGGGAGGTTTCAAGAATGAAGCACTGTTTTGGCTATTGGATAAACCCTAACTCCCAACCAATTTATCCATTCAAACTTACCCATTCTCTCTCTCTCCTCCTTACCCACTTTTCCATCCATATTCATCCATCCTATCACCCATCACTTCCCTTGATTCTCTCAACTCACCTCTCATTCCATCCAATCCACTCTCATCAATCCCATCAATATCTCCTCCCAACTACCCAAAATTCAAATTCAATTTTTCCCCACCCATTCCCATAACCGAACCCTCCCCTTTCCCCACCTATAAATACCTCACTCCTCTTCCACTTTCACAATACCTCAAACTACTCTCTCCTTCTTACTTATCCTTCACCATACACACTTTTCTTTTTTTCTTTTTCCTTTTTCCTTTTTCCTTAGCCAAGGCCGAAGCCCCCCTTCACCATACACCCATTCTCCTTTATCTCTTTTATTTCTTTTTTAGTTTCCTTTTCGTATTTTTTTCTTACTTTGTTTGGGAATGAGCAAACATTTTAAGTTTGGTGTTGGGCGCTCTGCTTTTGTTCTTCAATTTTTCTTAGAGACTCCATGGCACCCAAGACCAGAGAATCATCCTCAAGGAAAAGGAAAGAGAATACCCCCACCTCTGATCCATGGGACTTCACCTGGTTCTCATCTAACACACATGAGGAGAATTTTTATGAGGTGGTGTACAAGAAGAAGGTGATTTCTGAAGTCCACTTCGATCTGAAGCCGGATGAGTACCCGAAGATTCAGTTCCAGATTCTGAGACTGGGTTGGAAAGTTCTGGCCAACCCCGTAACTAAGATTGGAGCATTGATGGTGCGGGATTTCTATGCCAATGTTTGGATTAAATACAAGCATGTCAGAGGTGTGAATCTAGAGCATAATGGAGGAAGGATGCCAAAGGCCAGCCATACCAGCTGAGAAGGAATGATCTGAAGCCAGTTGCTAGAGGATGACTGGAGTTTATTCAACGCTCCATCCTCCCTACCAGTACCCGGTCCGAGGTTACTGTGAGGCGAGCTGTGATGATTCACTACATTATACTTGACAATGAGGTAGAAGTTCATCAGGTGATCCCTCTGGAGATATACAGCATCATAACAAAACCCTCAATCCTCTCTAGATTAGCCTTTCCTCACCTCATCTCCCACTTATGTGAGGCGGCCAATGTCCAGATTGATAGAGATATGCTTATTGTAGTGGACAACCCAATCACTAAGAAGAGTATGGAGTACACTCAGGAACTTGGGCAAGCACCACCTTAGAAGCTGACTTTCCCTCCTTTAAAGAAGTAGCATGAACTGCCTCAAGGACAAGATCTCCCTCCATGTGAGTACTGGACTCAGATCGGACAATTGATATCCACTATGGATCAGCTGAAACAGGAGCATGAAAGCCAATCCACTGGTGCACGAATTTTCACACTTCGTACAACTAAACTAGCAAGTGCACTGGGTCATCCAAGTAATACGTGAATGAGTCAATGTCAATCCCACAAGGATTGTGATTTGAAGCAAGCTATGGTTATCTTGTAGATCTTAGTCAAGCGGATAGAGAAGTTGGTTGATTGTTTAAAATGCATAAAAAGAAAATAAATAAAACGTTACTAGGTTGATGTGTTTACAATGATAAGAAGATGGTTAAGGCTTGGAGATGCTTTGTTCTTCTGAATTAATCTGGTCTTACTGTTTATTCTAACTGTGAATGATTTCTTCTATTGCAGGCTATGTGTGATCAATGTCTTTATTACAAGATCACTAATGCTCCTCCAGATCTGAACTCCAGGGTTAGTGCGGATCCATTCTGATTGAGGGTGCAGCTCCTGCGGTTCATCTCTTTTGTGATCCTACTCAAAATGCCACAGACAAGGTCGAATCTTCCAGATCAGAGGATGCTGCGCCTTTGGTTCTAGTATCTACCACGAAGACTCTAATCTCCCTATACCTTGGCTGAACTGGTGTCTCGAGAAGTCCCCAACGAAGTCGTGGATTAGCCGTCTAAGAGATGTATAATCAAGCTGGTGGTTCATCATTGTCTGATAAAAGACTCACTCTGAATCCCTGTAGAATGAGATAAACTTGTGCCAGTTTAACGCATTCATGATGATGAAGAACGGATATACATCTTAGAATAGAGAATCAAACAAGTATTGAGATAGAACAGTAGTACTTTATTAATCCATAAAACTCAGCAGAGCTCCTCCCCTCAACCTAGGAGGTTTAGAAACTCATACTGATAGAAAAATACAATGATAAAATGAAAATATGATCGGTCCTCCCCTTTAGTCTGTAAAAGTTCTCAAATAAATACTAGACTAATGACTAAGGATTACATAAGAAAGGTAAAACAGTCTTTTAGTGCTAAAATCTACTTCTAGGGACTACTTGGTGAGTGTTTGGGCTATGCTTGATTGAGATCCACATGTTAGGAGGCCTCTAGGGCGTTAAATGCTGGCTATGGGGTCCTTCTTGGGCGTTGGATGCTGGTCTCTTCTCCTTTGGGCATTGGACGCCAGGATAGAGTAGAAGGCAGGTGTTGAACGCTAGTTTTGGACATTTAATTCTGAAGAAAAATATAAACTATTATACATTGATGGAAAGCTCTGGATGTTAGCTTTTCATAGCCGTTAAGAACGCTCCATTTGATCTTCTGTAGCTCCAGAAAAGCTCTTTCGAGTGCAAGGAGGTCAGATCCGGATAGCATCTGCAGTGCTTTCTCTGTCTCTGAATCAGACTTTTGCTCTAACTCTTCAATTTCAGCCAGAAAATACCTAAAATTGCATAAAAATACACAAACTCAAAGTAGAATCCAAAAATGTTAATTTTACACTAAAACCTATGAAAATATAATAAAACTTAAATAAAACATGCTGAAAACTATATTAAAATGATGCCAAAAAGCGTATAAAATATCTGCTCATCATCCACCCACCTCCATAAGCTAACAGAGGAACAGCAGAAGCAGGGGCGTGAGCTGGAAGAGCTAAAGCACCAGAAAAGATTCCCCAAAGGGAGCAGTAACTACCATGACTAAGGTGGTTGAGTTTCACTCTCCTCCCCTTTATCTTATTTCTATTTTTTAGTATTTCATTCTATTTCTTATTTCCAATTCTGAGTTGCATGATCACTAGTAGGATTTCCTTGCTTTTGAGTTAAGTTGTTATTTTAGTACCTTATGTTTACCTTTTGAAAGATGTCTCATGTATTGCTCACTGAGTTCAAATAAAATTTTAAAAGAAAAGAAATAATAAAATGCATGAGATTTTCAGTTATATTTGTTGAGTTTTCCAATTACTCTGGTGTGGTGGCACTATCTCTATTTCTAGATGCATGAATTAATTGTGCGTATTTAAATATTAGAGTTGAGAATGTTGATTCTTGAGGAACGGGAACTTAGATAAGTATCATTAATTCTCTGAAATACGAAAAAGATTGATTCTTGAAGCAAAATAAACAGCAAAAAGAATTGAAAAAAAAAAGAGAAAAATCAAAAGAAAAGGTCCAAGACTTTGAGCATCAATGGTTAGGAGGGTCAAAACTGATCTAAAGCTTAAAAGAGTAGTTTTCCCTAACCATATGCTTGTGGTGTGAAGGTGTCAAGCAACTCTTAAGACTGAACACTTAAAGTCGTGACCCATTACTATTACAGAGTATGCCTAAGGCTCTGAGTACCATTGTCTAGGAGAGAAAGAAAGAGAAATTCGAACTCAAGGAATACCCCAGTTAAATGCTTATGGTATTTGTGTATCAAGTTAAGCTTGAAGACAAAATACTCAGAGTCATGGCTAGGCTCAAGGTGCAAAGCACCAAAGGAAAAAGGAGCTGTGTTCAAGAATCAATTAGAGCCTAAGGAAGAAAATCTATAATATTATCCAAGTTCTAGTTTTGAAGGACACTAATATTCCTGAGCTTCAAAGGATAGTGAGATCCGAAGCTATTCAAAATTAGAGTGTCATTAGCCCCATTCAGTAACTAGACCTGAGATTAAATGACAACTCAAGTCTTAGACATTTTCTCTTCTTGGTCTTACACTGTTTTTGGTTGCTTGAGGACAAGTAACAATTTAAGTTTGGTATTGTGATGTGTGAGCATATTGTACCCTTTTTCTTATCAATTTCCAGTTGTTTTCAGTTAGATTTTATTTTGTTTTACTTAATTTCAGTGCAAAATCCTCTTTGGATGCTACTTTGAGTTGTTTTAGTGTTTTTATGATTTCAGGTGAAATTCGGAGCAGTTTGACAAAATTTGAAGCTAAAAAAAGAAAAGCTGGCAGCCCCCCCCCCCAAACAGGGTGCTAAACGCTGGCTGGGCGTTAAACGCCTAATATGGCGTGTATGAAGTTGTTCCCCTTAGGGCGTTAAACGCCCAATATGGCGTTTAATGACAGCAAGCTAAATTCGAAGCTGAAGGCCCACTCTTGGAGCATCTCTAGTAGATTTAGTATTTATATTAGTTATATTTTATTTTCTCTTTGTAATTTTTATTTACAAACCATATCTTTTAGTCTTAGGATTTATTATTTTATTTTATTTCCAAATCAAATTAGGTTAGATATAAAAGGGAAAAAGATCCTTCCTTAAAGGGGTTCGAACATTATTCTCTCCTCCGTACTTTTTTTAACCCTATTTTCTTTGTAAGTTATGAGCAACTAAACCTCTTGGTTAAGGTTAGGAGCTCTGTTTATTTCTATGAATTAAGATTATTATTCTTCTATTTTAATTAATGTACTGATTCAGTGTCAAGGATTGTTTTTGTTCTTAATCTTATGAATTTAGGTGGAACGAGAGTATGATTCTTATTCTACTTGAGTTCTTGTGATTCTTGAGAGAGTTATCTCACTTGAACAACAGCTTAAAAACAAATTCCTCCTAAATTGCTAATTACATAAACTAATTGGGATATGTGACATATAATCCTGTTAACTTTGGGTAATTAAGGTTTTTGTGGCCATAAACTAGTTTTTGAACTTAACCCTCTAATAGGAATTAAGTGACAACGAGAGTGGCGGTTAATGAAGGTTAGAGGAGGCTAAATCACTAAAAGATTAGGATTTAGACATTTACAATTTGCCATGGAATGAATCTAAATTGTTAAAACAGTTGGTAAGAACTTTTAATTCGGAAAGATAAACATCTCCGAAGCCTTAACTATTTTCTCTTATTGTTTTCACACCAAACCCTTTATTATTTTCTTTACTCTTCTGTTATTGTTTTATGTGCTTTTAACCATCAAAACCTCTTTTTGATTTGCCTTACTAAGCCAGTTAGATAACCATTGTTACTCAGTTCGACAATCCTCGTGGGATCGACCCTCACTCACCTGAGGTATTACTTGGATGACCCGGTGCACTTTCCAGTTAAGCTTTGCGAAATTCTAATTCGCGCACCACTATTCCAACTAACCAGATTTTTTAGCTCAAAAAAGCAACAGTGGACCTTTTTTCAAGCTATTTAAGGTTGGAAAGTATTTTCTATTTTTGAAGAGTCTTTCCACGACTTCAAAAATTATTACTTCAAAATCCAACCTCGGGAGGATGTCTGACCTTTTTACATTAATAACAAATCCCAATATATGTTCTGCTTGTATTGGGAAGGAAAGTCAACAGTTGTAAAGTATGACTTTGAGGATCTTGATGAGGAGGAGCAATTGATTGTAACTTTATTTTAAGAGTGTTGGAGTCGAGTTCCTAATCTCAACACCAAAAGATTTCTGGTAGCTAAACTGAGTCATGTCTTGACCAAGTTAGGTAGACAGTTTTATTTTGTAGATAGCTTTCTTATATATAACTTCTGCATTCACTTAGTCTCTTTTTGATTTTTTGTAGAAAAAGTGGACAACAACTCGAACACATACAGAAAGATCAAACGGGCAAAAAAAAAACATTGCAGCTCATCAGACCCAACAACTAGAGTCCGAGAAGTCGGGTGGTAACTCAACTCCTCCTCCCAAGTCTGGCTCGACCTCTTTCCAAGCAGGCAAGTATGCACAACCCCCTCCTCTTTTGCAAGAGACCTCCCCTCCTCAGGTGATTCCTCTAGTAGTTCCTCCTTTTTCTAAGCCCTCAAAAGAATCAAAGTCCGAAGCTTCTCATAATACAAGAAAAACTCCTTCTAAAAAATACGGGAGTGTCTTTGATTAATGGTTTGATGCTGTTGGATTTATTGAAGAGTTTATTATTCCTGATAGTTCAGTTGGCATGGATGACACTGCCATAGAGAGGATCTTGAAAATGTTAGCCAATGAAAGGTATCCAAACAGCTAGGGTCTGCGTAGCTCTCATAAAAAAACTTTGTCAAGCTCCCTTAAATGCTCTTCAAGGTGAAGTGACCAAGCTTGCGCCAAAGTGGCCAAGCTCGAGAAGGCTAAAGCTAAGTAGGATGCTGAAAGGACTGCAATAAAGTCGGATGCTGCCCGATTTTGCGAGATGGTGAAGTAGTCTGATGAAAAGTGTGATAAGGCTGAGACAGCCCCAAAGAGAACGAAGGAGAACTATGTTCGCATATCTAGGGGAGAGGGTTGAGCTAGAAAGGCAACTTGAGAAGCAGAAACAGGAGTATGAGGAGTTGGAAGAAGCTCCTGTTAAAGGATTGGATGATACAAAAGATAATTTAAAGACCCAATTTTGAGTCCTTGCTTCCAAGCTAGATATCTCAGTAATCGACCTTAACAAGGTCGTGATAAATGGTGAGATTGCCTTCATTCCTGAGGACGGTGATAATGCCTCACAATCTGATAATCCCCAGACTTCTTCTGCTGCTCTTGTTGAGGAACCTCCTAGTCCACTAAAGACCAGATTGTCCCAAAGTCTTAGTTTTTACTAATTTTTTAATATTTGTAATGTTGACAACCCGAGTTTTGGGTCTTTATAAATAATTGTGATATTTTTGGTACTCTTAAATATCAAAATGGTGTTTAAAAATTTATGAGAAATTTTTTTAAAAGATATGTAATAATTTAAAAATATAATAAAAACATACAAAAAAATAATTATATATATATATAATCAGTTATTATATATTTGTATATAAATACATATATCTGTCATTTTTAATATGTATTTTATATTTTAATATTTATTTTATTTTTCTCCAACTTTTTTCATTATTTGACATGCTTTACCTTTCATGGTGCTAATTCATGTGTGAAATATAGGCTGAATTTTTAAATATTGAGATAATTTCAATATTTTTTAAAAATATTTGATGATTTTTGTGTTTTATACATGTGATGGAATATAACGCAAACTGCACAATTCGACACTATAAAATTGTCATTTATACTATTTTTTTATTTTTGAAGAATACAAAATGACAATGATATGATATTTTGTCTTTTATTATTTTTAATTTTAAAAAAATATAAAACAATAGTGTCATTTTGTGTTTTACCATTTCTAATTAAAAAATTCAAAACGATGGTGTTGAATTGTGCCCTTAATGGCATAAAACACATATGTTGAGTCATGTTTGGGGATTATATTTCGGTTTAATTATTTTGTAACTTCTTATAATTTTATTGAATTTTCAATTAGGTCCCTTTATTTTTTTTCCTTTTTAATTGGGTCTCTAGATGTTAATATCTTTTTTCAATTTAGTTTTTACCATGACAAAATCATTTGAGATAACAAAATATTCTGTTTAAAATCAAATATTCTCATAATTGAGTTAGAATAGCTAATTAAATTTACCTCTATTTTTTCAAAATACCAAAATAACCCTTGGCATTTTGTCCGAAAATTAAAAAACCCATAACCAATGCTTGTTCTCTGAAGTTAGTGTCATTTCTCTTTCGTTCGTTGGTGTCGTCGTCTATCTGCATCGTCGTCGTCCTTGGTAGCGTGAGCGTCCGTCGTCATCGTCCGTCATCCTTGATCTGTGCTGCACTGCTCTGCGCTGTTCGTGCATCTGCTCCGCGCTGTTCGTCCGTGGCTTCCGCCGCGTTCCCTCGCCATGCCTCACGTCGTGGTGCGACGCCTCGCCTGGGCATACCTTGCCTTGCTGGCTGAAGTCGATATGCCAAAATAGGTAACGAGTTAAATTTTTTTTATTTTTCAAAGTTGATGAAACAGGTTTAATTGATATAGGAGTTTTGTTAATTGATGAATTGATATATAAATTGATTTTGTTGATTATGACTTTTGTTTATTGTTGATTGTTGTTGCTGTGATGATGCTGGTTTATTAGGGTTCTGTTTCCCTTTTTTATGTAGTGATGGGGATTTGAATTTTCCTTTTTCCTTTCTTATCGTCCTAAATTTGTCAGGATTTTTTGCAAGAGTCCCTTTCTTCTGAAAACTAAATTATAAACAAGTTGGTGATTATTGATATTGTTTGACATGGTTTTCCTTTCTTCTTCTCTTTTGTTTTTAATTAAAAAAAATTCTTTGGTTTACCAATTTTATCTATAATTAGACTATTAACATTGGTTTGCTCTAATTTAGTGTTTGATATTCTTATAGATATTGTTTTGCATGTAACACTTTTTAGCATAATTCTTGCTTAGATACTATCGTGCTTTTTTTTACTTAAAGTGATTGGATCAAACCTAGATGTTGTAGTAGTAATTATGACTTGTGAAGTTCAATTGGTGTGCAAATGCAATAAGGTTTAGTGATTAATTTTGAATACTGTAAGTATACTCTTAAGTATTAATGTAAAATTTATTATACTGTCATTAGATAATATTGTATCAAATGTGTGTGTGATAGCCGAGGCATGGATTCTAACAGTAAAATCTTCTTGATGAGTTGATATATAATTTGGTTATGCTTAATTTAGTTGGATAGTAACTATATCAAAATGTTTTCTTAATCAGTTGGAAAACATATCATTGGTATGCTATGTCCACTCTGCAATTATTTTTTAATTTAGTTCTTCTGACAAGTAATGTGGATTTGGTTGTATTTGATGTCAATTTTAAGGTTGTTCTCTATTGATAGCGAAGATGCTTTTGATTCAGCTACTAAAGTAAATGTACAGGCAGTAGCACTGGTGATGGTTTTTGACATGAATAATGTTAATTCCTTCACTTGACTACTCTTCAATTTGTTTTTTGGTCAATGATCATTTATTGCATGAAAAGATCTTGGTTACTTTCACTGTTTTAGTGTGTGTCTTGTTTTTGACCATGAGGAATCTCAAACAATGGTTTGAAGCAAGCAGACCAAATTTCAACTAATTGCGGCCTATTCAACAACATTATGTTTGAGTTATATTTTAACATGGTTTTTAACCATGTGTTATAGTTTGGATAGAAGTATAAAAAGTTTATTTTTTTTGTTAGACCGTACCTTGGTTTGAAAACTATAAACAAAACACATCAATATTCATGTGAATTGTAAAACCCGATTAATTAATGACTAATTAACCCATAAATGAGAATTTATTCTAGAAAGCTAAAAATGTTATTTTTATGTCTTAAAATGATAGAGGAGATTGAGATGAGAATTTCGATACCAATTCTGTAGAAATCGGACCAAGATTAGACCGAACGGGACAAACCGGGCCAATCGGACCTATAGTGGGCCCTTGGCCCAACCTAACTAAAGCTAAATCCCTAATTTTCAGCATTCTCTCTCCTCACAACACACTCTTACATGCTGAAAT
>NC_029777.3:87365850-87366676 GCF_000817695.3 Arachis duranensis
GCAAAACATATAAACCAAAATAGAGTCCCGAGAACAAAGGATCTTCGCTAATCCAGAAGTCTCCAGCATGCCTCAGCGAGAAACCTCACGCCCAGCATTTGAGAACCACAAAATCCGCATGGGTGAGAACCAGAGGTCCCCAGCATGGTAACAGCTTCCACATATATAATACATAATAATAGAGGAAAGCCGAAGGCAATCCTAGAACTTCCTCTAGATAATTCAAAGCTTATAAACAGGCTAAACCATAAAGGGCATCTGACTAAAGATTCTTCAGTCTAACTAATACTTCCCTTTCCAATTCCTTCAGACCTCCTAACCACCAGCAGGAGTATAATGTAGCAAACACAGTTATATCAGGCAAGAAATATACATTTAGGAACAAGTAAGGCATTTAGACAATTAGCAAGTAATATGCAGTCAAATAGGCAATCTCAAACAATTCATATAGTACGCATATGATGAATGCCTGTCCCTTGTGGCTGATGATACATCTGTCGGTTATAGAGCCAACCCGACAAGTCCTGGCAGTTAACCATTGGACTGTCCCTCTGTCATGTCTCCCCAACTTGAGTCATGCTCATTATAACATGGTCATAATCATGATCCATATCCATCACCCTCACTGGTGAATATTTATCCATCACCAGCACTGGTGAATATTTATCCATCACCATCACTGGTGAATATTTTTGGGGGTGAGCTCGTCCGGGAATTTCACAGTGCCCGGCCACCCTGACGACATAGGGTCAAAAGAGCTTCAAGTCTCGACCTGGAGCACATGGTGGCTAGCCACTGCTTTCTCCCAGGGAAACTCTCATCTCCG
>NC_029777.3:87367859-87370339 GCF_000817695.3 Arachis duranensis
ACTAGGGTTGAGAATCTTACCACACCCAAGGTCCAAGGAGACAAGATTAATCTTCTCCTTCAAGAGAGTTGGGTCCTATAACATCAAAGAGCCCAAAATCTCAACATTTTTACTCATAAAACTCGAAAACAAGGCTGGAATTTCGAAGAGCAAAACGTGGCTTACCTCAAGATTAATTGTATGGGTTTTGTAGAGCTCTCCACGGTGAACGCGTGGCCGCAAACGGTGCGGCAATCGGAGCTCTAGATCAAAAGTTATGGTGGTTTGAAGATCAAGTGAGAGAAAGAATTTGAGAGAGTGTTCTTCCCTCCATGGCCTCCATTTTCAGCATGTGAGTGTGTTTAGTGAGGAGAGAGAATGCTGAAAACTAGGGTTTTGGTCTAGTTATGTTGGGCCAAGGGCCCACTTTGGGTCCGGTTGGCCCGGTTTTGCCCGTTCGGTCCAATCTTGGTCCGAATTCTATAAAATTGGTACCGAAATTCTCGTCTCAGTCTCCTCTATCACATTTAGCCACAAAAATCACATTTTGGGCTTTCTAGAATAAATTCTCATTTATAGGCTAATTAGCCGTTAATTAACCGGGTTTTACACTTATGCTTCGCAATTCATCCATCAAATCTCGCATTGTTGGCGAAGGATGCGATGGTGATAGGGGGTTCGTGGGATTGTGCTTGCACCTCAGGGTCTTGTGGTTATCCTTAGATCTGAGGTTCTTGGGCATTCGGATCTCTGCCCATCTGTCTTAGAGTGCTGTCATCAATCTTGGCTACATTACTTAAGACGATACTTTTCTCTTCACTCAAGTCAATTCCAAGCCATTTGAAAATCTTGGTCCATTGGCAAGTATATCCTAAACCAACACGTGATTTTCCTTTCTTCATTTCAAGCATATAATGAATCATAAAATAAGGCCAGTTTATCTCCTTTCCAGTCATCATAGCCCAAAGCACTAGAATATCTTCATTAAACAAGATTCCATGATTATGTTTTCTTGGAATCAACATGTATAAAAACAAATACATCAAAATACACACTGCTCATTACCCAAACCACTGCAACTTATATTACCTCTAGCATCCATATGTGGATTCTCATACTGCAAACTCTGCAAACCAACCAATCTATTATATTTACCCCATTCCTCATCTGCTGCAATACCTCCAGTAAATTTTTTCCCATGATAAACTCAATTTCATTGTTCAGCTAATTGTTCCAAAGTAACTCTATAATGCCGTGACCCTAAATCAAACTTAATCAGCGGCATTACTTCTTCACCCTCTTCATCAGTTTCAGGAACAACATAATTTAAAGTACTATAAACAGCCCTAACCAAGTGCGGATAATAATCATCCTTAGTTTGTACAAAATCAGTCAAGTGCTGTGTTTGCAATGTATTTCAGACTAAATTATAATGTCTATCATGAATGAACTCGACTGTTATGTAACTGGGAGGAACAATTGCCCTTGACTCGAACTTCTCCACATAGTTGTTCAATATCCTCGGAGACGGCAGCCATCTTGCCATGTAATGGGATGAAACAACTAGTCTGGTGGAGGTATTTTCTGGCTGAAATTGAGGGACTTGAGCAAAAATCTGATTCAGAGACTAAAAAGGATTGCAGATGCTGTTGGATTCTGACCTTCCTGCACTCGAAGTGGATTTTCTGGAGCTACAGAAGCCCAATTGCTTTCAACGACGTTGGAAAGTAGACATCCTGGGCTTTCCAGCAATATATGATAGTCCATACTTTGCCCAAGATTTGATGGCCCAAACCGGCGTTCAAAGTCACCCTCAGAATTCCCAGCGTTAAACGCCGGAACTGGCAAAAGAATGGGAGTTAAACGCCCAAACTGGCACCAAAGCTGGCGTTTAACTCCAAGAAGAGTCTCTACACGAAAATGCTTCAATGCTCAGCCCAAGCACACACCAAGTGGGCCCGGAAGTGGATTTTTATGTCATTTACTCATCTCTGTAAACCCTAGGCTACTAGTTCTCTATATATAGGACCGTTTACTATTGTATTTTCATCTTGGTAGCTATCTTTGTTCTTATGCTATCTTAGATCATTGGGAGGCTGGCCATTCGGCCATGCCTAGACCTTGTTCTTATGTATTTTCAACGGTGGAGTTTCTACACACCATAGATTAAGGTGTGGAGCTCTGTTGTACCTCGAGTATTAATGCAATTACTATTGTTCTTCTATGCAATTCCGCTTGTTCTTGTTCTAAGATACCACTTGTTCTTCAACTTGATGAATGTGATGATCCGTGACACTCATCATCATTCTCACCTATGAACATGTGCCTGACAACCACCTCCTGTTCTACAAGCAACCAAGGCTCTAGTGAATATCTCTTGGATTCTTTAACCGGAATCTTCGTGGTATAAGCTAGAACTGATGGCGGCATTCAAGAGAATATGGAAGGTCTAACCTTGTCTGTGGTATTCTAAGTAGGATTCAATGATTGAATGACTGTGA
>NC_029777.3:87370538-87373889 GCF_000817695.3 Arachis duranensis
CTATTATTGTATGCAAACTCCACTAATGGTATATACCGATCCCAACTCGCCGGTTGGTCCAAAACACAAGCTCTCAACATATCCTCTAGTGTTTGGATCGTCCTTTCAGATTGACCATCTGTTTGAGGATGGTAAGCCGTGCTCAAGCTTAATCGGGTTTCAAAAGCTTTCTGAAATGCACCCCAAAACCTTGAAGTGAAACGAGGATCTCTATCAGAGATTATAGTAGCAGGTACACCATGAAGTCTCACAATCTCCTTTATGTATAACCTATACCACTCCTCAAGGGTGTAAATCATCCGAATGGGCAAAAAGTGAGCTGACTTCGTCAGTCGGTCCACAATCACCCAAATAGCATCAAAACCAGCCCTAGTTCTTGGCAATCCCGACACAAAGTCCATTGCAATACTTTCCCACTTCCATTGTGAAATCTCTAAAGGTTGCAACATCCCGGAAGGTCTTTGATGTTCAATCTGTACCTTTTGACAAGTTAAACACTTTGAAACATATTCCGCCACATCATTCTTCATACCCGGCCACGAGAACATTGCCTTTAAATCATGGTACATCTTAGTATTTCCCGGGTGAATGGAGAATCCACTTTTGTGTGCCTCCTTTAAAATATCTTGCCTCAAAGTGCCAACATCCGGCACAATGATCCTACCCTTGAATATCCATAACCCATCTTTTTCTTCCGACACTTTCCACTGTTTTCCTTGCTCAATGGCCGGTAACACCTTCCATAAAGCTTCATCATTCTGATGAGCCTTTAGGAGTTCGGACTTAAAATCACTTGAGATCTCTAATCGGCTCAAACACAAAGTTCCGGATACTTTTCGAGCACCAATTTTTAGACTCTCGAATCCCTTGAGCAACTTCTCCTCTTGAAGCATCATCCAAGCCGCATATAATGACTTCCGACTTAACGCATCCGCCACTACATTTGCCTTTCCCGGATGGTAATTCAACTCAAAGTCGTAGTCCTTCAACAATTCCATCCACCTTCTCTGCCTCATATTAAGCTCTTTCTGATCAAATAGGTACTTCAAGCTCTTATGATCAAAGAAAACTTGGAATTTAATCCCATAGAGGTAATGCCTCCACACCTTCAAGGCAAACACAACCGCAGCGAGTTCCAAATCGTGTGTAGGATAATTCACTTCATGCGGTCTCAACTGTCGTGAGGCATACGCCACCACATTATGATGCTGCATCAGCACACACCCTAGACCCTTTAATGAGGCATCACAATACACCTCAAATGGCTCATTCGGCTCAGGTAACACTAACACAGGTGCAGTGGTCAACTTTTTCTTCAATGTCTGAAAGCTCTCCTCGCACTCAGGAGTCCAAACAAACGGAACGTCTTTTTGGGTTAACTTTGTCATTGGCAAAGCTATCTGTGAAAAGCCCTTGATAAACCTTCGGTAATAGCCAGCTAAACCCAGAAAACTCCTTATCTCTGTTACGGTGGTTGGTTGCTTCCAATCCATCATAGCCTCCACCTTAGTTGGATCTACGGCTATTCCCTTCTTACTCACCACATGGCCCAAAAACTTAACCTCACTCTTCCAAAACTCACACTTCGATAGTTTTGCATAGAGTTTCTTCTCCTTTAGGATCTGCAACACGGTCCTCAAGTGTTCCGCATGCTCTTCTTCAGTCTTGGAGTAAATCAGTATGTCATCAATGAAGACAACAACGAATTTATCCAGAAACGGACGGAAAACTCTATTCATGTAATCCATGAATACCGCAGGAGCGTTCATCAACCCAAAGGACATTACAGTGTACTCGTAATGACCATGACAAGTCCTAAAAGCGGTCTTAGGGATATCTTCACCCCTCACCCTTATCTGGTGATAACCGGATCGCAAATCGATCTTGGAGAAAACTCCAGCTCCTTGTAACTGATCCATGAGATCATCAATTCTCGGCAATGGGTACTTATTCTTTATTGTAACCTTGTTCCGCTGCCTGTAATCCACACAGAGTCGCATACTCCCATCCTTCTTCTTTACCAGTAATACTGGAGCACCCCACGGAGAGACACTTGGTCGTATAAAATTCTTTCCCAACAAATCCTCTAACTGAGACTTTAGCTCGTTCATCTCTAATGGTGACATCCTATAAGGAGCACTTGAGATTGATCCCGCCCCGGGTACCAACTCAATAGCAAACTCAACCTCTCGGTTAGGTGGAAACTCATCAATATCATCAGGAAACACTTCCGGAAACTCACACACAACCGGAATCTGCTCCAACCTTTGATCATCACCCGAAACACCCGCGGTTAACAACATGATACCCTGGCATTCGATCCCAGAACAGTTCACCATCATCGAATTCAAGTAATAATTATTCACCATGACCGGCCCTTCTGTATCTTCCGGCATAAAGTACACCGACTTTGTAGAACAATTAAGCAGGATATGGTTCTTAGATAACCAGTCCAATCCCAAGATAAGATCAATACCAATCATCGGTAAGCAGACTAAATTATGAACAAAATCACGCTACTTGAACCTAAAGGAAACTTCCGGGCATCCTAGCCTAGTTACCATGGCTTCATGGGTAGCATTATACACTCTTAGATCATAACCTAAAGTTACAATCTTCAGTCCTAACTCATGAGCTTTCTCAAATGCAATGAATGAATGTGATGCTCCCGAATCAAATAAAGCATTTAAAGTTTGACCAGCCATTTCACAGTTACCTCTAATGAGTGTCTCAGATCCCTCAGCTCCTACAGCTGAAGTGGTGAACACCCGACCAGTCTGTTGTGCTTTCCCACTTTCCATAATTGTAGCACAAACCCCATCCGGCCTTGCATGGTATTCCCGGATGGTGACTTCCACACCTAGTACAAGCTTGATCATTCTGAGGCTGCTTTCTATACCTTTTTCCTTGGGAGTTCTTGTTGTTGGGCCTCTTGAAAGAGCTTCCCCTCTTGAAAGACGGACCTCTAGGTGCAAAGCTCTTCCCTCGGTTCTGTAGGAATGATCCTTTGTGACTCCCTTTCTCAGCAGTTGCCCTTTTCACACACTCTTGAGCAACCCTACACTTGTTCACTAATTCGGAGAAAGTCCTAATCTCCATTGGTCCCACTGAACTGAAAATATCGCTCCGGAGTCCTCCTTCATACTTAACACACTTCCATTCCTCATATTCCACCGGAGTCCCTTGGCACATACGAGAGAACCTGAACAACTCCTCAAACTTGTCAGATACTCTGATATGGACATAGTACCCTACTTCAGCTGTAACAATTCAAGTTCCTTAGCCGTCCTAGCAGAAGTCGGAAAGTACTTCTTATAGAACTCCTCTTGGAAGACATTCCAGGTGATATAG
>NC_029777.3:87373990-87390058 GCF_000817695.3 Arachis duranensis
TTGAACTTAGGTGGATTAACCTTCAAAAGTTTGCCAGTGTCATCGGGCCTTGAACTCCACCTCCATCATTACCATGGTTGTTCATCTGTTGACTAAGAGCCTCAGCAGTGGCTTGCATAGCAGTAGCCATGTTCTCCAACGCAGTCATAAAGTTCACCGGGTCATTAGGGTTATTCTCCGACGCACGAGCATTTGTACGACCTCTCACACTACCTCTACCGCGTCCACGAGGCGCCATCTGGTTTCTATACACACCAAACAATCGATATTAAGTTGATCAGTCTCAATATCGGGAGTCTAGTGCTTCAAAGTCCCAAATGCATGCTCATGAACGTTTATGCCAATTATATCAAGCAGATATACTAATAGCACATAACACACATACAGAGAATGCACAGAAGCATAGTCAGTCCATCCCTCAGGCTCTACAGGAACGAACTGCTCTGATACCATAATGTAACACCCTACCAAACAGAGTCTTATGCTTAAGTCATAATCCAGAGACGGCAAGGTATTACGACCTCTAAAATAAAAATTATTACGTATAGTAGTATGAATGATTGATTATAACTAGGAGCCTTTGAAGAAAAAGGGGTAAACAAAAAAACGCAACTCGAAAGCGCAACACTCCGATCGATAACGTAACGAACAAGGATAAACCAACGCGAGATCATATATATACAAAAGAGTGTCAAAATCAGGAATATCAAGACTCAAAATCCGGCTGCGAAGATAACCGGTCCGAGCATAGCAATATATACATATGATAAAAATAAGGAAAACCCCGAAGGAAACCCAAAGAGACACAAATACATAAAACCTATTCTCCAAAATCTCCCATAAGAGGAGTCATCACAGTTTGTATTATTTAATGGAGATAAAAGTATCTAAGCAAAACATATAAACCAAAACATAGCCCCGAGAACAAAAGATCTTCGCAATTATAGAAGTCTCCAGCATGCCTCAGCGAGAAACCTCACGTCCTGCATCTGAAAACCACAAAATCCGCATGGGTGAGAACCAGAGGTCCCCAGCATGGTAACAGCTTCCACATATATAATACATAATAATAGAGGAAAGCCAAAGGCAATCCTAGAACTTCCTCCAGATAATATCAAAGCTTATAAATAGGCTAAACCATAAAAGACATCTGACTAAAGATTCTTCAGTCTAACTAATACTTCCCTTTCCAACTCCTTCAAACCTCCCAACCACCAGCAGGAGTATAATATAGCAAACACAATTATATCAGACAAGAAATATACAAATAGGGACAAATAAGGCAGTTAGACAATTAGCAAGTAATATGCAGTCAAATGGGCAATCTCAAACAATTCATATAGTATGCATATGATGAATGCCTGTCCCTAGTGGCCGATGATATCATCTGTCGGTTATAGAGTCAACCCGACAAGTCCTGGTGGACTGTCCCTCTGTCGTGTCTCCCCAACTTGAGTCATGCTCATTATAACATGATCATAATCATGATCCATATCCATCACCCTCACTGGTGAATATTTATCCATCACCAGCACTGGTGAATATTTATCCATCACCATCACTGGTGAATATTTTTGGGGGTGAGCTCGTCCGGGAATTTCACAGTGTCCGGCCACCCTGACGACATAGGGTCAAAAGAGCTTCAAGTCTCGACCTGGAGCACGTGGTGGCTAGCCACTGCTTTCTCCCAGGGAAACTCTCATCTCTGATAATGGAAGTGTAACATTCACAATTCATTCAACAGCATATATATGCATTTATACATAGCCATAATCATGGCTCCGCCGTAACACGGCAATAATCCAGCCATCCAGCTCACGGTTAAATCCATAACCAGCCGTTTCATTAACAATTACAGCCTTTCGGCCTATGGCATAACAAGCACTTCCACCACTATCCTCCGCATCTCACATAATCATGCTTGATCCTCATTGATCATTCATTTTCCCCTTGCTTCACTCGCAAGTTACCACATTCACTAGCCTTTCTTCTCATAGCTAGACATATCATAATGATTTAATATATAAGTGGTGAGATCGGAGGCTTAGAAGTATGAGATTTGGCTTTTAAAACTCAAAAATCAAATTTGGGATGAAAACAGGGCCACGCGTACGCGCATTCCACGCGCACGTGTGGATGGCCTCAAAAACTCATCGACGCGTAAGCGTCATGCACGCTAACGCGTGGATTAAAAAATAGCCAAACGACGCGCACGCGTCAACCACGCGTACGCGTGGGTACTCTCGTGCCCCAGGCACAAAGCTGGCACAGTTTTCGCACAACTCTCTGGAAAATGGCTGGGCATTGGGTGCAGCACAATCGGCGCGCCCACGCACATCACGCGCACGCGTGGATGGCATTTTCTGGAAGAACGGCGCGCACGCGCCTAGTGCGCCTACACGCGAGGGGTCATTCTGCTAAAGATTTTCTAAGTTAAAAGCTGCAGAATTCACATATTTAAACCCTAATCTTCCAACGGACATAACTTCCTCATTTTAAATCATTTTTCACCCGTTCTTCGAACGGCATGGACATCCCGGATCCAATTTCATTTCTAAACAGATTTGGTACAAAACAGAGATCCGTAGTCCAAGTTATGTCCCATCAAAGTATGTCCAAAAACCATGTTTTTCATAAAAACCACAAAGTGCCATTTTTCAAACAGGCCATTTTTAACTCTTTTCAAAACCAATCAAAACATGCCAATTTCATCCCTTTTCTTTGAAATCAATCAATATATATCAAATTCAACATCAAGCCTCCTCAACTCACACATTGACACATTACCACAATTTACAAAATCACTATCTCATCATTTTAACCCACTTCACCCAAGTGGCTCAAACTCAAACATATTGACATATCATATACTCTTCCTCATGCCAATTCTCAACAACATCAATTCCACTAAATCATCATTGTACACAATCAATATCATACTCACCATCAACATGGTTCAACCCACAATTCAACCATAACCAATCATCAAGCATATATCACAACATGCATATTTCTCATACATCATACCACCAAGGCATCAATAATCATCATCACATATATATATGACCACATCATATATCCCAATCATTCAACAACATCAGCCATTCAATGCCTATCTTAGGGCCTCTAGCCTAAGTATTTCCTACCACATTACATATTAGATACGGGAAACTGAAACCATACCTTAGCCGATTTCCCAAGCTCAACCGGAGCACTTCCAAACCACTTATCCACAAGCTCTCAAGGCCTCAATACCTCCAAGAACAGATTTTTCACCACCAAATCCCTTTTTCAAGCTTTTCAAAATCACCAATCAAGCAAAACGTGGCTTACCTCAAGATTAATTGTATGGATTTTGTAGAGCTCTCCGCAGTGAACGCGTGGCTGCAACGGTGCGGCAATCGGAGCTCTAGATCAAAAGTTATGGTGGTTTGAAGATCAAGTGAGAGAAAGAACTTGAGAGAGTGTTCTTCCCTTCATGGCCTCCATTTTCAGCATGTGAGTGTGTTTAGTGAGGAGAGAGAATGCTGAAAACTAGGGTTTTGGTCTAGTTATGTTGGGCCAAGGGCCCACTTTGGGTCCGGTTGGACCGGTTTGGCCCGTTCGGTCCAATCTTGGTCCAAATTCTATAAAATTTGTACCGAAATTCTCGTCTCAGTCTCCTCTATCACATTTAGCCATAAAAATCACATTTTGGGCTTTCTAGAATAAATTCTCATTTATGGGTTAATTAGCCGTTAATTAACCGGGTTTTACATTTTCATCTTCTTCAATTACAGGTTCAATGTTCCTTTTATTTATTTTCTCAATTTGGTTTATGAACTCTTTATGTTTAGATTGATTTTCTTATTTAATATAAATTTGAGGTATTTCAGACTTATGATTGCTTTCTTTTATTTATTATATAAATAATTTGGATTTTTTCCTTTTGGCTTTGGTAGAGTAATTGGTGACACTTGAGTTATCAAACTCAACAGTTGATTAATATTTGAAGTTTACTGGTTGATTTGGATCCCTCTAAAGCTAGTCATTCCTTAGGAGTTGACTAGGACTTGACGAATCAAATTAATTAGTCCACTTGACTTTTCTTTATTTAGTAAGGGTTAACTAAGTGGAAGCAACGGATAATACTCATCACACCTGATAAGGATAACTAGGATGGGATTTTCAATTCTCATACCTTGCCAAGAGATTTTCTAATTATTAATTTATTTTTCTTATCAATTAAATTATTTGTTCAAACCTTTTCAAAACCCCAAAATATACATTTGCATAACCAATGATAAATCATACTTCCCTGCAATTCCTTGAGAAGACGACCCGGGGTTTAAATACTTCGGTTATCAATTCCAAAAGGGTTTGTTACTTGTGACAACCAAACGTTTGTACGAAAGGATTCTTGTTGGTCTAGAAGCTGTACTTACAACAAGAATTTATTTGTGAAAATTCTAGATCCCGCGAGAATTTTGTTCGTCAAAATGGCGCCGTTGCCGAGGAATTGCAAACGTGTGCCTTATTATTGGTTATTGTAAATATTTTTCATAAAAAAAATTTTCAGATTTTTATTTTAAAATTTTATCTTATCTTATCTTAGTTTTAAATTTCAAAATTCAAATCTTTTTCAAAAAAAAAATCATATCTTTTTCAAAATCTTATCTTATCTTATTTCAAAATCTTTTCTTATCTTTTTTTCTCAAAAATCATATCTTTTTCAAAATCTTATCTTATCTTTTTTTTTTCAAAAATCATATATTTTTCAAAATCTTATCTTATCTTTTTTTTTTTCAAAAATCATATCTTTTTTTCAAAATATCTTCTTTTCATTAGTTTTTGTTTTTAATTTTCTCCTACTACTATGAACTATCACCCCTTTGGCTATGAGTCTAGTTACAACTATGCTGATGGAAGAGGAAGCTATAACAGGAATATGCATCAAGGTCAAAGCAATCAAAGATGGACGGAGCCAAGAGGATCTGATCAACCCTTTAGGCAACATCACCTTCCAAGATATCATGGACGAAGACCATTCTACAATGCATACCAAGATGATAGATATGGTGGACCCCCTTGTAGTTACCAACAAGCTCCACCCTATGCTTATGAACCACCTCTACAACATACCTTTGAACCACCAAACTCACAAGCCCCTTTCTACCATTCACCTCCATATGACCCTAACCCATATCCACACCAATTCCAATCCAATTATTCCCAAGAACCACCACTTTCCTATGCACCATATCCCTATCTATTGACCCAAGAATCATAGGCTCACCTCAAAGAAACAGTAGATCAATTTCATGCAACCCTTCATCAACTGGAGCAAGCAATAAATCAATTACCTTCCAGACGTTTGGACACTCAAGGAACCCCATGGCTTCATGTGGAGAATATAATGAAGAACGTAGCATGAAGAAGATACTAGAAACTCTAGTGGACAGTAAGGATCATGACTTTGTACTGGAGCAAGTGGAGGAAGTCGGAATTATTGAAGAAGAAGAAGTGGTCGAAGACTTAGGAGATGCTGAGTCTCCATTGGGAAGTCCATTCATAGAGCCTCCTTCCAAGGTATTTGATGTTGATGTTGAGGAGGGTGTACAACTTCCAAGGCATATCATGGTTGAAGACTTTGAAGGGGATGATCAAGAGATGGATTCAATCATTGATGAATTCTTATCTACATTTGAATCCTCTTCCATTGGACTTGACATGGAGTTTAAAGAAGAAAAAGCACAACCTCCCATGCCCTTGGTAAGCAATGAAGAAGAGATTAAATTGGAAGAAAGCTACCAAGAAGAAGAGGTTAATAGTGAAGAAGCTTGCAAAAAGGTAGAAAGTGTCACGAAAGAACACACGGGAGTAAAGCCTGCAATCACTTTGCCAAAGTTGTTGGAGACCCCTCCCCCTAAGTTGCCATCATCCTTCACAACATTCAAGTGGGTAAAATTCATATCCCTTAGCTTTCTAATTCCACTTGAATATGGGCTACTAGAGACGGATGGTCAGCTTAGAGCTCTTTGTGATTTTAAGAGTAAGAGGAAAATGAATCGTGCTCCGAGCTGGTATGCAAGATTCAATAAGATTCCACGCTTCAATTTGAAGTGCAAAGATTGGTGTCAAGCTCAATTGAATGGGTCTCAGAAGCTGTTTGGTTGCTGTAGTGAGAATTCAGATTACTTATCCCCCCCCCGGAAGCCTGAAAACCTGCTTGAAACTGCTCAAGGGCTTTACATGCCTTGTTTGGGACCTCGGAGGCTGTTGGCATTTCAGACATTGGTGGAGATTTTGGGATGAATACAAGCACAAGCCACCATAACAGGAAGCTCATCAAATGTCCAACTTAAGGACTTTAACTAAAAGTGGTAGGTGGCAGACAACCCACCATGGTATGATCGTTCCTTTTTCAGTTTTAATTCTAGTCTGTTTTGTTTGTTTTTGAGTTTTGATTGGACCTGGAATCATGCATAACATTCATATTAGCATTGCATTCTGCATTTTTGCATCTATTAAAAAAAATAAGCGCATCCCACGCGTGCGCGTGCACCACGCGCACGCGTCACATGGGAACGCTAAACCTTACAGAGAGTTACGCGGGAGCGTGGCTGAAGGCGTGCTTTAGGCACAAACATGCCCACGCGGACGTGTCCGCGCCGTTTGAAAAATCAGCCACCCACGCATACGCGTCATCGACGCGTACGCGTGCCTTGCGAATTTGACGTAAAAGGTATATTGGCTGAAAGTTGTGCTGGCCTGGTGCAGGCACTGTGCCCAAGGCACAAAATCACCCACGCGTACGCGTAACTGATGTGTGCGCGCCATTTTTAAATTCTGACCACCCACGCACACGCGTGGGCGACGCTTACACGTCACATGGTTACTGCGGTTTTCACACGCAGGCGTGCCCTGCGCGCGCGCGTCGCGCCCTGTTCCTACATTCTTACTTCTTTCTTCTCTCCTTTCTACTTCTTTCTTCCTTCTTTCTTACTTTCTTCTTCTTCATTCCTTTAACTTCTCATCCCTCTTCACTTCCATTCTATTTCATTTAATTTATTTGCATACTTTCATTTATTGCATTATTTTCATTGGTGTTAGAAATTTATTTGGGTCATTATTTTCATTATTTTGCTTGTGGATTATTAAGGAATTGTTTGACAATTATATATTACTTTTTATAGGGTTGCTTGCATGTTCAATTTAATACTTTCTATATATTATTTACCATACATGCTAAGTGTTTATGAAAACACCCATATGGCATTGTGCACTATTTTTATATTTCTTTTAATCTACTACTCTAAATGCTTGCTTTTCACAAAAACTCTTTTTATATTTTATTAATTAAATATAATTGTTATTACAAACAGATTGTTAGTTTGACAGGCTTGGTAATCTAACTTGGACATTTAATGCTTGATCTATGCTACTCATGCCTTTGCCAGCATGCCAATAAACATCTTGCATTTAATTGTCATTACATGCACTTGCTATATTTCCATTGATGACTTTTCACATGTAGTCATGACCATGTGTTAACATCTTTCTTCTTTACTGTGCATTGATTACTACATTTCCCGTCCTCTTTCTTGCTCGAATCCCTAGCTTCACATGTTACTTTCTTTTTCCATTTTCAGGATGGCCACCAAGAAAGGTAATGAGAAAGCTACTCCCAAACCACCAGCAAGAAAAGGAACACAAAGAGCACTAGCTGCGGAGCCACCCGTCCACCTGCACATCTCAGCATGCACCGAGGACGGTGCAATCTTTAAGTGTGGGGAGGTCGATACCGATCTCCATGGGTTAGCTATTTTCTTCTTTTCAACACCATTGTTTCATTTTCTTTGTTAGTTCATTGTTGCATTTGCATGTTGCATTGCATGTTTGTTTGATTTTATGTATTTAGTTACTACTTGGTTGAAGTAATATTTTCTTTTTCAAGAAATTTTTATAATATTTCACTAATTTAAATTGAAAATTTTTTGTTAAATTTGTTTGAAGTTGTATTTGGAACATAGTTTAAAAAGCTAAAGAACACACAACCCGTAAGATTTTGAGCTTATTTACATGGTTACACTATTTAAACCATGAATTTTATTCTTGTGGGTTCTCTTCTCTATAACTGTAATCTAGATTTTATTCCAATCTATATGTCCATTGTTTAGTGTATTTACATGCTTGTATATGATTGAGGCCATTATTTATAATTTTGCTCACTTACCCCAAAAAGCTGACCCTTTTACATCACCCCTGCTAGCCCCCTTGAGCCTTTTGACCCCTCTTCTATTTTATAACCACATTACTAGCCTTAAGCAAAAAAATAAAATAAAAATTCTAAGTTGAATCTTTGGTTAGCTTAAGATAGATATTGTGTATAATTTAAGTGTGGGGAACTTTATGGGAACATGGGATGATAGAAAAAAAATAGGGAATTAAATTGAATAAGTTATTTGAAAGTTTGGGAAGCATGCTCATGTGAAATCAAAATAATTAAATTACCATGTGCATTGATAATAATAAAAAAATTTATTAAATAATAAAATAAGGGGATACAAAAAAAAATATTACCTCAAATGCAAAATAAAAAGAATCAATGCACATGGAACAAAATTCAAAAATAAGTTTGATACATGAGCATGTAATACAAAAGTGGAAAAAATTTGGGTAGCTAGGTAAAGCATTTTAAATTATATAAAGTATGTATATGTTAGGTGAGATCTTAGACTAATCAAGGATTCACTTTGTTAGCTCACTTAGCCTTATATATACATCCTTACCTTTACCTTAGCCCCATTACAACCCTGAAAAGGCCTCATGATGTTTGCACTGGTATGCTAAATATTTGTTGATTGGTTAGATGAAGAACAAAGTTTAGAAAGCATGATTAGAGAAGAGTAGAGTGAATTACCCTATACACTTGAGAGACTAGAGTGATATACACTACCAATGAGGGTTCAGTGCTTGATTCTATGTTCCCTGCTTTCATGAGCAATCTTCTTACAAGTTTACTCGTTTTCACTGTATGATTTGAATTAGTGGAATTTGATTCATATTTGTCTTGGAGAACTTATTTAATTTTAACCAAGTAGGTAGAAACATTTTGTATGTAGTTGCATTCACATAGATAGGTTGCATTGCATACTCTCTATTATTCCTCTTCACTCCTTTATAGCTTCTCTTGAGCTTAGCATGAGGACATGCTAATGTTTAAGTGTGGGGAGGTTGATAAACCACTATTTTATGGTTTATCTTGTGCTTAATTAAGTAGATTTTATCAATCTTTCATACACTTATTCATACTAAATGCATGGGTTTACATTCTCCTTTCTGATTTTGTGCTATGATTGAAAACACGCTTCTTTGGTCTTAATTTTGCTATGTTTAATCCTCTCTTATTACCATTCGATGCCTTGATATGTGTGTTAAGTGATTTCAGAGATTACAGGACAGGAATGGCTTAGAGGATGGAAAGGAAGCATGCAAAAAGTGGAAGGAATACAAGAAGTTGAAGATATTGCCAAAGTTGTCAGCCTGACCTCTTTGCAACCAGCGAATCCTAGGCTATTTTCGGCCCAGTTTCAAGCCCAGAAAACACAGATTAAAGGCTGCAAAGTGGAGAAATGAAGGAAGACAAATCAGAATTCACTTTTCACAATTTAGATTTAGTTTTAGAGAGAGAGAACCTCTCTCTTAGGATTTAGGATTAGGATTCCTCTTAAAGGACTTAAGAATATTTTCATCTTCTTCAATTACAGGTTCAATGTTCCTTTTATTTATTTTCTCAATTTGGTTTATGAACTCTTTATGTTTAGATTGATTTTCTTATTTAATATAAATTTGAGGTATTTCAGACTTATGATTGCTTTCTTTTATTTATTATATAAATAATTTGGATTTTTCCCTTTTGGCTTTGGTTGAGTAATTGGTGACATTTGAGTTATCAAACTCAGCAGTTGATATTTGAAATTTGCTGGTTGATTTGGATCCTTCTAAAGCTAGTCATTCCTTAGGAGTTGACTAGGACTTGAGGAATCAAATTAATTGGCCCACTTGACTTTCCTTTATTTAGTCAGGGTTAACTAAGTGGGAGCAACGGATAATACTCATCACACCTGATAAGGATAACTAGGATGGGATTTGCAATTCTCATACCTTGCCAAGAGATTTTCTAATTATTAATTTATTTTTCTTATCAATTAAATTATTTGTTCAAACCTTTTCAAAATCCCAAAATATACCTTTGCATAACCAATAATAAATCATACTTTCCTGCAATTCCTTGAGAAGACGACCCGAGGTTTAAATACTTCGGTTATCAATTCCAAAGGGGTTTATTACTTGTAACAACCAAACGTTTGTACGAAAGGATTCTTGTTGGTTTAGAAGCTGTACTTACAATGGGAATTTATTTGTGAAAATTCTAGATCCCGCAAAAATTTTGTTCATCACTTACCTCAAGAACAAAGTAGTGGGTTTTTTGTAGAACTTGACGCGGTGAATGTGTGGCCACAAACGGTGCGACAATCGGAACTCCGGATCAAAAGTTATGGGGGTTTGAAGATCAAATGGGAGTTGGAACTTTGGAAGAGTGTTCTTCCCCTCCCATTTTCCTTTTTTCAGCGTGAGTGAAGTTTAGAGAGGAGAGAGAGTGCTGTTTTTAGGATTTTAGGTTTAGTTTGGTTGGGTCAAGGGTCCAATATGGGTCCGGTTGATTTAGTTTAGCCCGTTCGGTCCAATCTTGAACCGATTTCTAGAAATTTGTTATCGAAATTCTCGTTTTAATCTCCTCTATCATATTAAGCCATAAAAATCACATTTTGGCTTTCTAGAATAAATTCTCATTTATGGACTAATTAGTCATTAGTTAACCGGGTTTTACAGTGTACCATGATATGATAAAGATACAAATTATATTCCATGAATCCACACAAATGTAAAATGTTAAATAATCATAATGAATACTTGAATGATGAAAATTGAATTTTATAGATACTTATTACTATTATTTCTATTTTATTTTATCCATTCATTCTTTTTAGGCTCTTAAGATAAGGTATTTTAAAAGTAAAAAAAAAAAAGAGAATGTATTTTTGTTTCAATTTGTATATAAAAAAGTAAAAGAATGATAGTGACAAAATAAAAGAGATTATAGAAATATCTTTCATGTTGTAGAATCGTTGAATAGAAATTATAGGAATATCTTTCATTGAATATTTATAATTTCACCGAATTTTTTCAATTAGGTCTCTATACTTTTTTTTTCAATTGGATCTCTAAGGGTATACAAGTAATTTCACATTTTACTAACATTTTTTTTTACATTTAACATTAACATGAACTAAATTGAAAAAAAAATAATATATAAAGACCTAATTGAAAATTCGATGAAACTATAGAGACTTGCAAAATGATTAAACCTTGCATTTCTTTAGCCCCAATATACATAAAAAAAAGGTTCGTTATATGAATATAATAATAATTCTTGTAATATACATAAATTAATTTAGTTATTTTGTAGATTAAGAGCATATTTTAATAATATAATCATAGAAATTTTTAATTTTTTCATATATTTAATAAGACTCTTTATGAAAGATTTAACTATTTAATACTCTTAAAACAAATTTTAAGAGTTAATAGAATTTTTTTTTAGTTTTTTTATATTCAATGCGTTAAAAATATAAAAAAATATTAATAATTTTTAATAAAATATTTTTTTATAATATTGTTATAATTTAGTTTTTTTTAAACACATCTTAGCAAGATCCTAAAATAAATATGAAATTTGAATTATTTAATTGAAAAAGTTTTTGTAATTTCTTGTACCAAAATTTTTTTCGAAGAATTAACCTTATATTTAAATAATCAATGTTAAAATATTATCAGAATTTATTATTTTTTGCTATTAATTAGTAATTAATATTTAAAAATATGGGTTAAAGTATGTTGTTGGATTACTAAACTAAAGGAATTGGGTTGATGGCTAAAAAAAATACACTACAAGAAAAATGCTGAATACTGTTGAATTTACCAACGGATTTTTCGTCGAAACTAATCCAACGGTATAACCCTCGCCGGTACTTGCCGATGGAAGATTTTCGCCAGTAATTTTGGCACTCCGCTATTTTCTTTCTCGCCTAATTACCATCGGATTTTTGCGCCAGTAAATTTAGTTTTTTTTTAAACACAATAGGTGATCAAATTTTTTATTTAAATTTTTTTTCATACAATTAGTAGTAAAATTCTAAATAATAGAAATAAAAATGGTAAATTAAATATTATGTGTACAAAAAAATTAAAAGTTAAATAAATAAAATACATTGAAATAAACTAAAACAAAACTCTAATCACTAAAGATCCTTATAGTCGTCGTTGTTGTCATCCCCTGGTCTTGCTGAGGCAGCGGACTAGGCAGTGATGTCGGTGCTCCTCTAGCAACGCCACTGCCACTAGCTCGCATCTGATCTAGGTACAACGCCATCTGTTGCTCCATTCGTTGAAGCTGCTCCAACCCTCTCGCCTCCACTCCAGCCTGAGGAGATTTGTGTTTGACATGCGAGTGAGGATCTCCTGATACCTCTCCTCAAATTATTGCAGCTGCTGAGCCTGTTGGTGAAAGCTCTAGGTGAGCTCCAGCACTTACTCCCTCAAATCAATGCCATCCTCGGAATCGACGGGACGGCTGGTGGCAGAGGCAGATGAAGGTCTCAGTATGGAGGTATGTAGGTTGTCGGCGAAGAACGATCCCAGCCTGTAGATGTGATTCTTGTATGACTCAGATGCAGTCTCGTGCCAAATCGTGTTAGGATCGACTTCTGATGCAGCAGAGTTGTTTTTGTTTTCTCCATTCTGCTGAGATTATTAGGTTGCAGCCTCCAATCTCCATGTGTAGGACTCCTGTGTAACACACGTTATGATTAGGACTACAGTTAATTAAAAATTTTATACCACATGATGTTTACTCACATAATGATTTGCAGATTGTTGATCAACAAATCTCTCCTTGTTCTTCTTTAATATGTGAGTATACTTGAAGGTCTCCACCATCGTCGCATCACGACTCAACGACTTAGAATACACAGGATGAAACAACATGTTAAATCAAGTAATAATGGCATTATATTTCAAAGACAAAACAAACTTAATAACAAATTGAAATAAGTTACATACCAGCCTAGTTTTTCTCTTCATGAAAGTCATTGACCCACCAGTATTCTTTGATGACGTAGCCGATACCCTGTTAGCTCTGTTCGTGAGACGGCGATACTTGAACCCCTCATCAGTCTCCCAATAAATGTACAGTGCCTTCTTAATGTTCGGGCGGAGCCAAATGGTAATTTCTCCTTCACAAAGAACATTTAACACTAGTTAATCAAAATTAAATACATAATTAAACAAAATACAAGATATAAACTAAGTAAGGTTTGAATACGTTGAGTTTTTACCGCCCACTTCTAAAACCATCGCTCTCTGGTCTCAACATGGATTTTCTTGTAGCTCGGCTATGTGTGGTCGTACATTAACTTAATGACATTAGTATATTCCTGTGCACATGCATTGTTATTTGGTGCAAACCTATCAATAAAAAATTTAATATTAGTAGTTTACTAACAAATCATTTGAAGTAATTTATAAACTTTAATTATATTTAGTTTTTTTTTTAATTTTGGCAGAAAAGTTAAGAAGAAGGAGAAGGAGAAGGAGAAGGAGAAGGAGAAGGAGAAGGAGAAGGAGAAGGAGGAGGAGGATATGATGATGATGATGATGATGATGATGATGATGATGAGGAAAGAGAGTTTTGAATTTTGTAAAATTTATCAAAAAATAGCAGAAAAGTTAAGAAGAAGAAGAAGAAGAAGAAGAAGAAGAAGAAGAAGAAGAAGATGATGATGATGATGATGATGATGATGATGATGATGATGATGATGATGATGATGATGATGATGATGATGAGGAAAGAGAGTTTTGAATTTTGTAAAATTTATCAAAAAATAGTACCACAATTTTTTAACCGTAACACAAGGAATTTTTTAATTTTGACACCAAAATATTTTAACCGTGACATAAGTTATTGTTAAGAGGGTGAAATAAGAATTATGTGATTGTGAAAGAAGAAAAAGATGATGATGATAAGGAGGAGAAAAATGAGTTTTAAATTATGCAGAATTTATTAGAAAAATAGTACCAAAACATATTAACTATGACAAAAGAAGTTACTTAATTTTAACACTGAAATTTTTTAACCGTGACACATAAATTTTTTAACTGTCATTTTTAAATTAAATGATGTATTTTTCTTATCATTGAACTAGTTAAGTGACATTAAACTCATACATAAGAGGTCCAGCCATTCCTAAGCCATTTGCAATAAATTGGTATATTTTTTTGTTTCAAAACATATTTGAATGTATTTTATTGGTTGAGTGAGTTCAGGTTTTGGACTTGTAATTATTTAAAGACTTCTTATATCATTTACTAAAAAATCATGTGTCATTTTTAATTAAATGATATGTTTTTATAATCATTGAATTGATTGTGTTACTGAACTAATATATAAGAGATTTAGCCATTCATGTGTCATTTGCAATAATTAAATGTGTCTTTTGAATCTAAAACACATTTGAATGTATTTTTTTGGTTGAGTGAGTCAATTTTGGACTTGTGACCCATTAAAGATTTCTTGTGTCATTCACCAAAATTTTGGTATCATTCACAAAAAATTTCTATATCATTTTTCAAATATTTCTATCATTTACAACTAAATGATGTGCTTTTTGTTATCGTTAAACTAATTGTATGATAGTTGACTAAAAAAGAAGAAGATGATGATAATGATGATGATGATCATGATAATGAAGGAGGAAGAGAAAGAAAAAAAAAGAGAAAAAATCAAATAAAAAAAGAGGAGAAAGAAGAAGTGATAGTGATGACAACGACGACGATGACAACAACGAAAAAAAAAAAGAAAAAGAAGCAATAATAGCAATAGTATTAAATGCACGTACAAAGAAAGTGCATATAAAGAAATATTAAAAAAATTAGACGCACACTAACATAATTAGATTTGGTTAAAAAATTGCTTGGTTATCTAACTTTTCTATATTTAAATCTAGAGATAACAAGAAATATAATTGTCTATATTTTTTTATGGTAAATTCTACATTAGCCTCTCTAAGATAGAGGATAAGTTACCCGTTTATAATATGTTTAATAACAACAAAACCTCTCCATCCCCTTCCTCATCAACCTCTCTGCCTCCGTCACTTTCTTTGCCATCCTCTCGCTCCCATGCCCCACTCTCCCTCGCTGTCCCTGTCACCAACGTCACTAATTGTTGTTACCGCTGTCTTCGGCATCCTCCTCGGCGAATGCACCCACCTCCTTCGCATATTTCTCAGTATCGCTTTTATCGTTTCGGGCCTTTTCTTTTATATCAATCTGTATCTTTTTAACTATCTCTATTTATGCGTCATTCTGTTATTTCTATTAACAATTTCAACTTTTGTTGTATCGTCAAATTATAATCATGTCCCGAGCTAAGTTTTATTTTTTCAAAATTACAGTAATTTATTAGGCCTGTTCAAATCCCAACATGAAAATTACCAAAGTCTTGTCCTCTTTCGGTGATAATGAAAATTTATTGTGTGTTAATTAGATAATTAAGCATACAAAGTAGCATTATTAGTTCTTAGTGAACAAAAATCGAGTTACCAAAACTTGGGAGGCTTTAAAAAATAGGGTAATTAAAGGGATAATTTATCCTCTATTTTAAAGAAAGTTGGGTAAAATTCACTTTTTTATTATTGTTTTACATATATATAGTACGATGTGAATCTTAATTTTTTAAATTTTTTTTCTCTTATTTCAAAGTGAATAAAATTATATTGTAATTTGAATTGATTTTGGTTAAGATTTTGTCCAAACTTAAAATTTAAATTTAAAATTCATTGTAAAATAATTAATTATTTTTAATTGACATTTTGCAATCTCAATAATAATAATAATAATAATAATAATAATAATAATAATAATAATAATAATAATAATAATAATAATGACAACGACAACGACAAT
>NC_029777.3:87390602-87409552 GCF_000817695.3 Arachis duranensis
GTATAATTTCTTATGCTTTTTTTAAAAATAAATAAATTAAAATTTTTAAAACAATAAACTAAATTTTAATTTATATTATATTTTAGTTAAATAATTATATGAAATTATATAAAAATTATCAAATAAATATTCTATAAAATATTTTTAATATAAAATAATTCAAATTTAACATTAGTTTTTATATTATGTAATCAATCTCTAAATAATATAACACTTAAAAAAATATACTATATAATATAATTAATTTACCTTTCTACATCGCGCGAATCTCAATCTAATTATTTTAAAGGGTGGAATTACACATCTTTTGACGTTCATTCATATACAAGGAAGAGCCAAATATACCATGCTTGCTATATTAATATTTAATAGTAGGAAAAAGTTGAGGGAACCAACTACTAAATCAGCTAACTTTAAATCACTCTATTTAATATTTATTAAATTTAAATTCTTTTTTAAAATCATAATTTAATTAATCGCTCTCTAAACATAGTGCCGTCTGTGACAGTCCAAACCACCGCTAGCACGATATTGTCCGCTTTGGCACACAAGAATGATAGCCGAAACCCCCCACACTCACTCGTCAAAATGTGTCATGGTAGGAAGAGGTATCCACACCCTTATAAGGCATGCTTCGTTCCCCTCCCCAACCGATGTGGGACCTTACACCGTCAACCTTCCCTCTTATAGGGTCGGCCTTCTCCCTCGCGCAGACCACCGCTTCGTTGCCGCTACAGTGCACGCCCATTCTCGCCGCATAGACCGCTGCATCACTGCCTCCGTGGTGCGCCGTCGTTCTCGCCAGATTTCTTGCGCAAGTTGTGCGTGTGATCTGTCAAGTAGGGTGCTACCATTGTCGTTGCACAAACCGCCGTCTTGCCATGCAAACCACAGTTCAGGTGGCTGGTGCAGGGACAAAAAATATCCAATCTCAAATAAAAGAAACATTCAGTAAATCGAAGAAACAATATCCACTAACCTTTGGAGGATGGGACGTTACTCGACGGCGTAATGGAAGAGGAGGAGGAGGCAAGACATGATGGAGGAGGAGCAAGAGACACGACATCATGGCGGAGACGGACGTGACATGACAGAAAAGGCAGATGGCACGGCGCAACGACGCAGTGGCGGCAGAATGGAAGGCTGTGCAACGCAACAGAGGAGGCGTAAGACTTGGCATGACTTCTCGACCGTAGTGGATGGCATCCTTGCACCGGAAGCAACACGACGCGTTCACGGCAACATAAGAGGAGGTGATGGCGGTGTGGACATGGTCTGTGATAAAGGTTAACAGTAAGAGAGTGAGGCGGTCGCATGTTTTTTTTTTTTTTTGAAATTAGGGTTAAGAGGAGTATAAATGGAGTGCATTTTTTTTAGTAGGTTTTAGGTTCAATCCAATAGGAATTGATAGGAATTGATAGGAATTGGATGTACCCTGTTGATTACCTAACAAGAGTAAAAGTAGATTAGAAAAAATCACTTCAATTTTGTTTAGTATCATCCTTTCCTTTATGATGTTTATTCATTCTTGTTTAGTCATTTGGGTTTTTGTTCCATCTTTCTACTCCTGTCTAAAACATAAAATAAAGCTACATGTTGTAAATATTTTTTGCTATGGAAGAAAAAAAAATAGACAAAACTTATCTTATTTATTATTTATTAATTATTGTAAGATAAATTTTAGCTATTTGTGATTAATTTTCTTTAGTTACCAAAGATTTCCAAAAAAAAACTGAAACCAAGATGTGACCATCAAACTTCCATTGTTCATGAAGAAAAAAATAGTCTCAAAAGTCTCGAGAACTGAACGTGGAACGTTCACAACAAAGCAAGGCATATAACACAGAACTAACGATGTTCGGAAACAATTTACAAGGACACTAATAACTTTGATGTTCAGTAACCTTCTTGGGCGTCTTCTTCGTCTTCGTTCTCTTCTGCTGCAACTTCTTCGTAATCCTTTTCGAGTGCAGCAAGATCCTCCCTGGCTTCTGAGAACTCACCTTCTTCCATTCCTTCACCAACATACCAGTGGACGAATGCACGCTTAGCATACATGAGATCAAATTTGTAGTCGATACGAGAGAAAACCTCCGCCACAGCCGTGTTGTTGCTTATCATACAAACTGCTCGCTGCACCTTCGCAAGATCACCTCCCGGTACTACTGTTGGAGGCTGGTAGTTGATTCCACACTTGAAACCAGTAGGACACCTGAAATTTACCATAAAAACAGAATTACATTTTGCAAACAGAAACGAAATAAATAAATAAATACAAACAAGTGTGGTTTTTGAAATGCTCTTCATATACTTCAATGTAAGATTTCGGGTGCAAAATTCTTAGGAATACAGACAGAAACATCTCACACAACCTATAAGCAAGGTAATACCTGGTTACCTGCTACCAAAATTCTTCAACCGAAAAAATAACTAAACAAAATCTATTAGGAATATACACAGTTAGTTAGAACTAGATTCTTGTAGCTAGCTAGCTAGTTAGTTAATTGGTTGGCTGTTATTCTGTTATCCCAGCTCACAGCTGCAGTAATGTATATATAAACCTGTGTTAGTATTCAGTTGAAGTGAATCAATAATATTCATTTTCACATCATTTCTGATCTGAGTTAAACGAGAACAGAGCAAGAATGGTAGATAAGTCCTCGTACTTCATTCTTGTTCATTATCAATATCGTACAAAGTCTTAGAAACAGATCAAGATTCAAGAGATGTCAGAGCCGAACGATCTGAATTGCAAGGTTAAAATTCTGGTTTTAATTTTGCACTTTAAGAATAAAGCAGTGCTAAGGTATGACCAATCTTTAAAGAAGGTCTAAAGTAAGCATCTTTAGTTACCTCGTGAAAGCATAGCATCTGAATTTTGATCATTATTTAAAGTGAGGAAGAGAATAACTAATTACCAGTCAACAAACTGAACTGTTCGCTTTGTCTTGATATTTGAAACAGCCGCATTTACATCTTTCGGCACAACATCGCCGCGATACATGAGGCAGCAAGCCATGTACTTGCCATGTCTAGGATCACACTTAGCCATCATGTTTGACGGCTCAAAAACAGCACTGGTGATCTCAGGAACCGATAGCTGCTCATGGAATGCCTTAGAAGCCGAAATGACAGGTGCATAGGATGAGAGCATAAAATGGATTCGAGGATACGGCACAAGGTTAGTTTGGAACTCAGTAACGTCCACATTGATCGCACCGTCGAATCTCAAGGAAGTGGTTAAGGATGAGATGATTTGAGAAATGAGACGGTTCAAGTTGGTGTAAGTTGGCCTTTCAATGTCTAATGATCTTCTGCAGATGTCATATATTGCTTCATTGTCTAAAAGCACAACCACATCAGTGTGCTCCAGAAGGGAGTGAGTGGAAAGGACACTGTTGTAAGGTTCAACAACTGCAGTAGATACCTGCATGTTAAAACGATGCTACCATAAGAAGAGCATTCCACAGAGACTGAAGAACAATACTTGCATAGAAACAATTATGCAAAGCTTAAAAGTCTGAGAGTAAAGGTTCAATGTGTTACTTGAAATTAAGAGCATATTTCATTTGAGTTTCATAAAATTACAAAAAGATTTCAATTTAGTCATTAAGGTTACATTTTGTTGGTTATTCTAGTCTTTGACTAGTCAAATAAAAATCAGTTACTATGACTTTGCGCAATACGTGGCATGCCGCATGCAATTGACCGACGATGTAAATTTGCATAGTAGTTCCGGTCTATGGATAACACAAAAATATTATTTGTACACAAAAATTAGCCACTAAAATTAGCCCCCAATGTAATTGTATATAAATATATATAGGGTTTAATTTATTTTCAATGTATATTTATATTGCAACATATATTTTATACTAATAGGTGATTTTGGTGTAAAGATAGCATGGTTGATCACTTGATCATAACATGTGAGGCTCGCCATTGCTCAATATAATATCACATGATATGTTGGGATATCAATCGACATAACACATCAACAAATCAATAATAGATGATCAGCCCTAAAACTAACATAAATCTATAAAAGTTTTAGATATTATACTAACTGATAGATTTGAAATTTCCGACATTAAAATAAAATATACTTGCAATTTTAAGGAACAAATTGAACATGTATTCGACTTTGTTATCGGCAAAACCAATAAGAATTAACTGCAACAAATAACAAAATCTACTAAGTATCCTACTAGTTAGTTTCCTTTGTGACAAGTTGCATCATATCTTAGAGCACTAGAGAAATCAAATTGGGATCATCCTACAACATATCACTAATTTGCCACCCTGATTTTCATTTTTCCAATGATTTTAACATAAATACCTGAGGAGAAGGGTAGATAGTGAATCCAAGTTTAGATTTCTTTCCATAATCCACAGATAATCGTTCCAAAAGCAACGATCCAAGACCAGAGCCAGTGCCTCCACCAACAGCATTAAAAACCAAGAATCCTTGCAAACCGGTGCAATTATCCGCCAATTTTCTAACTCGATCGAGGCATAGCTCGATAATCTCTCTTCCAACTGCACCATCATAGATACACATAACATTGAAACAAAGCAGCCAATTTGTTTTAGTCCTCTGCATTAGCAAATTGACATACCAGTGTAATGTCCTCTGGCAAAATTGTTAGCAGCATCTTCTTTGCCAGATATTAATTGCTCAGGGTGGAAGAGTTGTCTGTAATGACCAGTTCTTACTTCATCAATCACACTAGGCTCTAAGTCGACGAATATAGCCCTCGGCACGTGCTTTCCTGATCCCGTCTCGCTGAAGAACGTGTTAAAAGAATCTGTCGCCACACCAAGCGAGGTATCACTGCAAGCAGATAAAGTTCACTCAACACAATTGATGGAACAATTATAAGTGAAAGTTGAAAGATTAAAATCATGATATTCCTGAATTACACTTGATGATTCACTTAACAAACCTTTGCCCCAAACACTTGGTTCTGTTAACATGATCCAAATAAACTAATTCTATAATGCAAAGTTCATATAAACATTGATCATATAGCTAGACACTGTTGATTAAAAAAAAAGGAAAAGAGAAGAGAACCTTGGCATCATGCCATCAGGTTGAATTTCATGCTCAAGGCAATAGAGCTCCCAACATGAATTCCCAACCTGAATTCCAGCTTGTCCAATATGAATACTTATTACCTCTCTCATCTTGTTCTGCTTTCTCACTCCTTCTTTCTAGTTTCTACAATTTTATGCAAATAAAACATTCGAAGAAAGAAGAGAGAGCAGAATAGAGAGTAGACTCTCTTGGTATTTTAATTGATTTGTTGAAGGTTCATAAAGAAACACATCATTGAAGGGAAGGCCGAAGAGCCACGTGTCAAAAAATTAACGTACGATGCAGTTCATTTTTCGATATTTCTTTTTTTTTTCACATGTAACGAACTGTAAATTTAGATAATCTAAAAATAACAGCTAAGCAAAAAATCTAAATCACACTGATTGTTGTTTTATATTATCTTATAATGCCTTCTTTTAACTCTCCAAACCTTCTAGGTCATTTCATAATATTATTTCTTATCATTTTAACTATATTTTTAAATACTATTAAAATTTTATAATTTTTCTCATTTTTTATTAGTTTATCCAATGCCCCCTGGATACTAATTACCAGCATTTTGTTAGGTAAAAGAGGAGCAATAATTTATATCGCTCTTCTCTTGGTCAAGGGACCCACTTCTTTTGGTCGGTTTTCAACGTATATCACTCTTCACTAGAGTAATTTCTTTCTTCAATAGTTCAATTCGGTAGCGTTTGGTGGAGAGACAGAGACAGAAAGACTGAGACTGAGAGACAAAGACCGAGAGACAGGGATTGAAACAAATTTCAGTATTCTGTTTGGTGCAAAATAGGAGACAGAAATTGAAATAAGAATGAAACTCTAATTTAATTTGCACAAAGAATAAAATTGGAATTAATTAATTGAAATGAAAGTATTTAAGGTATAAAATGTTATTAAAGTTTCAATCTCCATCTCTAAAAATTTCAGTCCCCTGTGTCCCTATTTTTTGGAGGTACTGAAATACTGAAATTTTGGAGACAGAGACAGAAATTTTAGTACCAATCTTTAAACTAACAAACACAATACTGAGTCTCAGTCTCTCAATCTCTGTCTCAGTACCTGAAAACAAACGCTACCTTCATGACTCGTTTCCATCCTTCGGGACTTGTCACACAGCAATACAGCTGTTCAACTCACTGTCTTTGTCTTCTCTTCTCTTCCACAACTGTATCTATCTGTATAATTACGACTTCTCTTCAAGATATTTTTGTTGTATAATCAATGCAATAGATTTTTTTATTGTTCATTTCGTCATAGGCAGGATGATTCCTATCATTTATTAGATTAGGATTAAAAAATACGCAGTGCAGGGTATAATAAACTGAATTGAATTACTTATTGGTGATATAGCCACTAACCAATTCTTACGTGTGTGCTTATGCTTGGAGAGAGTTGTACTTACATGGAACATTACATTATTAACCCTCTAGTCCTCTTGCTCCTGCATAAATAAGTAATAACCAAAATTCAATCATAAGAAAATCAATTATAGGCTGTCTGACAGTGGGAAGTCCCCTTCTTGTTCACCAGAAGTTACTTTTGTTACAATATCAATATTCTTGTTTGCTGTTTCTTTTCTGTTTTGTCATGGAAACCGAAAGGTTCTTGCACATTCAATTCTCTATTTCTAGTTTTCTACTAGTGTGTTTATATTTTGTCATTTATCTTTTGGAAGCTATTTGTTGAAAATTGAAATCAAAATCTTTAAGGGGCCACACATGGTCAGTCTGAGCTGAGTCCCTTAATTGAGATGCTTTCATAAGTAGCACTATATAAGTAAAATTGAGTTGTATCTTTTACCCCGAGAGCCATTTTATATAAAATGTCATCCATAATATCATACCAATAGTTTTGAGGACACTTAAAATTTTTCAAAGATTATCATATCAAAAATCAAAATGCAACATGGATCTATCATCAGATGAAATAGCGCTGCAAGCACACCATGAAGGCCCAAGCGTGAGAAGAAAACTTTATTCACAACAAAGGACTGCTATATACTACAGAAACTAGGGATGAAACCTACAACTAAAAGCAGTCACAATGTTGATGCCGCGCATTTGAATTCAGAATGCAGAAACCAGCTCCACTATAATCATTTGATTGTAGCCTTATGTCATTGATTCCCCAACCGAGTGACAGCTGCGCCAGTATATAAGAGCTTCTGTATCAGCAGCGTCTAGAAGAAACGTATCTCTAGCCTCTCAACCAAGTGTTTCTGTAAGAGGAGTTGTCACGCAGAGAGGCATCGTGGGGCTTGTACTCCATAACATATCCATGGGGAAGCTTTAAATGACGCTTTATTGAATCTCTCAGACCCATTATAGCCTGGGATGAAAAATCCAGGTCATCGAATAATGAATTTAGCACATATGCTAGCAAAATTGTAAGTACGAATGTAAATGTGTACATACACCTTCAGAAAATGATATGCCAACCTGATTATCGGAAGCATTGCGATTCCAGACACTCACTATGTCTTCGTTGAAACGAATGCTTAGTACTGCACCACAAATGTCATCTCCATAATCTAGTTGGTCACCCACTAAGGCAAGAACCTGTACTCAAGCCATTTTAACAAACTTCAACTTCAGCAATTACAGGCAATCTTTAACTATATAGATCCTGGAACAATATTCACTCAGCAGAAGAGACTAAATTGGCCTTTATATACAAAAAGTACAAAGGAATGTAGATTTCAGGGATAACAGTAGATGGTAGAACTTTTACCTCAATAAAGCTCAGTAAAATGTTTCATTCAGAGAAATACAAAGCATCTCATTTATTAGATTGCCATTACATCGTTTTTGGTTCAGTCTCAATATTTACTATTATCCACCTATGCATTTAACACCATCTTGCATACATGAAGTCTAATAAGGGTTTATGATGAACTATTGCTCATTCAAAAGTATAATATAAATGAAGATAGTGCCTAGCCACCTAATACATTAGTAAAGCAATTTAAATATGAAACAGGGTACACAGGAGGCGGGTTATAGAGAACATCGATTAAGAATCTGTTCACTTCTAGACCAATTAAAACTTTCATAACATTGAGCTATAATGGTCCTCCTTAGTGGTGGAAGAAGATATACTTTAAAATGACTAGGTGTTTGCAAGTTAAACTAATCCATCCAGACACAAGGAACTTGATTATCCATCGTGCAGCAATTTATTAAATCATCTTCATGTAAACATGATTCTGGAAACAATCTGGACTCAAATCATCTTCATGTAAACATGATTCTGGAAGCAATCTGGACTCATTCTTTCTGACTCAAGTTACGTAGGACACAGTAACTTTCTTTGATTGAAAATTACAAAAGCTAATTAGTTTGTGTTATATAGGAAGTGGAAATTTTTAAGATGTGTTTTTTTTTGTGGGGGAGGGAGGAATCTGAGGGGTGCCCAGGAAAAAGCTTAAAACCAAGGAACCCCCCAAACGACAGGCTATTTTCAGAGAATGCTTCTTATGGTCTAAAACTCAACAACTTGACTCCATAGGTTACCAAATTGTGCAGTCAAGTACTCCATATGCACAGTTTGAGTTAAAGGAGTCATGTGCTGAGTTTAAAAATTGATCCACAGGTAGACTACAAAAAATGCACCTAGAAGATTCAGAGATTGAGAAAATTTACCACAAAAAGAGAAATGACAAAAAATCCCCAAAAGATAGTATTAGTTTGACAAATTTCAACATGATTTTTTTGCAAGTATAACTAGAAAAATGAGAATTTTTTTTCTATCATTAAATTTGGTAATTTTAAGCCATGTGAACCCTTTTTTGGTGACTTTATTCTATACTAATTACCAAAAATTTTTAAAAAATGGAAAGGCTGTTTAAAGATCAAACTTTGCATTGATTTTTTGCATACACCTTCTGAATAATGATCCCAAGTGTTCCCACAAAAAGTTGGATTAAATACACAAGTCATTTGCCACTTATAAAAAACGATAATATTTTTTGTTATTTTTATCGATCTACTATCTTTTGGGTTCTTTTTTGTCATTTTCATCTTTTGCAGTTATTTTTTGTCAAGGTCTTGCTAACAAGTGTCCTAAAGGCGTTATTTAAAGATAGTACAATTAGAAAGTTACATAGAAAATGCAAATGAAATGTAAACATTTTAAGCTTTTTATGCATTAAATGCATTGGAAAAACCAAAACTTTACACTTTCATTCTCTTAACAAACGCCCTTATGGCACTTCTAGCTTTTTCTTTCGAATCCATTTTAGCCAAAAATTAATGATAATTTGCACAAATAAAAAGGATAGGTAAAGACAACAACAATAGAGTCTTTTCCCACTATATGGTGTTGGCTAATCAGATAAACTTCTTGTGTTCTATTAGCTACATCAAAATATTTTTTCTAACTCCATGTTTCATCAGATTCTGCTATGTCGAAACCTTTTCGACATGTAACGAAGGAACTGTAATTATGAAAATAACAGGGAACATAGAAATTAACAAACAAAGCAACTGATGGAAAAATATCAAATATTTAAAAAATACAAAATCAAAAACTAAACATCCAATGTACATATGACAATTCAATTATCAAGATTTAGCTGACCACTTAACACCAGCAAATTAAACTATTGAATTGCAGTTATCCATACAACAAAAGAGAAAACTTAGTTATAAACATTGCCAAGACATACACACCGTCAGTGTCAGTCACACACAAACTGAAAACGAAATATGGCCAATACATTTCCTCAGAAGCGAAGAGTTTTTTACATACCAGGTCTTCCCAAAACCGGCCTGAGACAACCTTATTGAATCGAATAATCCACTTACCACCATTGCAGTTAGCAGAATCCTAAAAGAAGAAACAAGAATTATGCACTGTGTTCATCCAATCCCACGCAAAATCCATATAGAATGTGAAACAGATTAAAAGGGTACCTCCCACAAAGGGCGAATTCCTTCCTTAAAAAGGTGCAAATCAGTGGGAACTAGCAAGGAAGAAGGGCGAGAAAGATGGCAATAGCAGACCCAAAATCCTTCAACCTATTCAAGCGTAAGAACAAAGTAATAACACTAATTATAAAAAGGATTTAATTTTGAAACTACATCACAACATCAATAGCATGCCACAGTATCCTTTCACAAAGCAAAACTCATTACAAAAATTCATATTTCATTTTCAAGCATAGCGTACAATCAGATATATATATAAGGAAGATGGAAATCCTTACGGTACTGAAATGGACAATTTTCTTGATGCTGTCCTCGTACGAATCTGAGGTGTGGTTTCGAACTCCAGGTGTTCTACGAGTGTACCAAAGTACGAATTTGTTCTGCGTCATCGAAATTAGGAATTCAATCAGGAACGCAAACTAAAGTAAATAGATCAATGGAAATGTGAAATTGGATGAGTAGAGCGAGATAGAGGAACCTTGAGGGGGTGAAGAGCAGCCTTAGCGTTGTTGGTGGTGTCCAATTCCTTCTTCTCCATTCCCAAATCCGAAACCCTAGCTTTCACCCTTCCCGTTAGTTTCTTACCTATCGCACTACTCTGCTATTGCCTGTTATCCGCGTCCCAGTCGGAAATAATTTGGTTCCACTTGACTATATAAAGGTGGGAAGCTCCTCAACAGTAAACAAGTCAAGGCGCAATCGGTATTGCCTCTGACAGGGATGCATACACAACATGTGACCAGCTGACTTAAAGATTGTTTTGTTTTTATTTGTTTTGTAGCCGAATTAAGGCTTTTTTGAAATTCAGTATGGCTTGGTACACCACAAAAACATTTCAAATTTTTTGTTGCTAACAAAAATATCTCTAAATTTTGTTATACTTTTTAATTTTAAAATAAAATGACAATGATGTAGGGCCGTTTGGAAAACTTTAGAAGTAACTTTTTTAATTTTTGACTTATGAAAAGTAGTAGTATTAATGTTTGGTGCAATTTTCAAAACTAAATTGCAACTTTTTAAAAAGCTATTTAGGAGCTTATAAAGAAGTTAAAAAAATGACTTCTCTTATAATACTTCTACTTTTCATCACATTTTTATAAAATAAACACTTTTAGAGTTAAAATTCCAAACACAAAATGACTTATTTATAAGTTACTTTTAACAAAGTCATTAATTGTTTAAGTTATTTTATCAAAATGAGCTTAATTAAGTTAGTTACCCAAATTGGACCGTAATCCACTGTACCTAATGGATTCAGTATTCAAAGTTTATGAAATGGAGTTGCTTCCTATACTAGACGAGAAGATGTGGGCCATGTAAAATTCTACAAGGCTCAAGTTGAATTCATCTATGTGTAGAAAAGAGAAAGGACGATCAATATCGATAAGACTGCGTAATGAGATAGACGCTATTGAGAGATTTGAGAAAAGTGTTGTCTTTGTCTCATATGAGGCGAGAATGTCCTAATGCTCTGACATCATATTAGTAATATAGTACTTTAATAAAAAGTAGTCTTATTTCATGTCAACTTCAAAAAATCTATGTAATTTTAACATTTGTGTCTAAGTCTTTCATCATTTGAATAAAGTTTGTTTCCATTTACTTGTTAAGTTTTCATGTTTTCAAATATAGTATTCGGATAAATAATATAACATACATAGCAACCATAAGCAACTACTACATAATTCAGCTAGTAACAAGAGTTCTAAAGGCGATAAGTACTAAAAAACAAATAGCAGTACAGGATATAAAGCACTATAAAGAGTTACAGTGAAGGATCTACGACTGTTCAGGGTGGTGATCAAGCCGGTGGCCCGTCCCATATGTAGGTGGACGTGTGTGTCGTTGAGGTCAAGTGGGTCGAGGACAAATCACAAGCTAGTGCTATAAAGGGTGAAAGAATGACTGATATCCTGATGGCGGGAGTGACTGGTAACGTGGAGGTGGAAAGGGTGGCACAATTGCTTAGTACGCTCCTGTAAGTGGCACAGGGGGATATACTGGAGCCGCTTGTATAGCCTCACACGTCGGGAATCCTTGAGTATAGTCCCACTGTGCAGGAGTCTGCTGCTGAATGACAAGACTCGCCATATGCCCAGGTCGATATGTGAGTGCTCTAGATGTGGAAGGCTCTTCTCCCTGATGGACCAACATATCTCTTCTACCATGATATCTACTTGTGAAGTTGTCCATGATATCTGACACTGCCCACATGAGGTCATACAACTCATCGAAGTCAATCTGAAACATGATATCTTGGTTTTAATCTTGTTGTCCTATTGTGAATGATGGATCATGCTACTGGTGCTCCTGAGCATGGACCTAGCATGAAGTTCCTAGCAATCTCCGCCTCATGCCCAAGAAAGAATCTCGGTGATGGGACATCCTGCTGGGTAGTAATCGGAGGACCCTCTAGGATTTCCTCCTGGCGTGCATATCTGACAAATGAATATTCTGCTGGGATGGCACCCTTCCATGAGCTCAGGCCTTCCAGGCTTGCCTATGGATATCATCTCTAACGTGTCTCCTAGCCCGTTGCCTACGATTTGGAGCATCTGGTGGAAGGTCTAACACATCCCGCTGTTCCAAGGCCATCGGGGGAATATTGACTGGTGGGGCTACAACCCTCAGATCAGCTAATACCTCATCACTAGAGAGAAAACAAACATTGTACACTCCCTGCCACCACAACAAATAATCATGCGTGAGTCAAGCATCTGGGTCACCCTCAATGGTGACCATCCTATGTTGATGGCCACGCTCCTTCCACATATCATACCAATCATGGTGTCGATCAGGCCACCAGACATCGTCAGCCTGGGTCGTCCTGAATAAGAACTCATCCACATTGACCGAGTCCTCTGGCCGATGCTGCTGACCGCCAAGCTATCTCTTTACCTTGTCTATATGATGGAACTCCACAAAATGAAAGCACAATAGCGGCACCACAGATCTCCATGTATGAATCTCGTAGGCGCTCCTAATCCAGTCAGGCGTTATCTGCTGTAGATAGGGATCATCATACGGTGTCCACTGGAACTGAAAACACGTCTAATATTATATTTAGCACTAGAAGAGTAATTTGTGTATAACGTATGAAGATTCCAAATGTCGTATCTCGTCGAATCTCGACGCATCCATCCTGCGTTGCAATCTAAAGCCTCTGTCATTATGGTGGTTCCAAATCTGCTGTCCAATTCCTACCAACCTAATAATTGAAAAAAATTACAATTAGTATTTAATATTACACATTCTTATTTTTACAGCAAAAATATTAAATAATTACCTCAAAGCAAGAATAAATCTGAGAATATCGTATCTGACAGGAAAGAAAATTGGAATCTTGTAACGCCACCAACAATGTTCGTCGTATCACGCCGGAAAGCGCTGCAGTGAATGATAGGTGTACGACAGCAGCACAGAGTCCCATGACAACCATCTGCATCTATCAAAGTCCTCTAGAAGTGGTAGCCATCTGAGGGGAATAAGGTTGGTTGACTTGTCTATAAACAAGTATCCCCCGATCAACATAAGTAACATCTGGTATATTGGCAGAGAGTAACCTCATCAGCCCCTAGTGGAATGTGGGCCACCCTATTCTTGAGACAAGTCATCTTCAGCCCAAAATTCTGCTTTCTATCCTTGGGCTAGGGTGGAGGCCTATCACCGAGCAAATCTCCCACTGCCATGTGGAGTGCCCATGAAACTGCTGAAAATTTCTAGTGCAGACGCCTATTGGGTCACTATCTGTGCACAATCCAAGATGGTATGCCACATCCTAGTGTGTGATGGTGACCTCGCCCAACAGAAGATGAAAAGTATGGGTCTTTATTCTCCCCCGCTCCACAAATGCAGATAATAAGGTATTGTTAAAGATTAATTCCCTTAGCTCTACTGTATGTACCTTCCTGATATAAGGTAGTAGCACCTCATGCGGCGAGAGCCCCTAAGTCACACGACGTGCCAAGAGCAACCGAGGTGACTGTACAACTACTATTCATTAGTCTTTTGAAACTTATTGCCTATTGCATTTAATATTGCTTTACAATAAAATACTTACGATTATAACTTAATTAAATTTAATTAAATAATTTAATGCATACAAATATTACTGTACATAAGAGAATGTATTATTTACTTAATAATATAATGTAATTAAATTTAAGCATGAATCATTAACTAATTTAATGCACAAGAGAATATATTATTCAATTAAGAATAACAAATAAAAATTGTAATTATTTCATAATGAACTAACACGACAAATAAAAATTATTTCATATCATTAACTAATTTAATGCACAAGAGAATATATTATTTAATTGAGAATAATAAATAAAAATTATAATTATTTCATAATAAACTAACATGACAAATAAAAATTATTTCATATATATCTAATCAAATTCTAATATTATACTCTTCCAACAAATCTCATCTAAGTAAATACTAAACATCTAATTAACTAATTAACTAAAAACTAAATAAAAAAACGTATTAACTAATTAACTATTAAAAATAACAGATATATAAACTGATCTCAAAATCCAATGCTCCGGCCACATGCCAGGTTGCATTCAGTATGTTAATGTGGGATGAAGTAATAGATCTCGGCTACACACGCATTATATAATGTTCGAATGCATCTCAAGTATTGCGCCCACTTTTCCACTAAGCGCGTATCTCGGGTACACAGTACTCGATCGCTGCATTTTGAATGTATCTCGGTAGTACCCAGGTTATGCTTTGCTATGTTATTTCATATCCAGGGTACAATGTATTCAGAATGTGTGTTTAAGGTGCTTTTGGACACTGTATCCAGAATATGACTGACACTACAAGATTTTTATTTGTTTGTGGTAGTTTTTTAATGGGAGTTACTAAAAACCTCCATAATATATTTTATTTGTGACAAATTATAAAACCTCCCTAAATAATTAACAAAAACTCCCACTACTCTCAATCCAATCAATTATCAAAAAAATCCAACCCAAAATAAATATTCACTTAGCCCATATCCAACCAAAAAAAAAATCAAAATAGAGCTTCGAAAGAGAGGATGAAGGAGAGTGAGATCTCTTTGAAACCCTAGAATCTCAAAGTCATTGTCACCGGGTAATGATTCCATTCAGATCGTTGAGGGAGAGGACGAGAGCTTCAGTGATGATTCCATTCATATCATTGAGATAATGCTTAGATCTTCTTCTTTTTCCTCGTCTTCCACGACGGCTTCTTCCGTTGGTTCTACTTTTGCTCCGGTGGCTTGAAGCACTCAGAGCGCGGTTTCAGCGCGGATTTTCAGTGGCACTGGCTAAGGAAATCTAGAAGACGAGCGAGAGGGAGTCTCTGGAAGCTTCGATTGAAGCTGCGTTCAGAGCTATCAGATCTCGTGGAACTAATTCTCATGTCATTCCAAGTCATTCGGTGAGAATTTCTTCCTAATTTGTTCTTGTTTAGTTCGGGACTTAAATTTTCTCACTCACTTCCGTTCAGAATGTGTTCAGACAATCTCCGTGTTTGTGAGAAAGGAGAATTGAATTTGAGATCTCTATTAAGTCCAATTTGTGCCTAGTTCAGCTTCATACGAATACTTTCTCACTTGCTTCTATGATTTCAATTATTCTAGATTGCTATTTCTGCACCTCGTCTGTGGATTTCATGAATTAAATTGCAGAAAATGCAAGAATTGCAATCCTCAACTCAAGCTTCTCACGACTTCCAAAGTGAACGATAACTATTGTGGATTCAGGATCAGCATCTACTACAATTAATGATAGCAAAAAAGTTTCACGCCAAGACATTGAACTTGTAAGCAAATCATACTAGCTTGTCAAGAAGTTGATTTAAAAAAATAAAATAAAATAAAATCTTAAAACAAAATTTGTTTACAGATGCAGAATTTGATAGAAAGGTGCCTACAATTATATATGAATAAAGATGAAGTTGTGAAAACACTTTTGACCAAAGCAAGGATAGATCCTGGATTTACAATTCTAGGTATCCTTTGAAATTTTCTATCATGCAATTTATGTTTTTCATCCTCTTTGTAATATAAATAGTTGATTGTATGAGCTATTCAATTTATGTTCATACTATGGCTACAATGAGTTTCTAATTGGTGCTTTAGTGGAGGTTGGGACGAATTTCTATATTATTCTTAGATAATATTGTTGCATTTGTGAAGGGTTAGCATGAGAAATTATAATTTTATTTTTCTCAGATGTTTTTCGTTGTTGAACTTATGGAACTAATTGAAGCCTTTGAAAAGCTCAGGCCCGTTTGTCTAAGGACTAACACTTTGAAGGTATAATAACATATTCACTCCCAATTCAATGTTTAAATGTTATTATTAAATTATCCATGTTTCTTATTGATTGAGTTTATGTATTTTTTGTGCTCCTCTGTACAATCAGACACACAAACGGGATTTGGCAGATGTTTAATAAATAGAGGAGTAAATCTAGATCCTTTAAGCAAGTGGTCAAAGGTATGAATTCATGTTTTAATTTATGACTTATTATTTCTCGTATTCCTTTTTTGGTGAAGAAAATACAAGTAACAATCTAAATTTGTGACAGGTTGGACTTGTTATGTATGATTCTCAAGTACCAATTGGTGCCATTCCAGAGTATATGGCTGGTTTCTACATGGTGCATAATTTTTTATGAGATACCAAATACATGTTTCTATATGTGGTGGTTGATTAATGGTGAACATGTAAAATGATTGTATTTTCAAATAGATTCTTAAAAAAATGATATACTTGAAAGTCTGAATATAAGCACTTCTTGATTTCAATAGCAATGCATAAACCACTTTGCTTGCAATACTTATGTGATAATTCTGATGCCAGTTTATGCTCTATGCAGGGCTGCACCTGGAGGTAAAACGACTTATGTAGCTGCTCTTATGAAGAATACATGTGTCTATTAAAATTCATGAATCTTTTTTGTAGTTTCCTAATTCCTGTGCATTTTGGGTTGTGTAATTTTTTTTTTTGCATTAAACAACTAACTTGTTTCTTCATGTATTGCTATTTTCTCTATGTGTGTTAAACCTAGTTGGGATGATTTGACTATTTGCAATATTAAGTAATGACCAAGAAAGAGGAATCATATATTTTTATAAACTTTAAAGTGGTTGAGTTGCTTATGCTTCATGAAGGCTGCTATTTGCCGGCTCATTAAGCATTAGAGAACTTACACTAAACATTATGAGGTGTTAATTTGTTGAATGTTTATGCATGTATGTATGCTCTTTCCGTTGTTTATTTTTGAGTTGGTATCTCCCAATCTATTTTATCTTGTAAGTTGAATAACTGAATAAAATTGACCGTGTTTTGTAATATTAGATCCTCTAATTTTGAATTATTTTTGCAAATGAAATGAAGGTATTGCGGCTCAAGTCACTCACTGCAAATTTGCACCGAATGGGTGTGTCAAACACTGTAGTCTGCAATTACGATGGAAGAGAGGTTAGCATCTTTTCTCTAATCAATTACTGTTTATAATTTCTTACCAAAAGATTTTGAAGTTTGATGTCTTTATTGCTACTAAATTGTCTTGTTTGGTTTTGCATTTTTCTTACTGCATCTGGCTTGTGTGATGTCATACATAATTTAGTATTTTGGAAATTATTGAATATTGGCTATGGAGTTTTGTTCAATATAAAGCAATAAATACTTTCTGTTATAGTTGTAGCTGTTCATTTTTCTTTTATTGTAGATGTCTGTCTTGATCAAACTCTTCCAAAGAGGAGAATGAATGATTTCATGTATAATCGTCATTTCAACCATCCATGCTAACATCTATTCTGCATTTCTATTGTTTATTTCAGCTTCCAAAGGTGTTGGGTGTCAATGCTGTTGACAGAGTATTGTTGGATGCTCCCTGCAGTGAAACTGGGGTAAGAAGTTGGGGATTTATTTAAGTGATTTCTTCGTGTACTTGTCTTTTTTCCTCTAGAAACTAAAAATGGAATTGGAATTGGAATTGGAATTTTTTCCTCTAGAAGCTGAGAGTTAGAATCTTTAATGCTTCTTGAAAGGGTCTTCAAACTCATATTTTCTTGTAGTTATTCTTTTTTATTCTGACTTTTAGGTTGTTTTATGCTTCTATTAGCTAGATACATTGTATGCTTGAATTTCTGTTGTGGATGAAGTGATCATTTGACATTATATGGTTTGATACATTGACAAGAACTATTGATATTGAGAATTTTTTTATATATAGAGTTATGTCTTATATTGAGGAATTGTGTTATAAAAGATTTAGTTTTTAAATTTTGATATTAAAAAATAAATTTTTAATTTGAGAGTATGTAAATGAGATGAGATTAATGAATGATTTGAAATTAAAAATAAATAAATAATTACAGGATTTGTGGAGGGTTTGAAATCTCACAAAATAGTTAATTTTTTTAAATTAAAAAATCAATTTGTGGGAGTTTTAAACTGCCATAAAAATTATTTAAAATTATCACAAAAGTCCAATATAAAACTCCCATTAAACACACACAAAACCCCCCACTGAATATATTGTGGAGGTTTTTAAAAACCTCCACAAAAGATCTCGTGACACCTCAAATTTTGGGAGTTTCAGAACCCCCACGAACCATTTGGTTGGGATTATAAATCTCCACAAATAAGAGAAAAAACTGTCACAAATAAACAAAAATCTTGTAGTGTGATTTTGGATAAATATAAATACACCATTGATTACATATTGTTGTAAATATTATATTTAAATAATTTAAATAAAAAAATCACAATGTGATCTATAGAATTATTAGACATGTAAGTTTTTATTTAGTTAATAAATGTTATTGAGATAGAAAATATATTTTTAATGTATTTTGTAATAATTATTAGAATTATATTTTAGATATATTTAAATTTTATTAATTATTAAAAGCTAATTGTG
>NC_029777.3:87409622-87458034 GCF_000817695.3 Arachis duranensis
TTAAATATTTAATTAATATGTTTATAGTATTGTAATTATGTTTTTAAATTTGTGGATATAATAATTATTGTTATCATTATAATAATAAGTTAGTTAAGTAATTAATATAGATTTTGTCAGATAGATTTAGTATATTTTGAGTAGTTAATGATACAATTGTTATTATAATTATATTATATTAGATATGTGTTAATAAAACAGAGATATGTTTAAATTTTATTAAGTAATTAATATATTTATTATAATTAAGTTTTATGAATTTTTTTTAATGTGATATTTAGTTATATTTTGTAGGGTTTATAGATGTTGACGTATAATCATTTACTGTCACCGGATCCGTACAATGCGATTGTGTAGGGACATTTACGGAAGATTAGTTTTATCATGTTTCCCTTATTAGAGCTATTCAGTGTCAGTTAGCAATAGTTAAAGCACTAATCGACAGATGGCATCCTAACACGCATACATTTCACTTTCTGGTTAGTGAGCATCACATTGAAAGATGTGGTTATAATTCTTGGTCTTTTGACTAATGATTTTCTAGTGACAGGAGTGACCACAAGTAGTTACGATGTGCCAGAGGTTGAATCCTTGCACCAAAGATTTTTTTGTGAATCAAAGTAAGGAAACACAAGCATTATTTTTTCTAAGAATTTAACATCTCTGAAACATTTAACATTCCCTATCCTTGATTACTTCTCTAAAATCTCTAAGCCTTCTCTCGTTCTCTCAATTCTCTTATCCACTGTTCTTAGATGTTTCTTGCTTCAATATGTTAATCCTTGTGAGAATGATATCCACTCACTATGGTATTACTAAATGCAATTTGGTGCACTTACCAATATCCGAGCATATCAATTTTGGCTCATCACCATCTTTCAGCAAAACTGCTGTTTTCCCTACCCTACTTGGCTTCGTCGTGAACAACCTTGCTCCACCACCCACTTGCGCTTTCACCACCATGGTTCGCAGCTGCCGTCGCCGCCCTCTGTAATACCCGGTCTAACCGAAATTAATTAAATAATGAGTTAAGTAGGAGCGAATATGGTTGGAAGATTTGGCAATTGGAATTTGATGATTTAAATATGATATTTGGATTCAGTGAATTTTTTCTGAGTCGGAAGACATAGTTTTCTGCGTAAAAGCGCGTAGTGGAATTTTGATCGGCAGTACCGGCTGAGACCTGTCTGGTACTGCAGCTGAGAAAATTGATTATGAGTAAATAAGATTAAGAAATGAGGAATTATAATTAGGGGAGGTAGAAATATTTGAAGTGCGATTTAGAGCGCTAATCTTAAAGGTTTTGGTCCAAAATTGGGCCAACGGACAAAAATAAGTGAACCGGGCCTAAGTGAGCCCAAGACCCAACATATATAAACATTAGTTATGAGCATTTCATCTCATTTTGCCCTAAAGAATGAGTGTTGGGCGCTGAATTGAGAAGAGAAAAGAGAAGAGAGAAAACATAACTCTCTTTGATCTTCAAACCACCATAACTTGAGTTACGGAGCTCCGATTGACGAGCCGTTTGCGGCCACGCATCGCTCTTTTCATCCTCTACAATTCTATCTAAGTTTTGTGGTGAGTAATCCACTGTCCTCTACCTAGTTTCCATTTTCCTCTTCAAATTCGAATTTGGTTTGGGTTTTGAGGAAACCTTGTGATTTTAATTGTTTAGGAGTGCTCTAGTATGAGCCATGGGTGATATTCATCACAAACTTCAGTGGGTTAAGGTAAGAAACCCTCCAACCCTTGTGAATTGTCATTTTTATGAGCCCTAGGCTGATATATGTATGTAATATTGGTTATGTTAGTGCATTTGATGGTTTTGGTGCACAATTGGGAGATTGGTATTGCTTGAGGAGCTTTGGTGAGGTTTGGGGCTAAGGTTGGTGGAGACTTCCAAAGAAGAGGCTCAATTGATTTGTCTACAAGAGGTACGGTTTAAGTTTCATTTAAGTACCGTATGGTGTCATGAGAATTCCTAGGCTAGATGCCCCTAGGATTAAGTTTGGATTTTGTAAATGGTTGGTGCTATTATACATAGTTGGTATGTAATGTGAATTGATGATTGGGTTGAGAATTGTGTGGCCTTGTATGCTTGGTGTATTGAAAATTTGATGTATTGGGTAATGAGTATTAATTTGTGGTTTATGCATTTAAATTGTGAAATTGGGCCGGAGGTCGTAAATTTCGGGTCGGAGGCCGGAAAGAGGTAAGGGAGGTAAGTTGATGTGTGCATTGTGGTGTGCGCGGGTGCGCCGTTGTGCTGCACCCAATGCCCAGCCATTTTCCAGAGGGTTGTGCCTGAACTGTGCCTGTTTTGTGCCTGGGGCACGAGAGCACCCACGCGTTCGCGTGGTGGACGCGTGCGCGTCGCTTGGGTATTTTTCAATCCACGCGTTAGCTTGCATGACGCATACGCGTCGATGAGTTTTGTGACCATCCACGCGTGCGCGTGAAGTACGCGTGCGCGTGACCCTGTTTTCATCCCAAAGTTGATTTTTGAGTTTTGAAAACTAAATCTCATACTTCTAAGCCTCCGATCTCACCCCTTATGTATTAAATCATTATGATATGCCTAGCATTGAGAAAGAAGCTAGGGGATGTGGTAACTTGCGAGTGAAGCAAGGGGAAAAGTTATGATCAATGATGATCAACGATGATTATATGAGATATGGAGGATGACGGTGGAAGTACCGTGTATGCCATGAGCCGAAGGGCTATGTTTATTGATAAATGGCTAGTCCTTGATTGAACCATGAGCCGGATGGCTGAGTTATTGTCGGGTTACAGCAAAGCCATTATTGATTATAGCTGAGTATATGATTAATGAATGAATGTGTTAAATGGATAATAATGGAAAATGTTGAAATGTGATGTGTAACCCCGGGTAGTAGGCAGTGGCGTTGTCCACTTGCTCCGGGTATGAGACGGAAAAGGATGTTTATGATAAATGAGTTAATTATGGAGTTTTGAATGAATGTAACTCTGATACTTGGGTAGTAGTAAGGATTGGGGTTCGTCCCACTTGCTCCAGGTTAATGTTTGAGATTTGATAACAATGAGGATTGATAATATGAATTGAGATCGAATGAATATATGTTTGAGATACCTGGACAGTAGCAAGGGTTGTGGTTCGTCCCGCTTGATCCGGGTTAATGCTTAAGATACTTGGGCAGTAGCAAAGGTTGTGGTTCGTCCCACTTGCTCCAGGTCAGAGATTGTGACGCCTGGGTAGTAGCGGCAGTAGTGGTGAATCCACTCGCTCCAGGTTGAGCTTTTAAACACCTGCCTGGGTAGTAGCCACAGTAGTGGTTGTTCCACTGGCTCTGGGTTGAGCGAGTAGTAGCAAGGGGGTTGTAGCTCAAACCTACTTGCTCCGCAAGGGGTGTTTCTGTCCAATGGTTAGCTACCAGGACATGTTGGGTTGGCTATATAACCGACATATGATATCATCAGCCATAGGGCAGGCATACATCATTTGCATATGTTTGAATTGTTTGGGTTTGCCTATTTGTTTTGGATTTCTACATCATATATGCTATGTTACCTTATTATGTGCTACTTGTTCTACTTGTACCTTATTTGTGTATTACTTGTTTGTATTGCTTGTGTTTGTGCAACTGAGAGATCCCTCATGTTGGTGTCGGTGGATGTTGAGGATTGTTCTTGATGAGATGAATTGATGATGCGATTGCATGATTATGATAATTTTTGAATGAGATAATTTGAGCCCCCTGGGTAGACGCAGTGATGTGATTTCACTAGCTCCAGGTGAGGGTATGATGTATTGATATAGAGTTGTTGAGGCAGAACAACTGGTGATGGTTTTGCTTATGATTCTGAGTCTGATTCGTGGAAGATTCAGCGAGTTAGGAAACATGTGTAACATGAACTAGATTTAGTATCCCTTTACGACAGTTGCCTATTCATGGATTAGTGAGAATCTAGGCTGGATACTTGGTGAAAAGGAGTTTAGGATGCTTAGTGAGTTTTTATTGCAGTGCATTGTATTTATTTGGTACTTTTACCGTACTGGGAACCCATAGGCCCGGGGTTCTCATTCCGTATATATCTATTATTTTTCAGATACAGGTCCAGGTGCTCAGAAGTGAGCTGTGGTTCATCTGAGAGATGGCGAAGATATTTATTTTCTCTACTTTGTGTTTTGCTTAGAATCTCTCCACCGTTGTTTTGAAAAGATTATATTATGTATTGAACTCTTTTGGAACTTGCCTATAGAGGCTCTTATGTTTCCTTTGAGAGAGATTAGGATATACTGTTGTCAACTACTTTCATTCTGTACCCTAGCCAGCCTAACTTCGCGGGTCGTGACTAGTGGCTATTTACTTATGTTATATATATCTATCTGTTATCTATCTCTTAATCTCCTTTATGCCTTGTCCGTATATCGCTTTTGGCTTCACAGTTTAACTTTTCGTTGTCGAAACGTGAGTGATACGTCTTTGCGATTTTATTTCTACTCTTTTCAGGCTTCTCGATTAATACTCCTTTCGAAATTACCTATATTTATATATTAAAAATCCACCTAAGAGTCGTACCACCGTAATATCATTGACTTATGACTCGAGCATAAGGATTTGAATATTAGGGTGTTACACCCTCTGCCTCTGCCTGCGCCATGCACCACCACTTACTTGGTCGTGCCTTGCTCCACCATTGCCACCAACGATTCTTCTTCCTCCTCAGCTGTTGACCCTCTTCTTCCCTAACATTAGCAACTCTCTAAAACTTTCCTCACTGTCAATGGGGGTTGTCTTTGCTAAATGTAACTCGTGGAAAGCTATTCAGGGTTTCATTCTATGAATAAATCGTTACAGCCTATTGTGCATTAGCTTATTACATATAAATCGTGCTAGGCTGTTACGTGTTATGGGATACACATAAATTGTCCTACCTTAATGTGTTTTTGGGTAAAAGCATGTAAATCCGCTTAGCCTGTGATGATTTATGTTGAGTTTGGGAAGGTCATTACCCTGGGACGATATATGTGCATTTTTTAGAAGAAATCTAGACATAAATCGTCTTAGGGTGTAACGTTTAATATATAATCTAAAACACAGTTCAGGGATGATTTATATATTAATAGGAATAGAGAATTCACGTTTTAAAAATTGATCTAGGGAAATCAAGTAATTTTGGAATATCATTATTTTATTTAAGTAAAAAAGCCTATTTTTAATAATAATTATTTTTATAAATAACTTTTTTAAGCTACATGTTTGTAAACTATTTATTAATAAAGGTCGTAGAAATTATTTATTATATTAGTTTATTTTTAGTACTGTGCATGTGAGTAGGATTGTAGTAAAATGATCATGTGTATGATGCACATAGCTTCTCGCAAGGAATAATCACCTGATGTTGGCATCACATAGACCACGAGAAATTGTAACACGTGTCGTGGGGTCAGCTGGGACTCTACTTTTCCCTACCTCCATTACTTTTTGCGACCTACGAAAAGAGCTTGATAAAGACACGATATATTGTTAAAAATAATTATATTAATATGTTTATGCTAAATATATTGTTAAAAAAATTTTGCTAGGTATATGAATATAGTATTACAGAAAGTTAACTACTAATAATATATAATTACAGAAAGTTAACTACTAATTATATAATAAATATAAACATATATATTAATTCAGATCTGCTATACATTCAAGTTTTATTGCCATCCAAGTCTAACCAAATAGGCCCAACACCAACAAAAATCACTCTCATCAAAAGAGTATGTAGCATGCAATCGAAACCCCAAACAAACGTTACCTATCACTTTGCGCTCTAATGTGAAAAACTGCTCATATCTCCTACTCAAAATTGCAACAAAAGAATTTGAAATCTCCCTCAAAATCTCTAAAAAATCTTTCAAACTCTCTGCAAAAACTATAGGAAAATTCGATGATGTGTTTGAGATCATCAACAAAAAACACAGAAAAAGAACAATAAAGATTCCTCAAATTACTGATAAAACTACTTGTTTATTATGTTCAGTTTTCTCCTTCGTATTTCTCGCATTTTTACTAGTTCAGTTTAGGGTTTAGTGGATCGAGTTCGTTCATTTAGTAGAACAAGTTTCTCTTATTCAAATTTTTTTCTTTTTTTTCTGTAACTAGGGCATCAAATGAAACTATAGTAGTTGTGCTGCATTTTAGTTGAGGTTTATTTGGTTTCGTTCCATTAAGTAATTTCGGTTCATTAAATAGTTTTGGTTCATTTCTTAGTTTATTGATGTTCATTTGGTTTGGTTTCGCTTGAGTTTGTTGAACTTGTTTATATGCTTGTTTAGTTAGATATAGCTCTGATATTTATCAGTTGAATACACTTGAATAATTTATAATAAGATTCAATTTTCCTTGCGATATATGTGTTGGTTGTGATTTTCTTATCACTCATTAGTCATTACTCTAATCATGTTTTGTCAAGGGATATGTTTAATACTTGGTAACAATTTTTATTCTCCCTTTTAATGAATGTTAGGATATAAAGCTTTTTTTTTCACTGTAATATTTTGCTATCATCTTTAGTGGTTTTGATTTTCTCTAGTGCCATCATTAAATAATTTTGATTCATTTCTTAGTTTATTTGGATCTAGAAATGAATTTGATGTGTTTTTATTAATGATTTAGTCTTTTTGACTGCTTGTTCAAATCTGAACTAATTTCGATTCATTTGTGGATTAACTGAGGTTCACTTGATGCTGCTGTTAAGTATTGACCAAATTTTTAAACATAGTTGATCCTCTACATCTAAATTAATACATATTAATAAATTTATTTCAATTGTACGAATAAGTTGATGCTTTCAGACATGAATATGATCTAACTATTCTCTTGGACAAGATAAATAAATTGAGAGATAAAGTCATTGAGGGATCTGAAGGCATAAGAATCTCAAAGCCATTTGCTACATGATGCGTGAGTATCTTTCCTATCTTTTCCTAGTGAATTTGCATCTAATTTATTGAGTTTAATAAAGAATTAATTATCTTTTAGCCAATATGGATCCTACTTTGAGTCTTTTGAAATTTTATTTATTTTAGGAAGCATTCGGCTGGATTTGATGGAGTTTTTGTAGCACAAGAACAAAAGGAGATGGCTGCGAGGAGCGACGCATACGCGTGACTGATGCGTACGTGTGATTTGAAGAATTGCACAACGACGCGTGCGCGTGACCAACGCATTCATGTGACTTGCAAAAAAGACCATCGACGCGTACGCGTGATTGACGCATACGCGTGACATGCGCCACGTGCAGAAAATGCTGGGGGTGATTTCTGGGCCCCATTTTAGCACCCAAGTTAGACGCAAATCCAGTGAAGCTAAGTGGTCCCCACGTTACAAGACGTGGAGTAGTTAATTAATTCTGATTTAAATTCAAATTTGAATTTGAAAATAGGAAAAGATATTATCTTAATTTTAGATATTAGATTTTAAATTAATTAGGATTAGTTATAAAAAGGGAAGACTTCTCTTCTATTGACATTCCATTGAGGGGGATTCCATTAGGGAATTCTATACAAATTTACATCTCTCAATCATGAGCAACTAAACCTCCACTGTTAAGGTTAGGAGCTCTATCTATTTGTATGGATTGATTCATTTGCTCTTTCTAATTTAATTCATGTTTTGATTTATATTTCAATAATTGTTTTCGTTCTTTATTTTATGAATTTGGGTGGAACAGAATTATGACCCATGTTCTAATTGAGTTCTTGTATAACATGGAAAAACTCTTTACTTGAACAACAGCTTGAAAACATATTATCCTGAATTTCTAATTATTTGTATTTAATGGGATACGTGACATATAATCTCCTTATTTTTGGATAATTAGGATTCTTGTGGCATATAAACTGGAATTTGATCATCACCCTCTAATTGGAATTAATTGACCAAGGAATTGGTAGTTAATGAATTTTAGAGGAGACTAGGAAGGTCTAAGGAATTAGGGTCTAGTCACATATAGTTTGCCATGAATTAAATCTTGCATGATTAAAAAAGTTAGTAAGAAAAATCAATCCGGAAAATAGATAACTCTGAAACCTTAACAGTTTTCTCCATATTTTATTCCCAACTCATTGCTGCTTGCTTTCTGAAATTCTTAATTTTACTGTTTAATGCTCTTTGAATACCAAAATACTCTTTTCTACTTGCCTAACTAAGCCCATCAAACACTATTGTTGCTTAATCCATCAATCCTCGTGGGATCGACACTTACTCACGTAAGGTATTACTTGGTACAACCCGGTGCACTTGCCGGTTAGTTTGTGGGTTATAAAATATCGCATCAAGTTTTTGGTGCCGTTGCCAGAGATTGATAGTGACTAACAACTATTAGTTGTTTGATTGCTTAGATTATGCATTTTAGTTTTAATTTTATTTAATTTTTGTTTTAGTATTATTTTCAAAAAAAATTATTTTGATCTGTTTTATTTAAAAAATAATGTAGAGAATTATGTGCAGACGATGATCAAGAACCAGGAAGGGGAACAAGCAAATTCCTTCCCAAGAGATACAATGCAAGATCCTATGGAAGAAAGTGAGGAAACCAATCAAAGGAGTTTATACTCCAGTGAATTAGAGAGCTTTCCACCCTTACATATGGAAGAAGTGGAAGATGCACAACCTCCCATGCCCTTGGTAAGCAATGAAAAAGAGATTGAATTAGAAAAAAGCTGCCAAGAGGAAGAGGTTGAAATTGAGGAAGCTTGCAAAGAGGTAGAAGAATTTAAAGAAGAATACAAGGGAGTGGAGCTTGCAAGACCTCTTCCAAAGCCATCACCATCCAATACAACATTCAACTGGGTAAAATTCCTATCCTTAACCTTTACTTTCCCACTTGAATATAGGCTACTAGAGATGGATAGTCAACTTAGAGCTCTTTGTGGCATTAAGAGTAAGAAGAAGATGGTTAGTGGTAAGAGTTGTCAAGCAAGGTTCAATATGGTTGCATGCTCCAAATTGAAGTGCAGGAATTGGAGTAGAGCTCAATTAAATGGATCTAGAAGGTTGTTTGGATGTCTCTGTGAGAATTCAGATTGCTTGCCACCCGGTGGAAATAATGGTGATCCACAAGAAGACGGGTGTAAAAGCAAGGTTTGGGACCCTGGAATTCATTCCCACAATCAACTCTCTTGGGGCCTTGTCACTTGCTTCAACTTGCTCGAAGGCGTTATGCACCTAGTTTGGGATCCCGGTCGCCATTGGAATTACAAACATTGGTGGAGATTCCTGGATCAGTACAAGCACAAACCACCATGACAAGGAGCTCACCACATGTCCAACTTAAGGACTTTAACTAAAAGTGCTTGGTGGGAGACAACCCACCATGGTATGATCGTTCCTTTTCATTCTTAGTTATTTTTTGTAGTAGTAGTTTTCTTATTTATTTGATTTTTATTGAGTTCTTACTATATTTCTGATCATGCAGCTAATTTAGAACAGAAACCGAAAAAAAGGAGCACCCGATGCGCGAGCATCGCTGATGCGTACGCGTCAAATGGGTATACATGAAAAATAAAAATGAACAAAGAGTTGCGCGGGAGTGGTGCAGGAATGATGCCTTTCACACAAACAAGCCCACGCGAATGCGTATCCCACGCATGCACGTCATTGGTGATTTTGGCACACCACACGTACGCGTCAGTGACGCGTACGCGTGACCTGGAAAAATAGCGTAAATATATGTTTTGATAGAGAATTGTGCGTGCACGCGGGTGGTTTTGCGTGAATCGCACAAAACTCAGGCACGCGTACACGTGCCTGATGCTTACACGTCATTTAGAAAATTCCGCGACCCACGCTTACGCGTGCTGCACGCGTACGCGTCGCCTGCACCACACAATTACACTAGTTCGCCGCGCAGTTTTAATTTTCTTTCTCTCTCTCCCAATCCTAATTCTCTCTTGTTCCTTTATCCTTTTATTCTTCTTTCATCTTATTATTTGTTTTTGTTTTCAGATTTTGTTTGCTTGAGGACAAGTAAACATTTAAGTTTGGTGTTGACGCTTCGCTTAAAGCTTTTTTGTTTATTCCTATGGCACCAAAAGGGAGGCGAATCATCTTCACGGAGGAGCACAACCTGAAGAATAAAAAGACCACTAGGATAATTAAGGTGGTTGAGTTCTTTTCATTTTTTATTCCTCCCTTATTTTTCTATGTTATGTTCCAGTTTTCTGCTATTTTGCTTTGTCTGTTGCATGATCCTTTATTAGTGAGAATCCTAGGTCTAGTTTAGTTTTTCCTTAAATACTTTAATTCTGAAAAGATGTCTCATGTATTACTCACTAAGCTTGAATTCAAATAAAAAAATACAGAAGTGATGTATTGCATGAGAAATTGAGTTAAATTTAAGAGTAGTCTTATTTACTTAAATGTGGTGGTATTTTCTGTAATTCTGAATGCATGACATGAACAGTGCATATTTTTTATAGTGAAGTTTATGAATGTTAAAACTGTTGGCTCTTGAAAGAATGATAAAAAAAGAGAAATATTATTGATAATCTAAAAAATCATAAAATTGATTCTTGAAGCAAGAAAAAGCAGTGAAAACACAAAGCTTGCAAAAAAATAAAAAAAGAAAAAAAAGAAAAAGGAAGCAAGCAAAAAAAGCCAATAACCATTTAAACTAAAAGGAAAAGGGTAAAAAGGATCTAAGGTTTTGAGCATTGATGGATAGGAGGGCCCAAAGGAATAAAATACTGGTCTAAGCGGCTAAATCGAGCTGTCCATAACCATGTGCTTGTCGCGTGAAGGTGTCAAGTGAAAAGCTTGAGACTAAGCGGTTAAAGTCGTGATTCAAAGAAAAAAGAGTGTGCTTAAGAACTCTGGGCACCTCTAACTGGGGACTCTAGCAAAGCTGAGTCACAATTTGAAAAGGTCACCCAGTTATGTGTCTGTGGCATTTAAGTATTCGGTGGTAATATTGGAAAACAAAATGCTTAGGGTCACGGCCAAGACTCATAAAGTAGTTGTGTTCAAGACTCAACATACTGAACTAGGAGAATCAATAACCCTATCTGAATTCTGAGTTCCTATGGATTCCAATAATTCTGAACTTCAAAGGATAAAGTGAAATGCCAAAACTATTCAGGATTGCAGTTGTAAACCCCACTATAAGAAGAGACATGAGCTTAATCGAACTCTCATTCTCATGCAAATTCACATCCTAAGCTTATATTAGTTTTGGTTGCTTGAGGACAAGCAATAGTTTAAGTTTGTTGTTGTGATGCGTGAGCATATTTCCTATCTTTTCCTAGTGAATTTGCATCTAATTTATTGAGTTTAATAAAGAATTAATTATCTTTTAGCCAATATGGATCCTACTTTGAGTCTTTTAAAATTTTATTTATTTTAGGTAGCATTCGGCTAGATTTGATGAAATTTCTGCAGCACAAGAACAAAAGAAGATGGCTGCGAGGAGCGATGCGTACGCGTGATTTGGAGCTTTCCATGGCGACGCATGTGCGTCACTGACGCGTACGCGTGATTTGAAGAGTTGCACAGTGACGCGTGCGCGTGACCAACGCGTCCACGTGACTTGCGAAAAAGACCATCGACGCGTACGCGTGACTGACGCATACGTGTGACATGCGCCACATGCAAAAAACGTAGAAAATGTTGGGGGTGTCTAGTGAAGTCAAGTGGTCCCCACGTTACAAGACGCGGAGTAGTTAATTAATTTTGATTTAAATTCAAATTTGAATTTGAAATAGAAAAAGATATTATCTTAATTTTAGATATTAGATTTTAAATTAATTAGGATTAGTTATAAAAAGGGGAGACTTCTCTTCTATTGACATTCCATTGAGGGGGATTCCATTAGGGAATTCTATACAAATTTATATCTCTCAATCATGAGCAGCTAAACCTCTACTGTTAAGGTTAGGAGCTCTGTCTATTTGTATGGATTGATTCATTTGCTCTTTCTAATTTAATTCATGTTTTGATTTATATTTCAATAATTGTTTTCGTTCTTTATTTTATGAATTTGGGTGGAACAGAAGTATGACCCATGTTCTAATTGAGTTCTTGTATAACTTGGAAAAGCTCTTTACTTGAACAACAGCTTGAAAACATATTATCCTGAATTTCTAATTGTTTGTATTTAACGGGATACGTGACATATAATCTCCTTATTTTTGGATAATTAGGATTCTTGTGGCATATAAAATAGAATTTGATCATCACCCTCTAATTGGAATTAATTGACCAAGAAATTGGCAGTTAATGAATTTTAGAGGAGACTAGGAAGGTCTAAGGAATTAGGGTCTAGTCACATATAGTTTGCCATGAACTAAATCTTGCATGATTAAAATAGTTAGTAAGAAAAATCAATCCGAAAAATAGATAACTCCGAAACCTTAACTATTTTCTCCATATTTTATTCCCAACTCATTGCTGCTTGCTTTCTGAAATTCTTAATTTTACTGTTAAATGCTCTTTGAATACCAAAACACTCTTTTCTGCTTTCCTAACTAAGCCTATCAAACATTATTGTTGCTTAATCCATCAATCCTCGTGGGATCGATCCTTACTCACGTAAGGTATTATTTGGTACGATCCGGTGCACTTGCCGGTTAGTTTATGGGTTATAAAATACCGTATCACTACCCTCTCAAGTCCTTTCTGTAGATTATCATATGGGGATATAGAAAGTAAATAGGTTCAATCTTCTAAGTTGTAATGAATTTCTATTGACATTCTTAAACACTATTTTGTAAGAAATTGTAAAGAGGTAAGCACTTCTTTGACTCTTTGTAAATGCTTTGAATGAATTTAGGTTCACACTAAATAGATTGAATGTATTTATCAAACCTCAATAGCAGCAAAAACACAAATAAACCAAAATTTAGACATAAATGAACCAAAATTTATTCTAATAAATACATAAACTGTTTACCACAACACAATTGCAGAAACTAATTTGAAAAACCAAAAAGTGACTATTCAATAAAACATAACACAAATCAGAAATTAATCCTCATTTTCATCAAAGGAGAAAATATTATATGATTAAAATATAAATAAACTGAAATTTATTTTACTAAACACCGAAATTTCTATCATAGTGTGTCATATCCTCTCCAGGATAATTTATATCCTCTGCATGATAAAGGCTAGAGCTTGACTGAATCATTGATCCACCATCTAAAAGGTTCAACTGTAAAAGAAGTAAATTATATATTAGCAAATGTATTAACATGCACAGACACATTTTTGCCTAATCAAAAGCAAATCAATGTTACCTCACTTAGAGCTGCCTTTCTCTTTTTCTTTGATGTATTTGCGATCTTTTTTTTCATATTCGATCACAATCTATTCTGGGACGTCCTCTTGTTTTAACACGTGGGGGACTTTAAAGGTCGTTAACATCATTCAATGTAATATCTTCATGAGATAACAAACATTTACCTTTACTTTCGCTTGATATTCTTGCATTTCAGTCGTGGCATATTATTATAACAACACCATTGTATAATAACTCACCTAGACTGCAAATGAACCGAAATATTATTATAACAAATAAACCAAAAATTGTGAATTCTATAAATTCAGAAACTCCTGTATTGTATCCAAATTCATAAACATCACTGATTTTAGCAAAGAAGAATGAAATTATTCATTATTACTTTATTCAATTGTATTAGATTTCATTCCATTCCATTCAATTTATCTTGAAAGTCATCTCATCCCAACCTTTGGGATAAATTATTCATCGATAACACACCTAGACTGCAAATGAACCGAAATATTATTATAACAACACCATTGTATAATAATAAATAAACTAAAAATTGTGCATTCTATAAATTCAGAAACTCCTACATTCTATCCAAATTCAAATCCGTAAACAATACTAATTTTGGCAAAGAAGAATGAAATTATTCATTATCACTTTGTTCAATTGTATTAGGTTCCATTCCATTCAATTCAATTCAAAATTGTTGAAGAATAAAACTGGATAAAATTAAGAACGATCAAAACCTCATCCACTTGATTCGATTCAGAAGAATAATCCAAGTTACCCTCATTCAACTAATTTGAACTTGAATCATTTATTATTTTGGAACACGCAAAACCTAAATGATTTTAATTACACTGTTCGATTTAAAAAAACAAATACGGATACAAAATCTGAAGAGAAAGAGAATAAAATCCGAAAAGAACACAAGAAAATCGAAAAAGAAAATAAAATATGAAGAGAAAGAGAAAATAATCAGACAAAAACTCAGAAAAATTAGAGACGAAGGGAAGGTTTATGTTGACGAAGAGCGAACAAGAGGAGGTTTATGTTAAAAGTCTATTATAAGTGGCACGTGACTTCAAATCACTTGGTTAGACTTGGTTAGTAAAAATACTTGAATGCATAGGATTTCTAAAATTAATTACGGCACATATATATTTAATTATATATTAATTCCAGTATTTATATATTTTAAAAATAGAAAAAGGGGAAATCTCTTCTAGGTCTAAGCGAGTTTTTATTTTAAAAAATTTTAAAAATATAAAAAAATTATTCTCGCTTTTAAAGAAGTTTTTTGGTTAATTTTTAAAAAAATAAAAAATATCTCGTACATTGAAAAAGAGTAAATTTACCATCCCATCTTTTAATATTACTAGTAAAGTGTCCCGTGCGATGTATGGGTATGATAAATTTAATAAAAAAATTTAATTTTAAGATATTGTTAGATTAAGTACCTAAACATGGGACTTTTATATTAAATTGGATCATAAGAATAAGGATATGTGATTTTACTTTATAAAAGAATGCAAAAATATATAAGATAAAATTAACAATGCCGCTTAATTATAATAAAAACATTATAGTATAATAATTATATAATAAAATTGTTAACAAAACAATCTAATATTAAAGTACCATAAAAATTTTAACTATAAATTAAAATTTTAATGAACAAATTATTACCTTAATATAATAATAAATGTTTTTTGTTTATGACTCAAAGACATTAAGTCAGGCCTAAAAAGAAGAAAAGCCCACCGAAAAAGACGGCTTCTTTTATTCCTACTCGACCTCATAAAGGTCGGGTACGACAATTGCAGTCCTACTTATCTGAGTTAGCAACTAACTCCTAAGATTTCTCTCTCTCTCTCTCTCTTTTCTAGAAGGAAGATCTCAATAACTTTCTCAGATCAGAGGAATGACCTTCCACTACCAAAGGTGGAACAACACTAAAAGGTAGTTATTACTCCTACTATAAACACACTGAGGTCCTCAGGTATATTTCAGACCCAATCTATTAAAAATCTACTTAAAACCCTTGCTAAGTTAAGCATCGAAATATCTTGTAGGTAGTACCCTCCACCTGTCCTCAAACAACTTAGACAGATTCATCATCGTTGGAGAAGGCGTCGGACAGATCATCTAAAGGCATTTGGATCTTATGTTCAAGCCCAAAGCAACTCAGTTTCAGGTAACCCCCAAAATATTTATTATATCATTTACTAAAAAAAATGATGAAAATTAATTGATAAAAACTACAATATAGTGCAATATAATTAAGAATGGCAAAACTTCCCGAAACATGGGGATCCCCATGGAGACCGCCCCAAATAAAGACTCGAAGACGGAGAATTTTCTCCGTGAGGATGGGATAGGGGGTAAAATTCTCCTGAAGCAAGCGCGAAGATTCGAGCGAGGATCTTCACCACGTCCCTACTAATCTCTAAATTATTAAATTTATTTAAATATCCTTAATAATTTATTTTTAATGTAAATTTTTTAGTCATTTCACATAATATATATATGTATCTTCTTTCCATGACTATGGTGTGTTATTTTATATTTTTTGACTTATAATCTTGAACAATACTCTATTTATATGTTGTAATAATATTTGGTTATTTTTTAATCTTTTATTAGAATTTTCATATAAATTATTAATATAAAGATATGGAGAATGGAGTCCTTGCAGAGAATAGGGCTCTGCAAAAAAATGGGAATGAGGACAGAGAGCAAATTTAAGGATAGGGATGGGAAACAGGGAAGCATCCTCCGTCCCCGCCCTACCCCATTACCATCCCTAAATATAATCATCACCACATCTAGATAATAAACTCTTAAAAATCATATGATTTGAAGATAAATGATATTATTAGTGAAACTAAAAAAGTAACACAACTTCTAGAAAAAATCAACAAAAAATTCTAATATACTAAAACTTGCACAAAAAGTATTTTAATAATTACAAATAAAAACTATAAGCTATGATGCCTATCAACCTTCAATTTCAAACATCACTGTAGATACTATACCAAAAACGCAAACATCTTTAGCCTTAGAAATATTTTTGTTCCTTCTGGACTACCATCAAATCAAATGGTGCTCAAAGTTGAGTCATGTCTCATAACTATGGGTTCCATCTATTTTAAGTCCATTTCTTCCAACTACGCTTGCATTAAATCCCTGAATGAAATCTTTTGAGTAGTTACAAACCATTAATAGATGCACCAAACTAGCCTATGTTTGGACTTGGAGATAATTTATTTAGAATAGCACTCTTGATCTCAACCATTTTACCATTCAACTCTTCCCAAGGTTGTATAGAATTTTCTCAATTGCTTCCTTCGAATCATAGGTGATGAATTCAAACCCTCTACGCCTTTAGCTGTTATGATGATACATCACAACCACATTTGTAATTATTGCGAATTATATTGATCAAAGTACTTCTTGAAGTCGCTCTTAGTAACCATGGATGCTAGACCTCCACCATATATTTTCTTTGTCTGGGATGGAGTAGTACAAAGTGAACTCATGCTAATGCTTTTGTTAAGAACATTCTAGCCATCTCCGGGAACCTTTTTTAATTTTTTTGCTTCAACCTACATGTTGAATATGTTGAATACGTGATTAAAAAATTCAATTTAAAAGCAGGTTACTAAATAATAAAAAAGTGGAATATTATCGAGATAACAAAGATCATGGACCACAAATAAATTTAAGAAAAATGTGTAGTAAGAATGCATATTATGTAACAAAAATTTCACTAAAAATTTGATTTACTCTAAAATAAAGACTCAAATGATATGATCATTTGAGCGATTTTTTACATGATTTCTACCATTAACTTATCAACATTAATTAAGCCTTTGATAAAATGTATAAAAGCAAAATATATTCAATTAAGTAAACTACAAAATAATGTGACTGCTCATGCATCTAATAATCTCAGTTTAGCAAACAAAGAGTGTAAACATGCAACAGATCTGTATTTTTACAATATGATTATGAACATCTAAATTTCATCACCATGAACACAAAATGCAAATGCAAATTCTCATTCAAATATTTAACAAAAAAGCAAAACCAAACTTCTAATACTTATCAAATATCCATCTATCGGACTCACAATTCTAAAATCTTGTAAAATTAAAGGTGCATCATATAATGCATCAACAATCACAATAATCCAATTTAATAAATTTGATGTTTTGAATTCTTTATCATTGTGAGGAAAAGCATCTTGATTCATGTTGTCAAAATAGAGCGCAATGCAACAGTGAGAATTTGAGCACCAACATATTAAAAAAGTATTCAAATATAAATATTAAATAAAGACAAGTAAACTTACAGTTCTGCCATCAATGACATGTTTCTCCAATGTTGTCAAAACAAAGATACTAAGACATTGATTTCCAACAGGTTTCAGAAATGAATTTTTTTATTAGACATTAGTAAGTTGAAAATGATAGTAGTTAAAAAATAGTGGAACCTTGTAGTAAGTTGCCATAACAACAACAACAACAACAATAATAATAATAATAAAATGCACACACTAAAATTAGGATAAAACATAAACATGATGCAATGTGAAACATTTCTTAATCAATATTTAACAGTAAAATCTTTTTTTTTATTCTTAGAGGTTTTATAGGTCCTATTCTTCTTTTGAGTGTTATTGTAGACTGGCTTAGTGAAACAAAAATAAGTGAATGATACTTATATAAGTTCATAAATACCTGGCCATTAGGTATGAAGTTGTAATTTACATGTACTTATTATACAAAAGAGAACCTGCAAATCAAACTAAAGTGATAAAAAATCTGTTGTTGAGATTTTACTTCTATAGCATACCTTAACTTAAAGCCTGAATTCTGACTGAAAATCTGGTGATGTTCCTCTTACTCATTTTGTAGTATGAGATTGCAAACTTTTTTATTAGAAAATTCTACTTGACCACTACGGATACTTATATTGAGCATTGAGAAATTAAAGAAACAAACCTAAGTTTTTCTTTAGGCAACTTATCAGCATCATACTTTGCTGTAAGAAGCTCAGCCATATCACCAAATGCAACTTGGATTTAAGTAAAAAATCTCATACTTCATGAAGAAGTATATAGTAATGATATATTGCATAAAAAATCAGCAATGGTATTTACAAACCTGAGCTCCAAAATCAAATATAGAACATCTTTTGGAGAATAGTGAATAAGTAAATGATAGTGACATTTGACAATTCAGATACTTAAATATTGACAATAGAGAAGTTGAAGCAACAAATCTAAGTTTTCTTTTACCATAAGAAGTTCATCTATACCACTAAGTGCAATTTAGAGTGCAATAAAAAAACTCATACTCTATGAAGAAAAATATAATAATGAAATAGTGAACAAAAATAAGCAATGATACAATAGATATGAGTATATTAATTAATAACATGAAAATTAAGAGTATATTAACAAAAAACTACCTTATTGGTAAACTGAAACGTAGATAGATGCTAAACATTCACTTTTAGAATGGTATTTATCATTAAATAATAAATAAAAAAACACACACCTTGGGTAAATCACAAACATAGTCCATGTGCAACACTTCTTAATTAACGGTTCAACCGAAAAATTTTCACTGAGTTGTTCTTTGAGGTTTTTCAGGTTTTGGTCTGCTTCTGAGAGACCGTCATAGTCATAAAACATTAATTCAACAACACATAATTACACAGATGATAGTTTTACTTGATAGTCAAATGAGGAGAGAATAAAAAAAGAGTACATGGTAAATAATTGTTTGTTTTTGGGTATTAGATTATTGGTTTCAAACTATGTAATTCATCAAGTAAAGGTACGTATTGTTGGATTTGGTTGGGATCAAGCTTAGCCCATAAGTACAGACATAATAGACATAATACAATCATAATTAAGCTCTTAATTAATTAATTTATCATCCAAATGAGAGAAAAAAGAAATGAAAAATGAAAAGAGAAAAGCGGAGAAAGAAAAACAGAAAATGTATCTTCACATAAGTTTGAATAACATTCAAACTAACTTTCTCGGCCTTCTCAATAAGATCTGACCACATCTCAATCAATATCATATTCTTCCAAAATTACAACAAAAATGAAAATCATCTATGAAAGTATTGAACAAGATAAGAAGGAAACAAATTAGAACAGAACTATGAATAGTATAAATGCATGCATAACAAAGTCAAACATTGAGATTATGAAGCTAGAGTTGAAAAAATCTTTAAAGAACAAAGCTGAAATCTTGTTGGTAATAATAATAATAATAAATTTAATCAATTGAAAAAAAACTAATAAAAACACAATAGAGTAGATCCAAACCCCCACAATAACTGCAGCAAAAATTTCTTTTGTCTTAGTTCCTTAAGTTATTCTAAAATTACAAAAGGCAAGACATCAAAAACAAAAAAAAATGAACAGTTCATGCTACATTTTTTAGAAATCTCATTTGCTTTTATATATTGGATGCAAATTGAATATAAGAAAGTAAAAGATTAAGACCTTTTGGTGAATTGCAAATAAAATTCCGGCAACAACAATGAGATTTTAGATTTTCTGCCTCAGTAGTTCCACACCAGACAAATACGCCTGTGCACAACAACAACAATAATTACAACAACATTTCAAATTTTACCAAAATTAGAACATATACACCAGATCAAATAATAAGGAATACACATAACTCATCATCGAAAACCATTATGAATATGTGATTGAAAAGAAGAAGAAGAAGAACACCTCTACACAAACTCAGAACTTTCCAGCGATCTCTACTTTCATAGTCTCACTGCATGTGCTCTCTATGGCCGCCACTTAGTATTTTCCAGCGATATGCTTTCTTTCGTCGCTTCCTTCTCCGTATCTATCACCACAACATTGATAACCACTAGGAACTCTACTACACCCACTGCGACCACCACCGCCATACCATCATCCACAACCAAAGCAGTCTCCACCTCATCCACCGCTAACACTACCACCACCATTGGTGTTGCCTCCACCGTAAAAACATGTAAAACCCGGTTAATTTATGGCTAATTAACCCATAAATTAAAATATATTCTAGAAAGTGAAAAATGATATTCTTATAGTTTTATGTGGTAGAGAAATTTAAAACGAGAATTTTGACACCAATTTTAAAGAAATCGGCCCAAGATTGGACCGAACGGGCCAAACCGGGCCAACTAAACCCAAGTTGGGCCCAAGGGCCCAGCCAAGCTTCATTAAATGAATGAAGCTCAACTCTCTCTCTCCTCCATGAACAAACACACGCTGAGCACACAAGGGGAAGGGGAAAAATAAAACCCTTGCTCCTATTCACTTACAATCTTCCATTGATCATAACTTTTGATCTGAGACTCCGATTGACGCACCATTTGCGGCCACGCGACTGCAGAGTCGAGCTCTACAAAACCCATACCAAGATTCTTAAGGTAAGCTAAGTTTTATCCTTTGATTTCCAGCCCTTATTTTCGGGTTTCATGGGCAAAAATGTTGAGATTTTGAGCTCCTTTGTATTATAGGATCAAATTAACTTGAAGGGAAGGTTTGTCCTAGCTCCTTTGGTCCTTGGGTAAGGTGAGATTCTCAACTCTAAACTAAAAACTTGAGATTTTGTGATTTAGTGATTAAGTTATTGTGTTTGGATGTGATATTATGGCTTAGGCATTATATATGTGTGTTTCGGAGCTTGATTGGTAATTTTGGAAAGTTTGGAAAGGAGCCTTGTGTGGGAAATCTGTTGGTGAGGCTTTGGAAATCTTGGAAGTTGAATTTGAGAGAGTTCCGGGTGGAATGGGAATCGGCCAAGGTATGATTTCGATTTTCTGTATCTGAAATGTAATGTGATTGTGAAAACGTAGGCTAGTGGCCTTAGGATAAGATTTGGAAATATTGATGTGATTAATGGATGATGTGAATTGTATTATTATGTATGTATTTTGGTGGAATGTGAAATATTGATGTAATTGTTTGGATGATTTGAATTGAGTGAAAAATATGAGTAATGGAGATCATGGGTGGTAAAGTATGTGATGTTGTATTGAAATATGGATTGATGTGTTTAATTGATGAAAAAGTTGAAGCTCCTGTTGATGAGCATGTTTTTGGAGTATGATATTGATATGAGAAAATATAGGGTGATTGATGAAATTGATTGTTGTTTTGGAAATTGAGAGAGGAAAGAATGAATATTGAATTGAGTTATGGGATGTTGATTATGATATGAGATTTGGCTAATATGGTGGAATTGGTGGGTTGATGATTTAAAAAGGGGTTTGGAAATGATTGATGTTGGAATAGTTGAGTTTTGGGTTGATTTTGTATGGATTGGTATATGTATGTGTTGAAAATGGGGAGTTTATGAGTTTTGGTAAAAATGGAAATTTGATGAACTTCAACGGATCATATCTTGAGCAATTGTTTTTGAAATTTGATGATTTTTATATCAATGGAAAGATAATTTTATAAGCTTTAAAATGGTTTAAGTTTGGGTGAAATCTAAATTTTGTGGAAGGAGATATGATCGTTGAAAGTTCGGGTCAAGATTCTAAATTCTTCAAATTCTGTAGAATTTGTGAGGTCTGGGTTGTGTGCGCACAACCCGTGGAATCTTGAGGCCTGTGTGCACGCACAGCCCCGTGCGTACACACAAGTGGAAATGGGGCTGCTGTTGGGAGCGTCGGCACACTCTGTGCGCGTGCATGGCCAAGGGAGTTTTGCGAGCTATGCGTACGCACACGTTGGGAATGGTGCTCTGGTGGTGGCACTAGCACACGTTGTGCGCGCGCTCCACCATGGAGATTTTGTTTTCTGTGTGTACGCACAGACCTGTGCGTACGCGCACATTTCAAAATATTTCTGGGCGTGCGCACGCACACCCCTGTGCGTTCGCACACGACCTAGTTCTTTTCTAAACCTTTTGTTTTCAAGCTCTTCATATTCCCAACAAGATCGTAACCTTCTAAGATGTTATTTCATGCTTATAAACCCCCCAATTTCATCCCTTAAATGTTAAATTGATATAGAATGCCTAGCGAATGAGAGTAAGCTAGGGAGAGAGTAACTTGTGGGTGAAGAAAGGGGATGTTATGAAGAGATGTGATGAAAGATGGTGATATGATTTGTTGAGGAGGATGGTAGAGTGCTGTATATGATATGAGCCGAATGGCTGAGTGTGATATGAGCTAAATGGCTGTAGGTGATAATAGTTTATGGCTGTTAATGAATTATGAATTTTAGCCGGATGGTTGAGATGAATGATGATTTATGGCTGAGGATAAATGTATATGTGATTCATGATTGAATATAGTAAATGAATAACGAATGGAAAGGTTGGGTGTGAGTATGTGTGCAATGCTTTCTCTCTGGTTGTAAGGGCGACAGGGCGCATATACCTTCTAATGGTAAAATGGCGACAGCGCGCAGATACCCTCTAATGGTGACAGGGTGCATATACCCTCTAATGGTAAAATGGCAATAGGGCGCAGATACCCTCTAATGGTGACAGGGCGCATATACCCTCTAATGATATTGATGCACAACAGAGAGACAGTGTCTGGGTTAGCTACCAGGACACGTCAGGTTGGCTAGTTAACCGACAGATGAGACTCATCAGCCACTAGGACAGGCATGCATCACATGCATCATATGTGATTTGTTTGGAATGTCTAATTGTCTGCATATTTACTTGCTAATTGCCTAACTATTCTATTTGCTTCCTACTTGTACATTTCCTGGGATGAACTAATTGTGTTTGCATATTGAAAGACTATGAATTCGAGCTGAATTACCATTTGGGCAAAGCGAATGTTGTAACGGATGCGTTAAGTCAGAAATCGTTGTATGCTTCTTGGATGATACTTTGAGAAGAGGAGTTGCTTAAGGCATTCGGGAGTCTGAAGGTTGGTGTTAAAGAAGTGTCTGAAACTCTGTGTTTAAGTTGATTACAAATTTCAAGTGATTTTAGATCCGAACTCTTAATGACTCATCAACACGATGATGTGTTGCCGAAGGTATTACCTGCTATTGAGCAGGGGAAGCAATGGAGAGTGTCAGGAGGTCAAGAGGGATTGTGGAGATTCAAGGGTAGGATCATTGTGCCAGAGGTTAGGACTTGGGAGCAAGACATATTAAAGGAAGCACACAAAAGCAGATTTTCTATTCACCTTGGGAGAACTAAAAGGTATAATGATCTAAAGGCTATGTTCTGGTGGCTTGGTATGAAGAATGATGTGGCGGAATACAACTCAAAGTGTTTAACTTGTCAAAAGGTGAAGATTGAACATCAGAGACCTTCTAAAACGTTGCAGCCCTTGGAGATTCCACAATGGAAGTGGGAGAGCATTGCGATAGATTTTGTATCGGGATTATCGAGGACCAGAGCCAGTTTTGATGCTGTCTGGGTAATTATGGACCGACTGACGAAGTCGGCTCACTCTCTACCCATTCAGACAAACTACACTCTTGAAGAGTTAGCGAGGTTGTATATCAAGGATATTGTGAGACTTCATAGCGTGCCCACTAGTATAATTTCCGACAGAGATTCCCATTTCACAAGGTTCTGAGGTGTGTTTCAGAAAGCTTTTGGAACCCGTTTAAGCTTAAGTACAGCTTACCATCCTCAAACAGATGATCAATCTGAGAGGACGATCCAGACCCTGGAAGATATGTTGAGGGCTTGTATTTGGACCAGCCGGCGAGTTGGGATCGCTATATGCCACTAGTGGAGTTTGCGTATAATAATAGCTACCATGCGAGCATCGGAATAGCTCCGCATGAGGCTCTGTATGGGAGAAAATGCCAATCTCTGCTATGCTGGTATGAGGCCGGGGAAAGAGCTTGTTAGGGCCGGAATTGATAGTTGAGACTACCGAGCAAGTTAAGAAAATCAGGGATAGGATGCTTACTACTTAGAGCCATCAGAAGAGTTACGTCGATCAGAGGCAAAAGTCCTTGGAGTTTGAGGAAGGAGACCATATTTTTCTTAAAGTTACTCCAACAACAGGAGTAGGTAGAGCGATTAAGACGAAGAAACTGAATCCTTGATACATCAGTCCGTTTCAGATTCTTGAGAGGGTTGGACTTGTGGCATGTCGGATGGCTCTACCGCCTCATCTTTCGAACTTGCACGACGTGTTTCACGTGTCGCAGCTTCGGAAATACACTCCTGATGCTAGCCATGTGTTAGAACCCGAATCGGTTCAGATAGGAGAAGATTTGACTCTGCCGGTGACTCTGGTCAGGATCAATGACACAAGTATTAAAAAGTTACGCGGGAAAGAGGTTTCATTAGTGAAAGTGGCATGGAGTCGAGCCGGTATTGAGGAGCACACTTGGAAGCTTGAGTCAGAGATGTGAGCGAACTACCCACACCTATTCTCAGGTAACTAAATCTGAATTTTGTGGGCAAAATTCTCATTTAGGTGGGTAGAATGTAAAATCCGGTTAATTTATGGCTAATTAACTCATAAATTAAAATATATTCTAGAAAGTGAGAAATGAGATTGTTTGGATGATTTAAATTGAGTGGAAAATATGAGTAATGGTGATCATGGGTGGTAAAGTATGTGATGTTGTATGAATATATGGATTGATGCGTTTAATTGATGAAAAGGTTGAAGCTCTTGTTGATGAGCATATTTTTGGAGTATGATATTGATATGTGAAAATATAGGGTGATTGATGAAATTGATTGTTATTTTGAAAATTGAGAGATGAAAGAATGAATATTGAATTGAGTTATGGGATGTTGATTATGATATGAGATTTGGCTAAATATGGTGGAATTGGTGGGTTGATGATTAAAAAGGGGTTTGGAAATGATTGAAGTTGGAATAGTTGAGTTTTGGGTTGATTTTGTATGGATTGGTACATGTATGTGTTGAAAATGGGGAGTTTATGAGTTTTGGTAAAAATGGAATTTTGATGAACTTCAACGGATCATATCTTGAGCAATTGTTTTTGAAATTTGATGACTTTTATTTCAATGGAAAGATAATTTTATAAGATTTAAAATGGTTTAAATTTAGGTAAAATCTGAATTTTGTGGAAGGAGATATGATCGTTGAAAGTTTGGGTCAAGATTCTGAATTCTGCAAATTTTGCAGAATTTTGAGTTCTGGGTTGTGCGTGCGCACAACCCGTGGAATCTTGAGGCATGTGCGCACGCATAGCCCCGTGCGTATGCACAAGTGGAAATGGGGCTGCTGCTGGGAGCGTTGGCACGCTCTGTGCGCGTGCATGGCCAAGGGAGTTTTGCGAGCTATATGTACGCACAGCCTTGTGCGTACGCACACGTTGGGAATGGCGCTCTGTTGGTGGCGCTAGCACACGTTATGTGCACGCTCCACCATGGAGATTTTGCTTTACGTGCGTACGCACAGATCTGTGCGTACGCGCACGTTTCAAAATATTTCTGGGCGTGCACACACACCCCCATGTGCGTACGCACACGACCCAGTTCTTTTCTAAACCTTTTGTTTTCAAGCTCTTCATATTCCCAACAAGCTCGTAACCTTCCGAGATGTTATTTCACGCTTATAAACCTCCAATTTCATCCCTTAAATATTAAATTGATATAGAATGCATAGCGAATGAGAGTAAGCTAGCGGATAGGGTAACTTGTAGGTGAAAAAAGGGGATGCTATGAAGTGATGTGATGAAAGATGGTGATATGAGTTGTTGAGGAGGATGGTGGAGTGCTATATATGATATGAGCCGAATGGCCGAATGTGATATGAGCCAAATGGCTGTAGGTGATAATGGTTTATGGCTGTTAATGAATTATAAATTTTAGCCGAATGGCTGAGAAGAATGATAATTTATGGCTGAGGATAAATGTATATGTGATTCATGATTGAATATAGTAAATGCATAACGAATGGAAAGGTTGGGTGTGAGTATGTGTGCAATGCTTTCTCTCTGGTTGTAAGGGCGATAGTGCGCATATACCCTCTAATGGTAAAATGGCGACAAGGCGCAGATACCATCTAATGGCGACAGGGCGCATATACCCACTAGGACAGGCATGCATCATATGCGATTTGTTTGGAATGCCTAATTGTCTGTATATATACTTGCTAATTACTTAACTGTTCTATTTGCTTCCTACTTGTGCATTTCCTTGGATGAATTAATTGTGTTTGCATATTAAGTTACTGTGGCGGTTGGGGGGTTTGCGGGATTTAGAATGGGGATATATATAGTTAGACCGAAGATCCTTAAGTTAGTCGCCTGTTTTCATTTTCATGGTTTAGTATGTTTATACGCTTTGATTAAAATCTGGAAGTTCTTGGATTGCCTTCGACTTTTTCAGGACATTACATGTTAGATATTTGGGCAATGTTACCATGCTGAGAACCTCCAGTTCTCACCCATGCGGATTTTGTGGTTTTCAGATGCAGGACGTGAGGCTCCTCGCTGAGGCATGCTGGAGACTTCTTTTTGACGGAGATCCTTAGCTTCTGGGTTTTTATTTTGATCTTATAAACTTGATAGATAGTTATATTCTCCACTGTATATATATTTTGTATCGACTCCTCTTAGAGGTTATTTTGGAGAAACAGGATTTGTATGTTGTCTTTTGGGCTGTCTTTTGGAAAATTCCTTTATATATGTATGTATACTGTTATGCTCTAACCGGTTATCTTCGTAAATCGAGTCCTAGGCCTTGATATATGTATTGTTAGCACTCTTCTGTGTATCTTCTCATGATAGCTTGTCCCATATCTGTTTCATTTACGTCATTGATCGGAGTGTTGCGATTCTTGACTTATCGGTTTTGTTTTACCCACTTTTCTTCAAAGGCTCCTAGTTAAAAATATTTTTGCAATACTATACGTACTAAATTTTATTTTTTAGAGATCGTAATACCTCGCCACCTCTGTTTTATAACTTAAGCATAAGACTCTGTGTGGTAGGGTATTACGCGACGTCCCCTGAAGGTTGGAGCCATGAGTCAAAGTGACATCCTCTATTTTGGTGCGTACACGAACTCTATAATCTCCGCCTTCAACTCTGATTAGAAACAATAAGAATCAGAAGAAGATACAAAAATAGAATCAGTGAACGGAGGAGCAAAATGGAAGAGGAACTAAAGATGAAGAAGAAGAATAGAAAAAATGGAAACATAGAATGAAGAGAGAACATAAATCATGAGAATGAATTTTTTTTTACATTTGATCTTGAATTCAAAATTTAAAATTTGAAATTTTAGGGGACTGTGTACATGTAATGTGGGTCTGTCTTTAGTACGTTCAAGTCTTTTGAGCTTTTTTAATATGCATAATATATAAATTATAAATATATCTCATATGGAAGTTTAATAACAATAATTATTTTTTAAAATTTACCACAAATATTTTTTAAATTCAACAAATGAAACCTTAAACTCACCATGCTCCAAATTCATCCCCCAAATTCACTACCACAGTAAACAAACTCTAAACTCACCCTAATTCTTAATTCTTTTTCCTATTAACTCACCACTAGCTACTCCACTCTCCTATGCTCTCAGCCATCGCCGTCTAGCCGAGCCATCGCCGTCTCCGTACAATCCATCTTTCGGCGTCGTTCTTAGGCTCTCCCTCCCTGTCTCCTCTTCTCCTCTTCTCTCTTCTCTCTTCTCTCTTCTCTCGTCGAGTCATCCTCAGCAACGTGGTGCTCCATCTCTCCCTTCATCCCCCGCTTCTAAAGTAATAATGGAGCCTCAGCCTCAGGTATGAATTTACTTTATTGATTTCTTTTTTTTGTTCCTTTTATGTTCTTGTTGTATAAATCTGTTTGAACTCATTCAGTTATTTTTTTCTACTTATTTTTTAGGGTTTTTGTCTTCCTTCCTTTCATTGATTTCATTCAATTATTCTTTTGTTCTCTTTATTTATTCTGATTCGAGAGTTGTATGCTATATTCATGTCGTAAGGGCAAAGTGACATGAAATAGAGTTATAGAGAAAACCCTAACCTTCGATTTCACAGAGAATATGCCGTGTGCAATGCTAACATAGTTATTTATGATCTGAAAGTAGTTTCCTATAGCTACTTACTATGGTGATCCATGACATAAGAATGAAGTGTTGTGCTACAAGCATGTTGATGTAGCTAAGATTCATGCCAATTTGCTAATTATATGTAGCAATTGCAATTTTTCATTATTTTTCTGTTGGTATTTAACATAGTGAGGCATGAGGCTTCATGAATTTTACAAAAACAAATGTTGTGAGAATTGTGTAGTTCATTTGTATTTTGCATTGCAGCCATGTCAACTGCTATTTTCCATCATGGCCAGTTGCAGAAATAGTGGCAAAGACCATTCTTTGAGAAAAAAGGCGGCCAGGTTTACAATTTTAATTTCTATTTATGAAAAATCAACTATTTTCTATTTTGCCCGTAAAATATGCCCAGTTGCCCACTCTGCCACTCAAAATACTGTCATTTCCTATTCCCTCTTTCGCTCTTCACATGTGTTTTGCATTTGCCTTCTCTGCCTTTATGCGATCTACAATCTTTAGTTCTGGCTCTGGAGCTAGGCTACATTTGTATATCTAGTAGTGACATTATGAATTTAAGAAGTGGCAGCAGCTATCTCTAATAATCATTCTAATTCTACATATACTTCTTCCTTTTACTTTCTTCTAGTAATGGTTAGTTTTGCTTATTTGATTATAAATTGTACCTAATTTGTGCTATATTGTTAGGTAATTAACGTTAGTCACCATAAATTACAGGAAGCATCAAATATTCAAAGACACACAATGGATGAAAATGCGCATAATGTTAGGGATCATGTGGATGAAGACACAACTTCTGATGCGGTGGATACGGATCAATATCGTATAAACTATTAGGAAGATATTGGTAAGATCGATTTCTCAGATCTATCTATGAAAAATATTTATCAATTGCACTTTGCTAATCTTGGCTTGGCATTCGAATTTTATAATTCACATGCCAAGACGAGGGGCTTCAGTGTGCGAAAGAGTAAGAGTAGAAGAGTTTATGGAAAAGTTAGAGAAAAAGCATATGTTTGTTATTATGAAGGGTATAGATTAGAAAAATAGAACCATCTAAAAAATTGAGTTAGGGAGCCAAAACCAGAGACAAGATGTGGTTGTATGAGTAAACTTTATATTTTCTTCGATGCGGTATCTGAGAATTGGGTAGTGAGAGATTTTTGTGATGAACACAACCATGAGCTTACTGTTCCAAAGTTAGCAAGAATGTTAAGATCTCATGAGAAAATAACTGAGCTTGACATTAGTCAAATAAATCATATGAAAGAGGTGGGGATTAGCATACCAAACATATTTGGGTCATTAGCTAGCTAGTGTGGCAGGTATAAGAACGTTAATTTTTCAATTAAGGATATTGACAATTAAGTTGTGAAGCAAAGAAGACAATTACCTGATGATTTAACCTCTGCAATGACTTACCTTGAAATGCTAGCAGTAAGGGATCAAAACTTGTTCTATAGTGTTGAGAAGGGCAAAGAAGGGTGTTTCAACAAATTTTTTGGTGTGATGGCTGGTGTCAGTTGGACTACGATTTGTTCGGGGATGTGCTAGCATTTGACGCCACATATAAGAAGAATAGATACAAATTTCCGGTGGTAATATTCTCGAGAGTTAACCACCGTAATCAAAACGTTTTATTCGGCTCTGCAATAGTTTCGAATCAGAGAAAAAGCACATATCTGTGGTTACTAAAATAGCTTCTCATAGCAATGAAGGAAAAGACACCGACTTCAAAGGAAATGGTTGGATGCTTTGGAGTGGAAGATCACGAATGGATGGTAGATATGTATGGAAAAAGAAACATGTGGGCTACCGCTCATATTCGAGAAAAATTCTTTGTTGGGTTTAGAATAACTTCAAGGTGTGATAGTTAACATGTTGTCCTCAAAAGATATATTAAATCACACCATAATTTGACAGAATTTATTCAACACTTCCATTGTTGTTTGAGCTACATACAACACAGAGAGGATTTGGCAGACTTTAAATCATCAACTGGACAACCTGTGATGCAAACACACTTTCAACAATTAGAAAGGTCAGAAGCTTCCATTTATACCCGGAAATTTTTATGTTGTTCCGTTTAATGATCCACAAGGCTAGCACATTAAAGGTAATATATGAAAAAGAAGCGAGTTCTTGCAAGATATATCAGGTGTTAAAAGTTTACAAGCCTAACATATATGGCATGTATCTTTTCATGGAGAGTAAGATGAATTTAAATGCTCATGCATGAGAATGGACTCTATAGGTATTCCATGTAGTCATATACTTGGTGTTTTAGATCTTTTAGACATTGCAGAGCTGCCAAAATCATTAGTGCTGCAAAGATGGACTAGAAAAGCTAAGGAAGGCATTAGTGGATATGATGACATAGGCGGCTTGATGGAGGATTCCTTGGCTATCAGTCAGCGTGCATGTTTGACACATTGGTGTAAACAAGTTATGAACGAAGGGTGCCTAAAAAGTGATCTATTTAATGAATCACGAGATGCATTGGTAAATATACTTTCATGGATTATGGCTCATAATGGGGACGATAACATGATGGAGAGGCATGTGGAATACATATATAAAGGCCTTGAAAAGAATGGAAGTATTGAGACAGAGACCACAAGGAAGCTTAAGCATTGCAGCTATTGTCGCAAGGGAGGTCATAACATTGCTACGTGTTCCATGAGGAAAATAGATGAAAGGACTCCCCAATTTGATGGTGATGCTAAGGAGAATGTTGAGGGTGAAGAATAATCCTTCGTAGATGCTGAAAGTGATGAGTATGTTCACACTGAATGGTTTGATGATGAAGATGTAAGTATAATATATTTGTTGAGTTACCAAACAATATTACATGTAACAAAATATACTCAACAAATGTATTATACTTAGATCTTCATCATCAAACCATTCAGTGTGAACATACTCATCACTTTGAACATCTACGAAGGAGTACTCTTCACCCGCAACATTCTCCTCAGCGTCACCATCAAATTGGGGACTTTCATCCATTTTCTCATGGAACATGTAGCAATGATATTACCTCCCTTGCGACAGTAGCTGCAACACTTAGGCTTCCTTGTGGTCTCTTTCTCAATACTTCCATTCTTTTCAAGGCATTCATATATGTATTCTGCATGCCCCTCCATCATGTTATCGTCCCAACTATGAGCCCTAATTCATGAAAGAATATTTACCAACGCATCTCGTGATTCATTAAATATATCCCTTTTTAGGCACCCTTCGTTCATAACTTGTTTACACCAATGTGTCAAACATGCATATCGACTGATAGCCAACAAATCCTCCATCAAACTGCTTATGTCATCATATCCACTAATATCTTCCTTAGCTTTTCTAGTCCATCTTCCAGCACTAATGATTTTGGCAGCTCTGCAATGTCTAGAAAACCCAAAACAGCAAGTATATGACTACATAGAATACCTATGGAGTCTATTTTCATGCATCAGCATCTAAATTCGTCTTGCTCTCCATGAAAAGACACATGACATATCATGTTAGTCTTGTAAAACTTTTGACACCTGATATATCTTGCAAGAACTCGCCTCCTTTTTATATATTACCTTCAATATGCTGGTCTTGTGGAGCATTGTATGGAATAACATAAAAATTTGCTGGGTATAAATGGTAGCTGCTGACCTTTCTAATTGTTGAAAGTGTATCTGCATCACACGTTGTCCAGTTGATAATTTAAAGTTTGCCAAATTCTCTCTATACCGCATGTAGCTCAAACAATGCTAAAAGTGTTGAACAAATTCTGTCAAATCATGGCATGATTTAACATATCTTTTGAGGACAGCATGTAGACTTTCACACGTCGAAGTTGTTCTAAACCCAGGAAAGAATTTCTCTCGAATATGAGCAGTAGCCTATATGTTTCTTTTTCCATAAGTATCTACTATCTATTTGCGATCTTCCACTCCAAAGCATCCAACCATTTCCTCTCACTTTTGTTCAAACACACCAACTTTATACTCACCTAGCATTAACTTAGTAAACATTTTTGTAAACTGAGGTTTGTGAATATTGCTTGTTGCATCACGCATCAAGTGCCATGCACATAACCTATGATGTGCATTGGGAAACACTTTTTGAATAGCGATAGCCATCGATGGATGACCATCCATAATTACTAAAGTCGGTGTCATTTCCTTCATTACTATGAAAAGCTATTTTAGTAACCATACATATGTTCTTTTCCTCTCATTCGAAACTATCGCAAAACCAAATACAACGGCTTGATTATGGTGGTTAACTCCCAAGAATATTACCACCGGCGATCTGTATCTATTCTTTTTATATGTGGCGTCAAATGCTAGCACATTCCCGAACAGATCATAGCCCAACTAACACTGGCCATCACACCAAAAAATTTGCCGAAACACCCTTTTTCTATCCTTTTCAACAGTATAGAACAAGTTTTGATTCCTTGCTGCTAGCTTTCCAGGTAAGCCATTGCAGAGGTTAAATCATCAGATAATTGTCTTCTTTACTTTGCAACTTGATTGTGCATATCCTTAATTGAAAAATTAACGTTCTCATGCCCACCACACTGGCTAGCTAATATGTTTGGTATGCTAATCCCCACCTCTTTCATATGGTTCATTTGATTAATGTTAGGCTTAGTCATTTTCTTTTGAGATCTTAACATTCTTGCTAACTTTGGAACAACAAGCTCATGGTTGTGTTCATCAAAAAAATCTCTTACTATCCAACTCTCAGTTACTGCATAAAAGAAAACATGAAGCTTACTCATACAACCACATCTTGTCTCTGGTTTTGGATCCCTAACTCGATTTTTCAGATGGTTCCATTTTTCTAATTTATACCCTTAACAAGAACAAATATATGCTTTTTCTCTAACTTCCCCATAACTCTTCTACTCCTACTCATTCGCACACTGAAACCCCTTGTCTTGGCATATGAATTATAAAATTCGAATGCTAAGCCAAGATCAGCAAAGTGCAATTGATAAATATTTTCTATACATAGATCTAAGAAATCGATCTTACCAATATCTTCCCAAAAATTTATATGATATTGATCTATATCTACCACATCAGAAGTTGCGTCTTCATCCATATGATCACTAACATTATGCGCATTTTCATCCATTGTGTGTCTTTGACTATTTGATGCTTCCTATAATTTATGGTGACTAACGTTAATTACCCAGCAAAATAGCACAAATTAGGTACAATTTATAATCAAATAAGCAAAACTAACCATTAGTAGAAGAAATTAAAAAGAGAAGGTTTACGCAGAAATGGAATGATAATCAGAGATAGCTGCTGCCACTTCTTAAATTCATAATGCCACTACTAGATATAAAAATGTAGCCTAGCTCCAGAGCCAAAACTAAAGATTGTAGATCGCATAAATGCAAAAAAGGCAAATACAAAACACATGTGAAGAGCGAAAGAGGGAATAAGAAGTGGAAGTATTTTGAGTGGCAGAGTGGAAAACAGAGCATATTTTACAGACAAAATAGAAAATGTTGATTTTTTCAAAAACATTGATTAAAATTGTAAACCTGCCCGCCTCTTTTTTCAAAGAATGGTCTTTGCCACTATTTTTGCAACTAGTCGTGATGGAAAATAGCAGTTGACATGGCTGCAAGGCAAAATACAAATGAACTACACAATTCTCATAGCATTTTTTGTAAAATCCATGAAGCCTCATGCCTTACTATGTTAGATACCAACAGAAGAATAATTGAGAATTGTAATTACTACATATAATTAGCAAATTGGCATGAATCTTAGCTACACCAACATGCTTGTAGCACAACACTTCATTCTTATGTCATGGATCACCACAATAAGTAACTATAAAAAACTACTTTCAGGTCATAAATAACTATGTTAGCGTTACACATGGCATATTGCTCTATGAAATCGAAAGTTAGGGCTTCCTTTATAACTCTATTTCATGTCACTTTTCCCCTCCGACATGAATATAGCATACAACTCCCAAATCAAAACAAATAAACAGAACAAAAAAATAATTGAATGAAATCAATGAAAGGAAGGAATACAAAAACCCTAAAGAAAAAATAAGTTAAAAAAAACAACTGAATAGGTTCAAACAAATTCATACAACAAGAACATAAAAGGAACAGAAAAAAAGAAATCAATGAAGTAAATTCATACCTAAGGCTGAGGCTCCATTGTTACTCTGGAAGTGGAGGATGAAGGGGAAGACAGAGCACCACGGTACTGACGACGACTCGACGAGAGAAGAGAGAAGAGGATATGGGGAGGGAGAGGCTAGGAACGACATCAGGAGATGGATTGGATGGTGACGATGATGGTTGGGCTGGACGGCGACGGCTGAGACTAGAGGAAAGTGGAGTAGGTGGTGGTGAGTTAATAGGAAAAGGAATTAGGAATTAGGAATTAGGGTGAGTTTAGAGTTTGTTTATAGTGGTGGTGAGTTTGGAGAGTGAATTTGGAGTGTGGTAAGTTTAAGGTTTCATTAGTTGAATTTAAAAATATTTATGATAAATATAAAAAAAATAATAATTATTATTATTAAATTTTCATATGAACTATATTTATAATTTATATTTTGTGTATATTAAAAAAATTTAAAAGACTTGAGCTTACTAAAGATAAATTCCATAGGTTATGATGACGGAAGGAATTTAAATTTTAGTAAATGAAAACATGTGAAAGAAATTGATAATGAACCTAATAAATTATAGGTAAGTAATGGGAATAACTTTCTTTTTAATGTTATAGGATAGGATAGGATGTTATAGAATATATTTCCATTTTCGACAATAAAAAAAAGGTGATTGCTTCGGTACGATTAATATTTTATATGTATCGGCACGATATAAAAAGTGGAAAATAAAAATTTGCCACGTGGGTTATATTTATCTGTATCGACATTTCTTTTTTATTTAAATTTTAAAAAATATTATGCTATTACATATATAAAAATACCCTCATAAATAATTATATAAAGACAAATATATCTTTATAATTATTTATGTTAAATAATTAAATAATTCTTTTTATTTGTGTAAAAAAAGGTTCAAAAATACCCTTTTTACAATCAAAATTAAATTAAAATCACACCAATATAATAATTTCATAAAAGAAAACAAAATCAAAATTAGTTAACTAGAAAAAATAATGTGTGCTTGCATTTCTTTTTCTCTCAACATCAAAATTGCACCAAACAAACCTTAGCCAGGCAAAAAGTCACAAAACCAGTCCTCATCTCCCTCTTCGCACAGCGTGCTTTTCTACCTCGTGCCACTATGCTCTCACCGCCGTGCCTCCTGCCGTCACGTCGTCTGTAGGTGTTGCCATGTGGGTGTTGTATCGCATGATGCTCCCTGCTGCAGCCTATGGGTGTTGCCGTGTTGCAAGTTACTAATGTCGCCATCGCTGCTGCTCTCTTTTCCACCGAGCTGACTCCGTCGTGGCACCGCCGATTCAGGTAAGTCGCAAACCTCCTCTTTCCCCTATGATAGTTCCCTCCTACCTCTATTCAATACTTCAGTTCAATGTTCAAACTTCAATCTGTTATACTCTTCTATTTTGTTCTGAATATGATTATGAAGTTATAATTTTGTTAGTTATTAGATTGATTTTTGAAACTTCTCTGCTAAACTGAACTCAATTTTGAATCTGTTGTTGTTCAATTTTTAATGATTGGTTCCTTTCAACATATAATAAATATTCATAAAAATGCTTATTCATAAAATAATGTAGATTGTTCCATTAGAAACCAACAATAGAGTGAAAGGTTCTGAATTAGTTTTTGTCTAAGTAGATGAACATAACACTTATTTGGATAATCTTGTGCTTTTTCTTTACCCTCCTATTGGGTTCTGCTTAATGCAATGACATAGCTTGATTGTTGTTTTCTATATTATTACTAAGTTTGATAACTTCTATAAATATTTTTCCCTTAAGCCATTGAAATAGAGATGTTGGTAAGGAGTATAGCCGAAAATTAGATGTTTATGAATTATTATTATTTTGCAATCAGGCATTAAGTTGATGAAGTTGACTTTCATTTTCATTGTTTTAGGTAGAGTATATTCAATTCTAAACAAACTTAGAAGAACTTGTGATGATAGTCTTTCACAAGGAGTCCAAGAACATGCTAGTACCCTTTTGTTGTTATCAAAATGATTTGTTTGGTGTTCATGTGAAGTAGTCCAAATTTCAATTGATATACATGAGTATGATTTGCAGTTAGAATGGCACCAAAGATATCTAAAAGTCTTAACGGGAAGTTGAGCTTAGGGGCTAAAATTCTTCAATTTAGTGGAGACGACAAAGTGTTTTAGTTGTAAGATCCCTATTTTAAAAAGTTATTAATTAAATATTTATGGTCTATTATATTTATTTAAGATTATATTTTTAGAGATTTTTATTTTTATTATTTAGAGTTCTTATAAAAGAAAATAAATAAATAAATAAATAATGAATATTCTTTATGTTTTACTTTTAAATATTTAGATTTTTAACTTCATTTTATAAATGAAGGAGAATTAATTTACTTATCTCTAATTTTTATTTAATTAGTATTTAATTAAAACTAATTTACAAATTTGTAACTGAAAGGAATTTTAAAAATGAATATTTTATATTTAATTTAGTTTTTAATTATTATTCTATTTTTTTATTTATTTTATAAAATTACACCACTATACCTAAAATTTTAATAAAAATACCTAAATTAACCCACCCTAATTACACTCTCACTCGGTCAGACCCACACACAACACACACTAAACACAAACCTAACCTAGCAAACCTAACCTAGCAGCTGAAAGGAAGAAAGAAGAAAAGGAAAAGAAAAAAAAGAAAGGGGATCGGGGAAGGGGGCCCGAGGGAGAAGAAAGGGATGAGAGGAGAGGGCAATTCGAGAGAGAGGAAGGGAGCCCCAGGGGAGGAGAAGCTCGCCACCGTCAACCTCGCCGCCGTCGTTATCCAGGGAGCTGCCACTCCTGGTCATCGTTGCTGAGCCCATCAACCCCGTCACCACCGTTTGTCCTTGCCGCTGCCAGTTGCGCCGTCGCAAAGAAGAAACACGCGAGAGAAGAGGGGTCACGAGGGAAGGACGAGCGAGGGAGGAAACAGAACCGCGTTGGATCTGTTGCCGCCGGTCTGCCCAGCTGACTCGTCGCCAAACCACGTCACCGTCCGTGAAGTTGTCTCCGTCGCCGCTGCCAGAGGTCGCCATCGGAGCCGCCGCTCCACTTCTGTCATTCTTTTTTTTACAATGAGTTGCCCGCGCCTTGAAGCTCTTTCTGTAATCATTCTAGCTATCTGTGGTTAAGGGCTCTGATGTATAGATATTGTAGGGTTAATTTTATGGGTTTGCATGTCAAAAATTAAGGTTGTTGCTGAGCCACTGAAGCTCTTGGCCGCTATCGAAGCTACTGTGGGTTAAGTTTGGGGTGGCCGACGCGTCGTTCTTTTATTCCAGTAAGTGTCTCTATCTCGGAATTCTCGCCTTTGGTTTTCTATTATGTGTTTTGAGGTTTCCACGATATTGATGTTTTAGGAGTTAATAACTGGGATTGCATGTTGGGACATAAAGATGTTTATGCTGTGGCGAAAGTGTGCCGGCTATGAATTAAAGCTGTCGTTGACTTCGGGTCGAGAGGAAAGGAATTTCTTGAGTCTTTTGGATTGTGATTTGAACGTGTCAAGGTAGGGGCATTTTCTTAAAATTCATTTTACTTTTAAGAGTTGTTATAAGTCGATAATAGTATGAAAAATATATTTTTATAATTACATGAGTTTTATGAATTGAATTGAACTGTTTGAATGGCTGTGATCATTTATTTTATTAGTTTATTGAATTATTGAGGAAGCTAGTTATTTTGATTTGCTGTTTTGTTTTGTTCAGTTGGTCGTTATTGAATTGATTTTCCTTGAATCACTGGAAGATGTTTAAATGTTGGAATTTAGTTTGATTTTGGAGAGGATTTGATATTTGAAACTAGTTGAGACTGGGTTGGAAATTGTGGTTTTGATGGGATCTGCGAGGGTGGCATAGTCCGAATTTTAAAGGAGATGCTGCCCAAATTTTTATAAAAATTGGAGACTCTGTTTAAAAATGGTTATTTAAAAAGATTCAAATTTTCAAAGATTTTATAATTTGATTTCTAAGAAGAAAAAGTTTATGTTTGGTGCTTGGTTTATTTAGAAAAGAATGAATTATATTTTGAATTTGAATTATTAAAGAAAGTAACAAGTGGTATGATGAGAATGAGTATGAGAGTGAAGATTGAATTTTTTGAGTATGATTTTTGAATAATTGAATGACAATGAGGATGAATGAGAAAGTGAGATATGAATTAGTATCGAAAATAGAAATGATAATTATGAGAATATTGAATATATTGAGCTTGGAGTGTTGCCCCCATGTCAGCCGGGATTTTTTCCATAGTTATTTTTGAGCTTGGGGTGTTGTTTCTCCCATGTCAGCTTGTGGTATTATTTTTCCCATGTCAGCTTGGGGTATTGAATCTTCTCCCCGTGTCAACTTGGGATTCGTCCCATGGATATATTTGAGCTTGGGGGCGTTCTCTTCCCCATGTCAGCTTGGGGTTTTTCCCATGGTATATTTTTTAGCTTGAGAACATGTCGGGATGGCTACGTAACCGACAAAGGATATCATCAGTCATAGGATAGGCATTCATCATATGCACTTGTATGCTTTGCTCGAGTTTGAATTTGTTTGGGTCTGCCTAAATGCTTAACTGTTATTATCTGCAATCTGAGCTATTTGCTGTGACTGCAATCTATACTGTGTTTTCTTTGTATGTTTTGCCTGTATTTGTTTCTATTGTGGTGCCTTCGAGTTTGGATATTGATGATGAGATGATGATTTGGTTGTGGAATTGTTTGAGTCGCTGAGTTGAAGGCTGTGATTGAACATTCATACTGTTAGAAAACTTTTAATTTTCTTTTATAGGAAAGACTGAGTTTAGGATTTTTGGATACTTAATCATTGAGTTTGAAAAACAATTTACTTACTATATATCTTCTTATAACAAATTCTGAAAATCTGTGGTGAGACCATGTGGTTAGGTTCTCACCCCCCTACAAACTTCTCTTTTCAGGAAATAGATGAAGAAGCTTATGAAGAGTAGTTCGGTTTAGCTTATGTGATAGAAGATGTTTTAGTTTAGTTATTATTATTCTTCCCTCGCCATTAATATTATAACTTTTGCAAGAGGAATAGGAATTTTGATATGGAAACAAGTCGTCGTAATACCCGAACTATCAGAGTGGCGCAGTCGGAAGCATAACATTTGAAAGTTAGGGTGTTACATAAGCAATTCTTCAATGTCAGAGAACCTGAAACACTTCTAAAAGCTTCGCCATTCTATCTTTCGACAATATCGGGGCCTCTAGCAGATTTGCTATTCATCTCAAGCGACAGGATAGTATTATGTAATGAGAGATCAATCAGAATATGTATAAGGAAAGGCCAAATGACGAGGATCCCTTACAAAGTTTTCATTCCACTAAAAAAGATCAATGTGTGAACCAAAGAAAAAATGTTAAAAAGCCAAAACACAAGTATATAGAGAAATTTACAATGGATAACTTTAATTTTTGGCTAATGAGAGTCATAAAGTATCAAAAAAACTTTGACATGTCTTGAGCATGCAATTTCTCAAGCTTATGAACAATGTATAGCAGAAGCAGCTACTTTTTAGTTAGTTAGATAAAGAAACATGTATATATAATTATGAGCGTGTAAATTTTGAAATGATTTGTTGATTTGCAAATCAAATATTTTGTTTAGATTAATTTGATAATGTACGAAGAAAATTGAAATGATGTAATATGTATTCATTTGAATTGAATTTTTTATGGTTGGAACTCAATATCAATAATATATAAATATTTTTTTTATCTTTCTCAATAATTAATTAGCTGATCAATGTATATCGAGAAAGAGAAAAAATTAATTGATAAAATTAAATCAATTTTATTTTATTTTTTATATTAATTTTAAATCATGTTCAATTGTTTATCGATTCTACTTGTAATATTTTATATATATTCATATGTATATTTTAACAATTCCTGTCATTTTTGGACGTGGATTTTATGTAGAGTACACTAGGATTTTAAACAATTTAGCAAAACTTTTCAATCGGTTGTTTAAGATTTTCTTAGGAGGAAATTTAAATGGTCATGTTGGGAGAGAAGTGACTGGATATGGGAGTATTCACGGAGGCCATGGTTTCGGGGTGATCAATATCGAAGGTAAAACTATTTTGGACTTTTTCTCAACCTTTGATCTTCTCATCGCAAATACATGTTTTAAAAAAAGAGATGAACATCTTATAACCTATAAGACTGGCATGACAAGCTCTCAAATTGACTTCTTCTTGTTGAGGAGAGTCGACCGAAAATTTTGCATTAATTGTAAAAATTTTCCGAGAGAGAGTTTGACAACACAACATAGGGTGCTCGTCATGGATTTTTGCGGTGAGTAAAAGTTGAGGAAAAGACATCATACGAAGAACCCAAGGACGAGGTGGTGGCAGATGAAAGGTGAGGAACAAAGAAGCTTCCTAAGACAGGCAGGAGAAGAGGCAAAGTGGGATGGGAATGGAAGCGCGAAAGAGATGTGGAGGGAGATGGCAGAAGTTATTAGAAGAACAGCGAAAGAAAGGTTTGGTGAATCTAAAGAAATAAGACCAAGAGACAAGGAGTCCTGGTGGTGGAATGCAAGTGTACAAGAAAAGATAAAGATAAAAAGGGAGTGTTTTAAAGAGTGGTCCTTATGCCGTAATAGAGACAACTAGGAAAAATATAAGGCGGCTAAGAAAGAGACAAAAGTGGCTGTAAGTGAAGCATGAACAAGAGCATATGAGGATCTCTACCAGTCTTTGGACACGAAAGAAGGAGAAAAAAGTATATATAAAATCGCAAAGAGCCGCGAAAGAAGAACGAGAGATTTGGATCAGGTTAATTACATAAAAGATAAGGATGGAGAGGTGTTGGCTCAAGAGGAGAAGATTAATGAAAGGTAGAAGAGCTACTCCTACGAGTTATTTAATAAGGGACAGAAGACTCTTCCAAGTCTTGGTCGGTTATGCACAAGGGAAGAAGATCAAAACTTTGACTACTATCAAAGGATTCAAGACTTCGAGGTAAAAGAGGCTCTAAAGCAGATGAAAAATGGCAGGGCAGTAGGACTTGATAATATCCCAATTGAAGTTTGGAAGGGTCTTGGAGAAAAAAGGCATCAACTAGTTAACCAAGCTTTTTAATGAGATTTTAAGGTCAAAGAAGATGCCTTATGAGTGGAGAAAGAGCACCTTGGTACCTATCTACAAGAATAAGGGGGATATACAAAGTTGCAGAAACTATAGAGGGGTTAAGCTTATGAGTCATACCATGAAGTTGTGGAAAAGGGTGATAGAAGGGAGGTTGAGAAAAGAGACACAAGTAACAGAGAATCAATTTGGTTTTATGCCAGGCAGATCTCTACCACTGAAGCGATATACCTATTAAGAAGGATGATGGAGAGGTATCGTAGTAATAAAAGGGATCTACATATAGTGTTTATTGATTTGGAAAAAGCGTATGATAGAGTACCAAGGGAGGCCTTATGGAAGATTTTAGAAAAGAGGAGAGTAAGGATCGCATATATTCATGCAATTAAAGACATGTATGATGGGCCACAACTAGTGTGAAGACTCAAGGTGGTGTGACAGAGAAATTTCCTATTGGTGTAGGATTACACCAGGGATCATCCTTAAGTCCATACATTTTCACATTAGTCTTGGAAGTACTCACAAAGCACATCCAAGAGCCTGTGCCATGGTGCATGCTTTTTGCGGATGATATCGTCCTTATGGAAGAGTCAAGGGAAGACCTAAATAAGAAGTTGGATTTATGGAGAGAAGCTCTAGAAGTGTATGGTCTGCGCATAAGCCGTAACAAGACGGAATATATGGAATATAAGTTCAGTCTGAGAAGGAAAAACCCTAATATAGAGGTGAAGATTGGAGAAAACATCCTACGAAAAGTTAAAAGTTTTAAGTATCTTGGGTGCATCATACAGGATAATGGAGAGATTGAACAGGATGTAAATCATAGGATCCAAGCAGGTTGGTCAAAATGGCGGAGTGCATCTAACTTTATATACGACAAAAAGTGCCTTTAAAACTTAAAAGTAAATTTTATCGCACCGCTATAAGACCGGCTATGCTTTATGATACAGAATGTTGGGCGGCTAAAGGGGAGCACGAACATAAGCTGAGTGTGACAGAAATGAAGATGTTGAGATGGATGAGTGGTCATATGCGATTGGATAAAATAAGGAACGAATATATAAGGGAGAGAGTTGGAGTAGCACCCATTGTGGAAAAGATGGTTAAATCGCGTCTCAGGTGGTTTAGACATGTGAGAAAAAGACCGATAGAACATCTAGTCAGGAGGGTAGATGAGATAGAAGATGGACAAGGGGCGAAAGGTAGAGGAAGACCTAAGAAGACCATCCATGATGTAGTCAAACGAGATCTATATGTAACCGGTCTCTCTGTAGACATGATACATGACAGAGCATAATGACATCGTTTGATTCATGTAGGCGACCCCACTTAGTGGGACAAGGCGTTGTTGTTGTTGTTGTTTCAATTGGTTTCTTGCACTCAGTAAACTTTACTATTTGGTGTTCACATTAACTATCAATACGTCCATCTGAACCATTAAAATAGTTTAATTTATATCTCAAAGGATAAGAATTAGAAATTAAAAAATGTGCAAGCATCTGCTTCAAATTTATCCAAATATTTTCCAAGCTTTAACTGGTAAAAATTCATTAGTGAAATAGAGCTTTATCCGAATAGTGAAGACCTTAGGAATTAAAAGTAGGTTAGAGGATTGAACTAGAATAAATTCATGTTTTCCTTTTATTCTGCTTTTGTTTTTACTGCAAAGAAGGAAAGAGAAGAAATCTCAACCATAAATTGATCTCTAACAAGAAGAATTGGTTATATTTTAGCAAATCCATGCTGCATTTAGATTGGCTTCTAAAGCAACCCATATCAAAAGCTTATAAAACACTTATTTATTTGAAATAATTTATTGCCAGACATGCTCCAGAACAGATTACAGATGAAAAGGTATACATGGTCAATGGAGTGTTATATCCTAAATTCCCACATAATAACCATCTGAATTGAGAAATAAATCATAGGATTGCAGAAAATATCAACAAATATAATCCTTATAACAAAACAAATGGTACGAAAACATGTTTCAAATGGGGTTCAGCATTCCACTTTGCCTAAACTTCGGCCATACAGTGATTACTCCTTGCCTCAACTCCTCAAATCACTATCTGCAGAACATAAAACATAAGCAAATAAAGTACTAACTAGTAAGAACCATGGTACTACAGAACCCTTTACTCTGTTGTTGGTTTCTAATCGAACAATCTACACTATTCTATGAATAAGTATTTTTATAAAGAGTTAAGTACTGTTTTCGTCCCTAAGGTCTGGGGTGAAAATCAAATTTGTCCCCGACCTTTTTTGTTATTAAAATCATCCTTAACGTTATAAAATCTTATAAAATCGTCTTTTTGTCCATAAATAATATTTTTTGGATAATTTTACCCTTAAACAGAAATAAAATAAAAAACAAAAATAAAAAACTAAAACATATAACCAACACAGATCCCTGTTCTCTCACAACAGCAACCCCTTCATTTTCTTCTTCTTCCACACTAAACCAAAAGGACATTGCATCCTCCATTAAGGACTGGTTCAACACATGCGACCCACTCTCCAAATTCTCTCCTCGACAGACTTCTCCTCCTGTAATGATGCCGCGGTGGACACCTCTCTCTCCGCCCTAACACACTTCCCTGTCTCAATGAGTCCTTCGTCCTCACTATACTCCACCATGGCACCACCGCCCACGTCCACCACTGCCTCCACTTCTTCCATCGGGCCGGCCGCCAGCCTACTTCCACCTCCTTTTCTGCCATTTTTCGAATCCTCGCTCGCGCCTGATTAATGCCAGACATCCACAAATTAATCAAATTACTCAAATCCTTCATTGGATATCCTATTGCGGGTAAGCCTGAAATTGCACTCCACGTAAAATGCAGTTTCATGTTTTGGATTTGGATACCTTTGATTACCATGGACTTTTGAATGTCCTTGTTGAGAATAGTTATTTCGATGCTGTTGATGTCATTGTTAGACAGATTAGAATGAGAGATTTTGAGAATCAGTATACCGCTTATTATGAAGAATATATGTAAGCAGAGAAGGTTGGATGAGGCTGAAGGGTTCTTGTTTAGCTTGGTAGATGGTGGCAAGGAGCTTCATGGCTCCGAGGTGAGTGTCCTTGTCAGTGTATTGTGTGGGAGTAATAGGTTTCATCATGCTGTTAGGTTGGTTAGGGAGATTAGAAATAAGGGACCTTGGGTAGGTAGCCAGTTGGATGAAGCCTTGGAGTTCTTCATACATAAGAAGGAAGATAAAGGGAACATTCCTGGTTTGGTGTTTTATATTAAGGGGGATTTTTTATTTTTTGTTTAAAGGTAAAATTGTCCAAAAAATATTGTTTATGGATAAAAGGATGATTTTATAACGTTTTATAATGTTGAGGATGATTTTAATAACAAAAAAAAAGTTAAGAACGAATTTAATTTTCACCCCAAACCTTAGGGATGAAAACAGTACTTAACCCTTTTATGAATGTTTGTTATATGTTGAAAGGAATCAGTCATTAAAAATTGAACAACAACAAATTCAAAACAAAATTGAACAAGAAAAATTAAATAATTCATTTTAAATAGTTCAAAATAAAATAGAATAGAAGAAAATTCAACTAAAATCCAATAACTAGCAAAATTATAAATTCATAATCATATTCAGAACAAAATAGAGGAATAAAACAGATTGAACTTTGAACATTGAACTAAAGTATTGAATAGAGATAGAAGGGAACTATCGCAGGGGAAAAAGAAGGTTTGTGACTTACCTGAACCGGCAGCGCCACGATGGAGTCAACCACGGCAGAAAAGAGAGCAGCAGCGATGGCAACACAAGCAACGGCAACACCCACAGACCGCAACAGGGAGCATCATGCGATACAACACTCACATGGCAACACTCGCAGTCACAGATAAGGATCGGTTTTGTGACTTTTTGTCTGGTCAGAGTTTGTTCATCATTTTTTGTGCAATTTTAATGTTGAGAGAAAAAGAAGTGCAAGCACCGATTATTTTTTCTAAACTTTTGGTTAATTAGTTTTGATTTTTTTTTAATTATTAGATTGATGTGATTTTAATTTAATTTTGATTGTAAAAAGGGTGTTTTTGACTTTTTTTTAATAAAAAAATTATTTAATTATTTAACACAAATAATTATAAAGATATATTTATCTTTTTATAATTATTTGTGAAGATATTTTTGTATATATAATGGCATAATATTTTTAAAATTTAAATAAAAAATAAATGTCAATGTACTTAAATATAATGAAAACTCACGTACAATTTTGGATGGCTGACACGTATCACCATTTGGTCCGAAAAAAATTTCAATTCTTTCTATATGTTATTCTTAAATGATGAATTTGGTACGTTTTTTTTTATCTTTTTTGACCAATCTTTTTTAAATTTATCTGTTACTTTTATTTATTTAATTTTCGTCAACATATGGCTCATCCTTAAACGCTCCTTGCTAAGTATGGAGTGCTACACACATTGTGAATTTATTAAATCTGAACTCTTTATTTATTATATTTTATTTGAATGGTCTAGATTAAAAAAGGCAACCTGTTAATCAGGTTAATTATTTTTTTATAAGTTTTAGATTTTTTCTGTAAATCTCAAATATTGGACTGAAGTTAAAAATAAAAAATAGTATATAAATATTAAAAAAGACATGTCTGTACAAAAAAAAAAGTTATTGAACTTTAGAATTAAAATAAATAATACATAAAACTAAGTTGAAAATTCATGTACTAAATCCAGAAAAAAAAGATATATTAGAATCTTAAAAAAATAATATTAAATATATATTATGTATATAATATTAAAATTTAAATAAATTTTTTTTTGTGTGAAATAAAATTATAATATTAAATATAAACACAATGATAAAAAATTTTGTGTTATATATATAATATTAAAATTTAAATAAATTTTGTTTTATGTGAAATAAAATTATAATATTAAATATAAAGACAATGATAAAAAATTTTGTGTTATATATCTCCATGTCTTAGACCCTTCTCCATTTTGAACGGCTTGGTTAGTGTTCCATTAACCAGGACTAATATAGTGGTTGTACTATAAGTTAATAAAAGAAAAAAGTACTCATTTTTTTTTACCAAAAATAGGAAGACTCAAATCCACGATCTTTTAGGTAAGTATGAAAAGAGTATGTCATTTGAATTATAGTCTGTTGGCAAAGAAAGAAATACTTTTAATTATATATTAAATAGAATAATTATTTATTAGGCTCATTCTTATACAAATAAAATTTTTTCTTAATTTTATATCTGTAATATTTTATACCAATTAACTTTAAAATTTAATTATTTTTTGAATAAATTAATAAAAAAATAATACAAATAATTGTTTAAATATAATTGTATTTTAATTTTTCATTTTATTATGTACAATTTGAGGATAATTTGAAATAAAAGATAATGAACTTGTTGTAACTGCTATCTATTTTGTGCTTTGACTATGTCGTCATCTGAGAATCATGGCGTCTTCATGGAGACCGGGGTTCTTCTACAGAATCGATTTTGTGTTTGGAGTTAGCCAACCAGCAGCAGACATGCGTCTTCCTTTTCTATGGCAACAATTTTTCAGACTTTGAAGGTTATTTATGATAGAGGTGGAATGTGGTGGGTTCAAGAGCGTTAAAATTTGTGACTAGTCAGAACGATAATGGAAGCACCTGCCAACAAATAAAACAGTGAAAATGTTTGAAAATATCACATCGACAATAACAGAGTAATGGAGGAATTCAATCAAATTTTTTTGAGTATTTTTGTGGTGTAAAGGTCGTCCGTGTGTTAAATGGGAGAATTAGTATTTTTGTTAGTGCCGGTTTGTTTGTTCAACCCATGACAAAAAAAAATAATAACAATAATAAATAAATTTAATTTACTTGATAACTTTTGATAGTAGGTTAACTTTTAAAGAGTGTTGCACTCCCTACTTTAATATTAGGAACAACAAAAAAGAAAAAATTAGGAATCGAACATGAAAGACCAAGAAATTAAAATTCACATAGAAGGATGAAACTGAGTTTGTAATGCCAATAAAAGGTCATAAATGGTATTGTCTGTCTCTGTTTTTTTTTTTCAACCACTTAAATTTTTAGTTGCTAAATTCTTTCTCTAACACATATTTTAAATTAAGCTGTAAAAATATATTCAATTACAACATGATAATTAACTAATTAGTATTTATTTTACTAATAAACTATTTTCATGAAAATTATTGTTAATTTTTTTAGATTATTTTATAAATAAATTATTTCTTTTAAAATAATAAGATGAGAATTTACTTGTCAAAAAATTATGATTTCACTATAATGCACGATTTTATATTTTGACTGAAAAAACTAGAATTTATTTTAAATAGAACTAAAGTATCTGATCAACATTTTTATATTTATGTAACTATTTAAAAGTTATTTAATGGTCCTAAGATGGCATGATTTTTTTTTACCTAAATTACTATGGGTAACACGCTTTACGTTCTACACTCTCTAATACAATTAAAAGAATATACTTATTTAAAATAATATGAGTGTGTTTATTTAAATTTAAAAAAATTAAAATAATAAGAGTATGTTTATTTAAAATATTAAAATTTTAAATTTTAAATAAACATACTTATATTAATTTAAAATTTTATTTAAAATAATACGAATATATTTATTTAAATTAAAAAATTAAAATAATAAGAGTACATTTATTTAAAAAATTTTAATTTAAAATAATATAAATGTATTTATTTGTTAGTTAAAAATTAACAACTGTTATTTTTTTTAAAAATCGAATAAATATAATTAATCATATTAATATAATAATACGA
>NC_029777.3:87458135-87490602 GCF_000817695.3 Arachis duranensis
AACTGGTCTAATATATTAGATAATTTTATTTTTTTACTGATTTTTAATTATAATTTTGATTAAAAAATTATATAGTAAACAATTAATTATAATTTTTTAATTTAAATTAGTTAATTTATTTTTAAAATAAAATACAATAAAAAATTTAACATCATAATTATATCAAATAATTTTTTAGTTAAACTATTTATATAAAATAAACCGATTTTTTTAAACTAAATAATAATACGTCTCATCTATTTTGCTGAAACAATTACCTAAAAAACATTTCAAATTCAAATTTTTTGGCTACACCGTGGACGCTGGTATTATTAGAAAGAGAGTGAGTCAGATGAACACATTGTTACCTCACTATTGCAAAACCGAAAGCTGCGCCCACAGTTCGGGTACTAACCTCAACTTAAATTTTAAGTAAATAAATAAAACGAAAAATAGCGTGGCATCTACGCGAACTCTGCGAGCCTTATATATATATATTGCAGATTTGTAATAACAGCTAGCTACGCATAACAAACACTAACACGATGCAGAGTCTGCAACAGAAAGCGGCGGAATGGAGCGGAGTGGCAACGGACGACGCTTTCGCCATCGACGAAACCAATCTGTTTCAGAAACTTGGCCTTCAAACATTCATTAGCCTCTCCACCAATTTCTACACCAGGTATTTACTTACTTAATGCTCACTACTTCTTTCATTCATTTCAAATGTAATATTGGTTTGACTTGGGAGATAGGGTATGTGATGATGAGGAAGAATGGTTTCGTTCAATCTTCGCTAATTCTAAGAAGGAAGCCGCTATTCAAAACCAATACGAATTTTTCATCCAAAGAATGGGAGGCCCTGCTCTCTATTCTCAGAGAAGAGGTACTCTTCTTCCACAATAGGGAAAAGTGCTCTAGGAGAACATGTGTGATTATGTAATAGTTTTAAGTAATCTTGTACCAGCAATTTTATTTTTATTTAGAGCAGAGTGACATCTTCGAAGATATTGATTTTGAAGACAAAAATAATAATTAAGTTTTCTAAGATAGTAATTGATGGATATGCACGACTTTCTGTCAATAAATAATGCGAAATAAAATAAAATTGTTCATGTATTTTATTATTTATAATAGTACATGCTTTATTATTGTCATACGAATATGAAAACGATTTAGGTTTTGGACAGTGAAGCATTTATTATCTTTTAAATTTTCTGTTACTATTCTTTATTTATCATAAATCCTATCAAAATAAATGAAATTTTGCTTAAAAAGTTGTTACTATTTTTTATAGATAGACATAAATTGATAAAATGACATAATGAGTCTACTATTTGCTATATTTGAACACTAAATTAGTACTTTTTGTACTAATTAGTCCAAAATCAAAATCTTCATACAACCTAATTAAGACTTTACTCTTCTATTTATATTGGCCAGTGATTTAACAGTATATGCACTCTACTAGTACATTTGGGTCTTTTTCCTAACATCATCTTAAGATTATAAAAATATTTGTAGTTTAATCAACAAAAGTTTTCTCTCTCGAGTGGAACTAGCTACCATATAAGCTTCCTTGTTGATGTATTGGCAGGGCATCCTGCTCTAATTGGTCGACATCGACCGTTTCCAGTCACGCACCAAGCTGCAGAGAGGTGGTTGCATCACATGCAACAAGCGTTGGACACAACTGCAGAAATAGATGATGACTCAAAGATAAAAATGATGAACTTTTTCAGGTTTATTTTCTGTCACACAGTGCAACTTCATATATATAGATGCTTGTTCAGATCCTATTTTGCTTTCCTTGTTATTTTTTTTAGGCACACTGCATATTTTCTGGTTGCTGGAGATGAACTGAAGAATCAAAACCAGCAAGTGCCATGCAAGCATGCAGCAGGAAGATAACAATAACATTCACCATAATCTTATTTTCATTGCATATTTGGAGATCAGCTAAGGAATCAAATCATACCAATACCAATGGCCATGCAAGCATGAACCTGGATCAGAAGGTAGAGCATCCATGTGTAAAGATTTAACATTTTTATCAGAATAGGATATTCAAAAGAATGAAATGGTCATTCTCTTTGGAATATTAAAAATGCTCTTAATATTATGTATATTTTTAAGCACCATTTATAAATGTTATCCATGAATAAGGCACTTCTCAGTTCAAACACTTAGATGTGGTTTAACTTTAGGGTTTTCCTGCTTGTTTGTTTGCAATTTACAGCAACTAGATCGATGTCAGATTCATTCTTATAAATCTATAAATTTATAAATTTTGATTTATCAGTGTTAATTTTTAAGTCTTCACACACGGTTTAGATAAATTTAAGCATATAGCACACACATAAGATCTTGAACATTTTGTGGCCAAAGTTGGAAAAGTTGCTATGATTGTAATGAATTGCAGGGGAAGGGATGTAATGCAAGAATGAAAATTGATACATTTGTGGTGGCAATTAAAGTGGGAAATGACGGTATATGATGCTATTTGCCTTTTATCTTCAACACGCATACCAAATTTGATGTAACCTAACTTTGATTTATGCCCTATACTAGTAAAAAAGAAAAATGGATTGATGATGCCCTAAATGGCAATTAGAAAGGCTAGTTTCTTTTATATAAAAAAAAAATCAACAAAACAAGGTGAACATAGAAAGAAATAGAAAATTAGACTGCAGAAAATATACAACAAAAAGCATATGATTACTATTCCTACATTATCTTTAATATGGTGATCAATAACTATTGGAATCAAGCATCATACTACTATTATTTACTATTATTTTTTAACTGACTTGTCAATAATTTCGGTCACTTACGGTGTTGTATTGTGAAAGATGCTTCCATTCTTCGCTAGCAAATATTTCAAACAGGGTCGCTAGCAAATATTTCAAACAGGGGGAAAAAAATTCGCATGAATAAATAGTTTATAATATAAAATTATACAGATGTTTTAAATTAATTTTTGTTGTACATTTGTCCTAAATATCTGTATAAATTGAATTAATTTACATGTAAATTGAATCAAATGAAATTGATTTAGCATATTGAATAGTAAATCGAAATCGAATTACTATGATTTGATTTACCATTATATAACATATACTTAGTAATGAATTAGTTTTATAATTTATCATTTAATTAGTATAATATTTTAATTATTTATAAAAAATTTAATTAGCATAATATTTCACAAATTATATATTATATAAATATAGTTAATTATTTTATATTGTATAATTATCTATTACTTCTGACTTGACAAAATTTAAGTTTTAATAATCAAGCTAATTCGATTTATTATGTATATATTGTATAATAATAAATCGAATTAAATTAATTCAATTTATATAAAAATGTTTAAGACAGACATATAATAAAAATTAACTTAGAATATCTACATAATTTTAAACTCTAAACTATTTATTCACGTGAATTATCTGGGAAAAAAAAATCATCGCTTTCTCGCATGCTTTCTTTTTCTTTATTATTCTTGGCAAGGTTGGGACCACCAAAATAAAAATTCCAAACACGCCACATTTGTAAAGTAAATTCACAAACAATAAATAAATACTTATTACTTATTAGTTTCAATATCCTTCCTAAGAAGCACACGCACATTATCACTTTGTTAAATAATACCCAATCTACTTACATGGTCTTTAATGTTAACTCGATTAACTAAATTAAATCAAGTTAAACATTTCAACTCATGGAAGAACCAATCTTCTGCAGATGGCTTTATAGCTTATTATATCTTCCGACGGAATTTCTACATACAAAACCTGCACAAATAAATTAATAAAAAATACGAAATTTTTTATTCAATTTTTATACAATTTTGTCTTCGCTTCATCTTATAGTGATTATAAAACTCTGAAAGTTGATTTAATAGCTTCAGCTTATATTGACAAAATGCTCGCCTCCATTGAAAACTTCAAATTCATAGTTTAGATGTGAACCACCGAATCAAACAATAACTCCATTTTCTTGAGAAATTGTTAAATAGGTTATCTTCATGAATCATGATGACAATCTTGTAGTTGTGGTACACATTTGACGGTTCCATGGCTCATCAAATTAAACATAACACAAAGACTACTTTTTAGTAAAATTATAGTAAATTCTTCCTTATAATTAATGGAAATTTGCTTGTGCTTCGCTTCTATCAGCTCGTTTCCATTGAAGAAGATATGCATTACCCCCCAAAATTTGTTTCTCTGGTCAAGCTTTCCCAATCTTTGTACCAATGAACTAAACAACTAATAATTAAAAAAAAAAAAATTGATTAGTGTTAACTCAAATAGTACACAAACATAAAAAAATGTTAGTCATTTAACATTTCTCATTGAGTAATACACTAGTTCTAATATTCTTATTGAAACAGCGAACAAATTCCTGCAATAAAATTCCTCATACCAAAATCCCCATTCCCAAACACAGACCCTGATACAAAATGAAAAAAAAAATTAATTCCACATTTCGTATCAAGGAGGATTCAGCTCTAAATAAACTAACAAAGTCAATGGTGCTCAAAGAAAGGATGTGAAACTCATCCTTCGCATAAACCATTGGATCCAAATTACAACACTTTTTCCACATCACAAGCTCCCAGCTAAAAGGAGAAGAGGAGACCACACACTCATTGCCAAGAACTGTTTTGATCTCTGCATGAAACAATGCTGGTGCGGAGTGAATTTTGAGCATACAAGAAAGGGCTCAGAATCTTGCGACGACTGCTGATTACAACACTTGAGGCCCAAAGGTAACTGTCCAGATTGCATGTAGGAACAATTGCGATACGATTCATATGATAAGTACTTGGGGCACATGAGAAGAGGATCAACAACCTGTGGATATAGTTGTTGAGCAAATATCAGGCTCATAGGTTCCTTGATAAATAAACATGTTTCTCTACTTGCAAACACAACCAATATTTATATCAGCAACTAAATCAACAAATATGAACCAGGCCCAAACTTGAGCACTACAGTAAAAATTCCAATGGCTCCACCAGTCAAGTTGATAAAAGCCTGAACCCAGAATATTAGGAGTGCTAATTTCTTACTTCTAGTTCGAGGCATAAGATAACAATGAACATTAGTAGTAAGTTTATATTGAATATTATTACTAAACCCCACCCTAGTGTCTTGTACTAACTAGCATAGACGGATGAGCTAGCAAAATTGTTGGCTAAAATCTAAGGGTGCAGAATCAAAAAGCAAGGACAGAATAGGAAAATGTCGGTGTTGTCAAGTCCAAAGGCATACTTAATCTCAAAAGTATTCTCTTGTGTATCAACTGATATATAAACGTGCCTCTCAGCAACTAAGCTGTAATACCATGGCTTCTCTACTAAGGCTCCTTATCAATTACTATGGACAATCTTATTAAGTGAAATCCTGAATATAATTGCAAAAGGATGAACCAAACTACTAAGTGTGTGTTTGGCAGAAGAAAGAGATTTACCTTGATTGTTGAAGATGAGGGAAATGAGTGTGTGAAAAGAGTGAGAAGGATAGTTTGAGAAATAAAATGAAGATGATCTTGCATGTAGAAAAGATGAGGCAGGAAGGTGAAGAAGGGTAATTAAAAAATAAAATAAAGATGACAGTATATGTAGAAAAGGAAGAAGGGTAATTGAGAGAATAAATTTTGCAATCAATTCTCAACAGTAAGAATTGAAAGCAAAAGCTACAAAATATTGCTTCAATTAAACGAACGTTTGAGGGTAAAAATCATGTTGAAAAAAAATCATCCAAACAAGTTTGGTCCAACGTTCAAGATGTTTAAACGTGTGTTCATGCTTCTGAACGCTAAACCAAACATACACTAAGAAACCATCAAAAGAAACCAACACCATTGCCAGCAAGACTATTCCAGAATCTTCTCCAAATCTCCTTGTATCTTTCCGTTAGTTCCATTCAGATTTTGTGAATACTAATAGCAAGTTTTATATATAGCTATTGTACCAATCATTTGTTTTATGAAGAAAGCAACAATACGATACGTTTTTCCTATTCTCTGCTACTTCCTCTGTTTCAAATTTTAATTTACTTGTTTCATTAACTACCATAACGAACACCACTTAACAAAGAGATAGATATACACAAGCATAGATAGAGAGAGACAGAGCAAGATTACTTAACCTTGAACTTGGCAACCTCATTGCTAACCTCCTTCATATCCCCTTTCGTGAAAATCAAAGCCACATTTCCCTGATCCAATTCACAGAATAAGCACTACATAATGAAAAATTCTATTCAACAATCTAAGATTCAATTTTGAATTGATAATCCAGAATTAAAAGAGTTTCTAGTTTATACCCTAAGAAGAGGGATAAGGTTGAGAAAAGACTTGTTTCCAGTCCTCTGAGCTTGGAGCGTGAAAGAGCGTCTCATCATGGAGTTCTTACCCATCACGACCACAGAATCGCCCTTCAAACCCCTCCGAATGCCGTTTATCTGGTTGGAACCGACGTTATCGGAGGTAACCACCAGGACCTGGCTGTAGTCCCTCAGTAGTTTCCACATTTTAGCGTCGAACGCCGCCTTCGACACCTTCCCCGCCATCGCCAACCACCACCGCTACCTCCGAAGTTCGCAACTCCGAACTTGCACTAACGACTACTCTCTACTCCGCAAGAAACAAAGAAACAAAACCTAGATCTGACGATTCTCTCACTGCTTCAATCCAACGGCTGGTATAAAATGACAACAAAACTCAAAAATACTTTACAATATTTAAAATAAAAACGTAAACTCACTCTCTTAGTTATTGAAACATAAAATACTTGTTTTCTTAATTATATCTAATTTACTATTATTATAAACACAAGCATTTATACTTATTTTAAATGATTACAATAAGATAAATTATAGAATTATATAAAATTTTAAAATCATAATACATTCGGTGGAATATTTTAGGAAAAAATTATTTTTGGAATTATTTTTAATAGTAAAAAAAATTAGTAATGAAATGTTTAAACAAAAATATTTTTCTTGGGACAAAAAAACCATAATGACAATATAATATAATCAGGACTTAGTAAGAGTTTTTCATTAAACTCAATTTATACTAAATTGTATGAAATGTGGAATGACTTACAAGTAATAATATTATAATAACATACGTTTAGTTTTTTCTTAAAAAAATCTAGAAATATTTATAAGAGTAAATCTTAAATTAGTCTTCATAAATTTTTTTAGTTAGACACTTTAATTTTTAATAGATTTTAATCATTAAATCAATTCTCAAACTTTTATTTGGTTAAAAAAATTAGTACCCAAAACAGATTAATTATTTGTTTATATGGACTATGGAGGGAGTAATTTAAAAATTTTAAACAATTCTAGAGAATGTTATATTTTTATTAAATAATGATAGAGATTTATTTACTTAAATTTTTATTAAAATTTAACGCGATGATTGATATGTGTAACCAAAAAAAAATAAAAAACTACTGTTGTGATTAAAAATTTATTGAAAATTATAGTCTAATTAAAAATTTTTTGGAAATTATAAATTGGATAGTACTTTATTTATAGAGAAATACTAAATAACTATTAAAATTTGTTATTTTTTGTTATCAATTAGTCATTAATATTTAAAAATATGAAGTTAAAATATATTATTAAATTATTAGACTAAAAAAATTAAATTAATAACTAAAAATAATAAATTTTAATGATTCTTGACATTTTTTATTTATAAATACCTACCGTGTATGAACTAGATAAAAATTTCGGAAATTTGTTCTTAAAAAAACATCACATAGTTTTACACATTATAATATTCTTCTTTATCTATTTTATCAATTTACTAAAATTAATTGCACCCAACATTTTTATTTTGCCTAACACAAAATAAAAACATAGATTCATAAAGTTTCAACTCTCAAATATGAGGAGTCATAGAATAAGAACAATGCTACATACTTTCTATAAAAGGATATCGAAAATGCAAAAATTAATTTTGAGGTGGAATTAATATTGATATATCTCAAATGCATGACATAAAGGGTGTTTTGCCATGTATAGAATATGCGAGAAGCTTACATTATATTTCACTAGTATAACATCTGGACTACCTCCGAAATAAATATTATTCTATTATAAAAATTTATTAATATTTATTTATTAATAATAATAGTTATTACTTTTAATTTAAAAAAAATATTCATATAATTATTATGTTTGTATATTTAAATAAATGTTGTTATACTCTCTTACTATTATACAATTCAAAAAATTAAAAATTTAATAAAAATTATTTATATTATAATCATACAATGTACGAAGATCAATTAAGTGATATTTAGTTATATCATTAGACTCTTAATATATGGTTCGTATTACACACAAATCTTGTACTTAATTTACTTTATTATATTTATGTATAGTCTGTATACAAAAATATTAATACATATATTTATTAAAAAAATTAATTTATTTAGTAAACAAAAAAAAATTATCTCAACTTTTTTTTAGTATATTAATATTTAATCTGATAAATATTTATTAACTTACATCTTTCCCACTCCTAATAACAAATAAACAAAAAAAAGTTAATGAACAAATTATTTATAATTTTTATTCAATAACAAAAAATATAAATAAGAGAATTTACAACATTTATGATTAATGTTTCACAAACATAATTGTTACGTTGGATAACTAGAGATTAATGGGCTGGATTCGTTAGGTTGGCCCAATCGTTTGAGGGGGGAAGCCTTCGAATGAGATCGCACCTCGGGGGCCTCCGTCCGACTTGTGAGTGAATGGGGGGTGGTACCTGCAAAGACACTCCGATGCCTAAGTCAGCAAGGGTGTGAGCAGGTCTAGAGAGTATTGGGACTTAGAGATACCTGAGGGGTGTCAGTGTATTTATAGTGGTGAACCAATAACCACCGTTGGAGTAGTTCCACCTTTTAAGGTGGATAACCGTCCCTTTATCTTAGGAAAGTTGCGATATGACTCCTGGAAGTGGGTTGAGAGATTTTAGGGGCAGTTATTATCTGCAAGCTAATCCTCGTTTCCGACTTCCTTAGAGCAAGTCGTGGTGAGAACCGACTTCTCAGGGGAAGGTTGGTGTACTGTGAGGCTCAACCCTGTGGGTTGGGCCTGTCGTTTGGACCTGGGCCTTAGCGTTGGGCTAGGGTATGAGCAGTGCCCCTACTCGAGCCCAATTTCTTTTAAGAGTTGTGGTCGAGTATTATAACTCGGGACCATAGCCGACCTGATAAGGAACCGACGTGATTTTTCGGAACCGACGTGTTTTAAAAATTCTCAACAGTCGCGTCTAATCAAACGTCGCATCTCTTAGAAGTTTGAGCATTCAAACGTGGGGGCGGTTACATTGGTAACGGTGCAACTCTTAAATGGCTTGCGTCGTTTTACCTTTATGCCCCTAACGTGTTTATAAATACTTTTCCCTCTCCTCGCTTGTTTCGTTTCTGAAAACTTTTCTACCTGCACCCTTTACTGTTTGAAAGAAGAAAGCTCCTTCCTTTTCGAGTGCTGTTGCTTCCACCTTTCTGCGCGAGGAAAAAGGTCAGTTTCTTTTCTTACTCTTTCTTTATAGAGTTTTTCGTTTGCATGTTTTATTCTGTAGAGTGTGGATGGTAGTCTCGGTGTTTCTCTGCTTAGTTTGAGAGACTTGCCTTGAACCCTTAGAGACCCTATTTTTGATCCTTTTTCTTTTTTCTTTGTAGGTTTCGCTATCCCTTTCTAGAAAAATAAAATGTCTTCTGTAGAAACCCTTGCTAAATGGGTGGATGTCACGGTTCTGGGGGAAAAACCTCTTGTTGATACTGACTTCATCACCAACATTCGCACTCATCATAGGCTTTGTACTTCTGATGAGGATGAGCCGAAATATGAACTGATTGCCCCGAGTCCGGAAGACCAGGTTTGTTTTGGGAGGGCTTCTGAGGCAGCCCCTCATTTTTTCTACATGTATGAGAGCATGATCACCCACTTAGGCATTTTTCTCTCTTTTTCCGACTTCGAGATAGCTGTTTTATGCCACTGTCGTGTTGCTCCTACCCAGCTTCACCCCAACTCTTGGGGTTTTTTGAAAATTTATCAATTTATCAGCCATGCTTTAGACTTTCTGACTTCTTTGAAGATTTTCTTTTATCTCTTTCACATGACTAAGCCCTTTAGTGGGCAAAATAATAAACAGTAGTGGGTGTCTTTCCGGGCCATACAAAGCCGGAGAGTTTTTACCCTTTTTGATGAATCCTTCCATGACTTCAAAAAATTTTTTTCAAAGTTCAAGCCGTAGAGGGTCACCACCCCTTTTTCCTGGATGAAACTTCTTCTCCTTGTTTCCCCCTGTACTGGATAGAAGCCCCTCCTTGTGAAAAATACGGTTTGGATGATTTAAATGAGGTGGAGGCGGCCATTGTGGAGTTTCTCCGAGAAGTATGGGGGAGAGCCCCCTACCTGGATACAAAAAAGTTTCTCCAGGGGTCTCCGACCTTTGTCCAGGCTCAATTAGGTAGCTTTTTGTTTGTTTATCATATTTTCCGACTTGATGTTTGCACTACTTATTTCTTTCGACTTGTTTTTCTGACTTTAGCTTCCTAATTGTTTTTATAGAAATGGCAAAGAAGAATTCCAGGGAGTTTTACCAGAATGTTCAGGAGGCCAAAGCAAAATCCCGTACCAAAGTCGGCGGCGCCAGGGCAGCTGGTCCTTCTCTTCCTTCCCTTCCCCCTTCTTCTCACAATTTGGGGACCCCCACTCATCCTATTGTTATTTCTTCCTCGGCCTCTTCTCTGCCATCCCCTCCTCCCCGATCTTTCCCTGAGCCAGAAAAGAAGAAGCGCAAGACTCTAGAGTCTAGCTCTTCTTTTGAAGGTGAGGCTAAGGTGGATGCGCCTCAGTTTGTTCAGAAGCATATCTATCCTCATACTCACATAAGTATGGATGATGCTTCTGTTCGAAACCACCTTACTATTCTGGCTCAGGAGAGTATCAGGGCGGCAGGGGTGTGTACAAAGTTCCTTGATATTTTTGAGAAGACTCCCCTCAGCTCTTTGGGTTCATCCCTGAGGGTTGAAGAGCTAGAGGGGAGGATTCTTTTGTATCAGGAGGCTGAGAAGAGTCTGAAGGAGGAGGTCACCAAGTTGAAGGAGGAGAGGGATAATCTCCGAAAGGATGAGGAGAAGTTGATGGGCCGGTGCACTATGGCAGAGGGTCTGCGGGAGAAGGTGGAGCAAAGCTATTCGAGCTTGTTCCAGGACCTTGTGGAGGTTAAAAAAGATTTGGTAAGAGCTCAGAATGCTTATGCGGATTTGGAGGACTCCATTGCTGAGGGGTCCGAGGAGGCGTGGAGGGTCTTTAAGGAGCAGGTCGGGGTTATTGCTCCTGACCTGGATCTCTCCCCTTTGAATCCTGATAAGGTCGTAATTGACGGAGCTATTGTCTCTCCTCCCCGGCCTGTGTCTGAGTCCGAGTTGAAAACTCGGGGCCAGAGGATAATAGAATCCCCTCTCCGACCAGAAGATGTCTCGAGTTCTTCGAAGGCTCCTGAAACTTCCATTCCATCTTCTATGGACATTTCTCTTTCTAACTCTGGTGGTGCTCCGACTACTCTCCCTGGCTCAGGTGGAGACGTCTTTCCTAACTGAAAAGAAAGAATGGCTATATGGGGGCCCGGCCTGTGGATCCCCCCTTTTTTAAACTATTTTATTTTTATTCTGAGGTAGTATTCTGATGACATTTTCTTGGCCTTTTATGGCCGTAAACAAAATATTAAAAATACCCTTTTTTTGGACAAGGGTTTAGGTTATCTTTGTTGGTTGTGTGCATGCCTTTTTGTTTAGGTTTCGAAAAAACCCTTTTGATCCTTGTTTTGAAAACCCCTTTTTCTTAGCTGGCTGTCCCTTCTTCTAAGTTTTTTCTCAAATTTTTCTTGAAGGCTTGGGGCAGTCTTTTCCTTAGTGCCTTCTATAGGTTTTCTGATCTCTTTTTAGTATTCCTTCTCAATTTTTTAATTTATTGAGTTTTTGTAACTTAGGTTATTTTTGCTATGCATTTCTTTGTTTCTCGGTATTATCCGACTTGTTAGTCAGATAATTTCCGAGTTTATCATGATCGACTTTTATAACCTCTTTACACCGACTTGTACCTCGTCGTTTTATCCTGAAGACCATCTAGGTCAGTTCATGGGATTTTCACGCTTTATCGAGCTTAAGTCGGTGCGTTTTGTAGAAAGAAAGAAAGCGAGAAGGAATTTATAAGAGATATTGTAATAGATCTTTATTTATTTGTGAAGGTACTTTACTGCTACTAAGGGTGTTTGGCTATCTATGACCCCTTAGTCTCTACTATGATGCCTCGTTAAAACCTCCCCCCTTTCGAAAAAACCCTTTTCTTTTGGGAAAAAACCATGAAGTTGGGGAAAAGAGTACATCAGGGAGTAGAGTTCGCTTTTAACTGTAGTACCTTTTCATATTACAAGCATGCCAAGACCTAGGTAGCTCGGTGCCGTTTAAGTCGGTCACTTTGTAATAACCTTTTCCTAAGACCTCACTAATCTTGTATGGTCCCTTCCAATTAGCAGCGAGCTTTCCCTCTCCAGATTTATTGACTCCAATGTCGTTTTTGATTAAGATCAAGTCATCTGGGGCGAAGCTCCTTCAATGACTTTTTTGTTGTATCTGTTCATCATCCTTTGTTTCAATGCTGCTTCTCTAATATGGGCTCGTTCTCGGACTTCTGGGAGTAGATCAAGTTCTTCTTTGTATCCCTGTATGTTTCCAACCTCGTCGTAGAAGCTCACCTTTGGGCTTTTCTCGTTGATTTCGACTGGTATCATGGCTTCTATGCCATAAGCAAGTCGGAAGGGTGTTTCTCCTGTGGCAGACTAAGGTGTGGTCCGATAAATCCAAAGTACTTGTAGGAGCTATTCAGCTCAGGCTCCCTTTGCATCCTGCAACCTTTTCTTCAACCCTGCCAGTATGACCTTATTTGCTGCCTCGGCTTGTCCATTTGCTTGTGGATGTTCCACCGATGTAAACTGATGTTTGATTTTCATGCTGGCCACCAGGTTTTTGAAGGTTGAGTCGGTGAACTGAGTGCCATTATCAGTAGTGATGGAGTTAGGTACTCCATATCTGGTGATAATGTTCTTGTAGAAGAACTTCCGACTTCTCTGAGTGGTGATGGTGGCCAATGGTTCTACTTCTATCCACTTTGTGAAATAATCCACTCCCACTATTAGATACTTTACTTGCCCCGAGGCTTGGGGGAATGGTCCTAGCAAGTCCAATCCCTATTTTGTGAAAGGCCATGGGGAAGTTATACTGATGAGCTCCTCAGGAGGAGCTACATGGAAGTTTGCATGCATTTGGCATGGTTGGCACTTTTTCACAAATTATGTGGAATCTTTTTGTAAGGTTGGCCAGTAGAACCCAGTTCGGATTACCTTTCTGGCTAGCGACCTTGCTCCAAGATGGTTCCCGCAGATTCCATTGTGCACCTCTTCTAGCACCTCGGTTGTCTTTAAGGTCGGGATGCACTTTAATAGTGGTGTTGATATTCCCCTTTTATAGAGGATATTTTTCACCAGCGTGTAGTTTTGTGCTTCCCTCCGGATTCTTTTGGCCTCTTTTTCCTCTTTCGGGAGGATGTCGAATTTCAAGTATTCGACTAAGGGCTTCATCCACCCGAGGTCTAACCCGGCGACCTCAAAGACATCTTGAACAACCTCCGTTTTGACCACAGAGGGTTCGGGGAGAGTTTCTTGGATTAGGCTTCTGTTGTTCCCTCCTCGTTTGGTACTTGCAAGCTTCGAGAAGGCGTCTACCCTGCTGTTGAGGTCCCGAGTTATATGCTTTACCTCGGTCTCCTCAAAGGGCCTAAGGTGCTCCAAGATTTTGTCCAAGTACCTTTTAATGTTAGGATCTTTGGCCTGATACTCTCTGTTTATTTGGGAGGTCACCACTTGAGAGTCGCTGAATATCATTACTTTGGTTGCACCAACTTCTTCTGCCAGCTTTAACCCTGCAATCAAGGCTTCATACTCTACCTGATTGTTGGAAGCTGGGAACTCGAACTTGAGGGAGACTTCTATTTGCGTTCCCCCTTCCTGACCAGTATTATGCTTGCACCTCTTCCAACCTTGTTGGAGGACCCATCTAAATATAACTCCCATGTAGTGGATTTTTTCTCTTGATCTCCAGCGTATTTTGCTAGGAAGTCGATGAGGCATTGAGCTTTTATTGCCATCCGAACTTCGTATTTCAGGTCGAATTCGGAGAGCTCTATTGCCCATTGGACCATTCTGCTCGCAATGTCCTTCTTCTGGAGGATCTGCTTCATGGGCTGGTTCGTTCGGACTTTTATCGTGTGCGCTTGAAAATACGGCCGTAATCGGCGTGAGGCTGTTACTAAGGAGTATGCAAACTTTTCAAATTTTTGATACTTTAGTTCTGGGCCTTGTAAAACTTTGCTGGTGAAGTACACAGGATGCTGCCCGACCTCATCTTCCTGTATTAGAGCTGATGCTACAGCTCTGTCTGCTACTGACAGGTACACGACGAGCTCTTCCCCGACTATGGGTCGAGTCAGTATTGGAGGCTGGCTCAAAAACCTTTTGAACTCCTGGAATGCTTCTTCGCATTCCGGAGTCCATTCGAAATGGCATCCTTTTCTTAGTAGAGAGAATGGTAGAAGGGATCTTAGTGCCGATCCCGCCAAGAATCTGGAAAGGGCGGCGAGTCGGCCGTTCAATTGTTGGACCTCCCTTAGACAAGTCGAGCTTTTCATTTCTAGAATAGCTTTACACTTGTCGGGGTTTACTTTGATCCCCCTTTGTGTTAGCATGAACCCTAGAAACTTTCCCGCCTCCACCGCAAAGGTACATTTTGTGGGATTTAGTCTCATCCCATGTAACCTTACGGTGTTGAAAACTTGTGAGAGATCTGTCAAGAGGTCAGTTTCCTCCTTGGTTTTCACCAGCATGTCATCTACGTAGACCTCCATTAAGTTCCCGAGGTGGGGAGCGAACACTTTATTCATCAACCTTTGATATGTGGCCCCAGCATTTTTTAATCCAAAAGGCATTACCACATAGCAGTAGTATACTCTAGGTGTGATTAATGAAGTTTTTTCCTCAACCAGCTTATACATCAGGATTTGGTTGTATCCCGAGTAAGCATCCATGAACGACAAGTACTGATACCCTGAGCTCACATCTACTAGGGTGTCAATACTGGGAAGTGGATATGAGTCTTTAGGGCATGCCTTGTTCAGGTCAGTGTAGTCGACGCACATCCTCCACTTGCTGTTTTGCTTTTTGACTAGCACTACATTTGCTAGCCATGCCGGATACTTGACCTCTCGGATGAAGTCGGCCTCCAAGAGGGCTTGTACTTGCTCCTCCACCACCTGAGCTCGTTCTTTTCCGAGCTTGCGCCTGCGTTGCTATATGGGTCGTGATCTGGGGTGTACTAAAAGCTTGTGGGACATGAGCTGAGGGTCTATCCCAGGCATGTCAAAAGCTTTTCAAGCGAAGATGTCAGAATTATCTCGCAGGAGCTTTATCAGCCTCTATTTCAAATCTCCGTCTAGATTGGCTCCTATGTTGGTATTTTTTCCTTCTTCTTTTTCGATTTGAACCTCTTCAGTTCTTCCCTCCGGCTGTGGCCACAGCTCTTCTTTAGCTTTTATTCCCCCGAGCTCTATGGTGTGAACTTCCTTGCTCTTTCCTCGGAGGTTCAAGCTTTCGTTGTAGCATTTTCTTGCCAATTTCTGGTCTCCCCGTACCGTCGCTATTCCCTTAGGTGTTGGAAATTTCATGCAAAGGTGAGGGGTTGTACCACCGCTCCGAGCCGATTTAGCATAGTCCTGCCGATCAAGGCGTTATACGCCGATCCGACATCGATGACGATAAATTCGATGCTCAGAGTTTTGGAATTTTTTCCCTTTTCGAAGGTCGTGTGGAAGGGGATGTATCCCAGTGGCTTTATTAGTATGTATCTTAGCCTATACAGGATGTCCGGGTAAGCTTTTAGCTCCTTTTCATCCAACTCTAATTTGTCGAATGCGGGCTTAAAGAGTATATCAGCTGAACTCCCTTAGTCCACCAAGGTCTTGTGGAGGTTGGCATTCGCCAAGATCATGGTTATCACCACCGGGTCGTCATGGCCGGGCGTGATCCCTTGCCCATCCTCTTTGGTGAACGAGATGGTTGGGAGATCGGAGGACTCGTTCCCGACTTGATAAACTCGCTTTAGGTGTCGTTTGCGAGATGACTTAGTAAGTCCCCCTCCTGCGAATCCTCCAGAGATCATATGTATGTGTCTCTTGGGGGTTTGTGGTGGTGGGTCCCTTCTGTTCTCATCATCTCGTTTTCTTTTTCCATGATTGTCCGACCTTTCCATAAGATATCTATCAAGTCGGCCTTCCCTGGCCAACTTTTCTATCACATTTTTAAGGTCGTAGCAATCATTTGTTGAGTGGCCATACATCTTATGGTACTCTCAGTAGTCACCGCGACTTCCTCCCTTTTTATTTTTGATGGGTCTAGGGGGCGGCAATCTTTCAGTATTACAGATTACTTTATATATGTCTACTATGGAAACTTTTAGAGGAGTATATGAGTGATATCTCCTCGGCTTGTCGGGACCGACCTTCTCTTTTTTCTTGGGCTCCCTTTCTTTCTCTTTTGCTGAGTGAGAGGGGCCCTATCGCCAGCTTGTCTCCCGTAATCTGGCATTTTCCTCCATGTTGATATACTTTTCTGCTCTCTCTTGTACATCGCTCAAAGAGGTGGGGTGCCTTTTTGATATGGACTGAGAGAAGGGGTCTTCTCTAAGTCCATTTACTAACCCTATGATAACTCCCTCGGTGGGCAGGTCTTGAATCTCCAAGCACGCTTTGTTGAATCTTTCCATGTACTCTCGTAGAGGTTCTCCGACCTCCTGTTTAACTCCCAGGAGGCTCAGTGTGTGCTTTACTTTATCCTTCTGGATGGAGAACCTCATTATGAACTTTCTCGAGAGGTTCTCAAAGCTGGTAACCAACCTTTGAAGGAGGCTATCTGGTGCACGAAAATTACACTCACACTATGTAATTTCACATAACTAACCAGCAAGTGCACTGGGTCATCCAAGTAATACCTTACGTGAGTAAGGGTCGAATCCCACGGAAATTGTTGGCTTGAAGCAAGCTATGGTTATCTTATTATTCTTAGTCAGGATACCAATAGGGTTCTTTAGTTTCAATTGTAAAAAGTGAAAGAGTATGAACTAAGTAATTGTTACGCAGTAATGGAGAATACGTTGGAGTTTTGGAGATGCTTTGTCTTCTAAATCTCTGCTTTCCCCCTGTCTTCTTCTTCATGCACGCAAGGTTCCTACTATGGCAAGCTGTATGTAAGGCGTCACTGTTGTCAATGGCTACTTCCCATCCTCTCAGTGAAAATGGTCCAAATGCTCTATCACAGCATGGCTAATTATCTGTCGGTTCTCGATCATGTCGGAATAGAATCCATTGATTCTTTTGCATCTGTCACTACGCCCAATACTTGCGAGTTTGAAGCTTGTCACAGTTATTCAATCCCTGAATCCTACTTGGAATACCACAGTCAATGTTTAGACTTTCCGAATTCTCAAGAATGCTGCCAATGGATTCTAGCTTATACCACGAAGATTCTGATTAAGGAATCTAAGAGATACTCATTCAATCTAATGTATAATGGAGGTGGTTGTCAAGCACACGTTTATGGGTTGAGAATGGTGATAAGTGTCACGGATCATCACATTCATCACGGTTAAGTACGAATCAGTATCTTAGATAGAAACAAGCGTGTTTGAATGGAAAACAGAAATAATTGCATTAACTCATCGAGACACAGTAGAGCTCCTCACCCCCAACAATGGAGTTTAGAGACTCATGTCGTCAAAGAGTACAAAGTTCATATCTAAAATGTCATGAGGTATAGAATAAATCTCTAAAAGTTGTTTAAATACTAAACTAGTAACCTAGGTTTACAGAAAATGAGTAAACTAAGATAGATAGTGTAGAAATCCACTTCTGGGGCCCACTTGGTATGTGCTGGGGGCTGAGAGTTGAGCTTTTCACGTGCTTGGGCAGTTTCTAGAGTTAAACATCAGGTTGTAACCTGTTTTGGGCGTTTAACTCCAATTTGCAACCTGTTTCTAGCGTTTAACGCTAGAATGCAACATGGAATTGGCGTTAAACGCCAGTTTATGTCATTTATCTTCGAGAAAAGTATAGACTATTATCTATTGCTGGAAAGCCCTAGATGTCTACTTTCCAACCCAATTAAGAGCGCGCCAATTGAACTTCTGTAGCTCCAAAAAATCTATTCCGAGTGCAGGGAGGTCAGAATCCAACAGCATCCGCAGTCCTTTTTCTGCCTGAATCAGATTTTTGCTCAGCTCCCTCAATTTCAGCCAGAAAATACCTGAAATCACAGAAAGACACACAAACTCATAGTAAAGTCCAGAAATATAAATTTTTCCTAAAAACTAATAAAAACATACTAAAAAATAGCTAGAACCTACTAAAAACTACCTAGAAACAATGCCAAAAAGCGTATAAATTATCCGCTCATCACAACACCAAACTTAAATTGTTGCTTGTCCCCAAGCAACTGAAAATCAAATAGGATAAAAAGAAGAGAATATACTATAAATTCCAAAATATCAATGAAGCTTAGTTCTAATTAGATGAACGGGACTATTAGCTTTTTGCTTCTGAACAGTATTGGCATCTCACTTTATCCTTTGAAGTTTAGAATGATTGGCATCTATAGGAACTCAAAATTCAGATAGTGTTATTGATTCTCCTAGTTTAGTATGTTGATTCTTGAACACAGCTAATTTATGAGTCTTGGCCGTGGCCCTAAGCACTTTGTTTTCCAGTATTACCACCTGATATATAAATGCCACAGACACATAACTGGGTAAACCTTTTCAGATTGTGACTCAACTTTGCTAAAGTCCCCAACTAGAGGTGTCTAGTGTAATACCCGGTCTAACCAAAATTAATTAAATAATGAGTTAAGTAGGAGCGAATATGGTTGGAAGATTTGGCAATTGGAATTTGATGATTTAAATATGATATTTGGATTCAGTGAATTTTTCCGAGTCGGAAGACATTGTTTTCTGCGTAAAAGCGCGCAGTGGAATTTTGATCGGCAGTACCGGCTGAGACCTGTCTGGTACTGCAGCTGAGAAAATTGATTATGAGTAAATAAGATTAAGAAATGAGGAATTATAATTAGGGGAGGTAGAAATATTTGAAGTGCGATTTAGGGTGCTAATCTTAAAGGTTTTGGTCCAAAATTGGGCCAACGGACAAAAATAAGTGAACTGGGCCTAAGTGGGCCCAAGACCCAACATATATAAATATTAGTTATGAGCATTTCACCTCATTTTTCCCTAAAGAAGGGGTGTTGGGCGCTGAAATTGGGAAGAGAGAAGAGAAGAGAGAAAACCTAACTCTCTTTGATCTTCAAACCACCATAACTTGAGCTACGGAGTCCGATTGACGAGCCGTTTGCGGCCACGCATCGTTCTTCTCATCCTCTACAATTCTATCAAAGTTTTGTGGTGAGTAATCCACTGTCCTATGCCCAGTTTTCATTTTCCTCTTCAAATTCAAATTTGGTTTGGGTTTTGAGGAAACCTTGTGATTTTGGTTGTTTAGGAGTGCTCTAGTATGAGCCATGGGTGATATTTATCACAAACTTCAGTGGGTAAAGGTAAGAAACCCTCCAACCCTTGTGAATTGTCATTTTTATGAGTCCTAGGTTGATGTATGTATGTGATATTGGTTGTGTTAGTGCATTTGATGGTTTTGGTGCACAATTGAAAGATTGGTATTGCTTGAGGAGCTTTGGTGAGGCTTGGGGCTAAGGTTGGTGGAGACTTTCAAAGAAGAGGCTCAATTGATTTGGCTACAAGAGGTACGGTTTAAGTTTCATTTAAGTACCGTGTGGTGTGATGAGAATTCCTAGGCTAGATGCTCCTAGGATTAAGTTTGGATTGTGTAAATGGTTGGTGCTAATATGCATAGTTGGTATGTAATGTGAATTGATGATTGGGTTGAGAATTGTGTGGCCTTGTATACTTGGTGTATTGAAAATTTGATGTATTGGGTAATGAGTATTAATTTGTGGTTTATGCATTTAAATTGTGAAATTGGGCTGGAGGCCATAAATTTTGGGCCGGAGGCCGGAAAGAGGTAAGGAAGGTAAGTTGATGTGTGCATTGTATGATGACACAAGTGATTGGATGAATTTCAAATAATGAATATATGAATGATTGGGTTGGTTATTGAATAATAACGTTTGAGGAGTTGAAGTGTGGAATTTGGTAATTTTGGGTGAAATATGTAGATGAGGTATGTTTGGTTTTGGTTGAGATATATTATGTGGTCATATATGTAATTACGATTATTGATGCCTTGAGGATATGATGATGCATGAGAGATATGTATGTTGTGATATATGCTTGAGGAATGATTAAGGTTGATTTGTGGGTGAAACCATGTGACAGTGAGTATAATATTGATTATGTGTAATGATGATTGATTGGAAATAGTATTGTTGGAAATTGGGATGAGGAAAGATGTATGACATGTTAATGTGTTTGTAGTTTAGCCATTTGTTTGAAATGGGTAAAAATGGTTATATGGCAGTTTTGTGAATCGTGGTAAAGTGTTGATGTATGAGTTGAGGAGGCTTGATGTTGATTTTGGTATATTTTGATTGGTTTCAAAAAGGGTTGAAATTGGCATGTTTTGGTTGATTTTGAAAAGAGTTGAAAATGGCTTGTTTTGAAAATGGCACTTTGTGGTTTTGTATGAAAAACATGGTTTTTGGACATACTTTGACGAGACATAACTTGGACTACGGATCTCTATTTTGTGCCAAATCTATTTAGAAATGAAATTGGATCTGGGATGTCCATGCCGTTCGAAGAAGGGGTGAAAAACGATTTAAAATGAGAAAGTTATGTCTGTTGAAAGATTGGGGGTTGAATCTGTGAATTCTGCAGCTTTTAACTTAGAAAATTTTTAGCAGAATGGCCCCTCGCGCGTAGGCGCACTTGGCGCGTACGCGTCGTTCTTTCAGAAAACGCCATCCACGCGTGCGCGTGATGTGCGCGGGCGCGCCGATGTGCTGCACCCAATGCCCAGCCATTTTCTAGAGGGTTGTGCCTGAACTGTGCCTGTTTTGTGCCTGGGGCACGAGAGCACCCACGCGTTCGCGTGGTGGACGCATGCGCGTCGCTTGGGTATTTTTCAATCCACGCGTTAGCGTGCATGACGCATACGCATCGATGAGTTTTGTGGCCATCCACGCGTGCGCGATGAGTGCGCGTACGCGTGGCCCTGTTTTCATCCCAAAGTTGATTTTTGAGTTTTAAAAGCCAAATCTCATACTTTTAAGCCTTCGATCTCACCCCTTATGTATTAAATCATTATGATATGCCTAGTAATGAGAAAGGAGCTAGGGGATGTGGTAACTTGCGAGTGAAGCAAGGGGAAAATTTATGATTAATGATGATCAACGATGATTATATGAGATATGGAGGATGACGGTGGAAGTACCGTGTATGCCAGGAGCCGAAGGGCTATATTTATTGATAAATGACTAGTTCTTGATTGAACCATGAGCCGGATGGCTGAGTTATTGCCGGGTTATGGCAAAGCCATTATTAATTATGGCTGAGTATAAATGTATATATGATTAATGAATGAATGTGTTAAAAAGAAGAGAATATACTATAAATTCCAAAATATCAATGAAGCTTAGTTCTAATTAGATGAACGAGACTATTAGCTTTTTGCTTCTGAACAGTTTTGGCATCTCACTTTATCCTTTGAAGTTTAGAATGATTAGCATCTATAAGAACTCAGAATTCAGATAGTGTTATTGATTCTCCTAGTTTAGTATGTTGATTCTTGAACACAGCTAATTTATGAGTCTTGGCCGTGGCCCTAAGCACTTTGTTTTCCAGTATTACCACCGGATACATAAATGCCACAGACACATAACTGGGTAAACCTTTTCAAATTGTGACTCAGCTTTGCTAAAGTCCCCAACTAGAGGTGTCCAGAGTTCTTAAGCACACTCTTTTGCTTTGGATCACGACTTTAACCACTCAGTCTCAAGCTTTTCACTTGGACCTGCATGCCACAAGCACATGGTTAGGGACAGTTTGATTTAGCCGCTTAGGCCTGGATTTATTTCCTTGGGCCCTCCTATCCATTGATGCTCAAAGCCTTGGATCCTTTTTACCCTTGCCTTTTAGTTTTAAGGGCTATTGGATTTTTCTGCTTGCTTTTTCTCTCTCTTTTTTTGCCATTTTTTTCACTGCTTTTTCTTGCTTTAAGAATCAATTTCATGATTTTTCAGATTATCAATAACATTTCTCTTTGTTCCTCATTCTTTCAAGAGCCAACAATTTTAACATTCATAAACAACAAGATCAAAAATATGCACTGTTCAAGCATTCATTCAGAAAATAAAAAGTATTGCCACCACATCAATATTATTAAACTAATTTCAATGATGAATTCGAAACTCATGTACTTCTTGTTCTTTTGTATTAAAAACATTTTTCATTTAAGAAAGGTGAATGATTCATGGAATTATTCATAGCCTTAAGACATAGTTACTAAATACTAATGATCATGTAGTAAAGACTCAAAACATAGACAAACATATAGCATAAAATCGAAAAACAGAAAAATAAAAGCAAGGAGATTAAGGAATGAGTCCACCTTAGTGAGGGTAGCGTCTTCCTCTTGAAAAACCAAAGGTGCTCTTGAGCTCCTCTATGTCTCTTCCTTGCCTCTGTTGCTTGATCCCTAGTAATTTTGATGCTCCTATCCTTAGTTGCTCCCAATAATCGTGTGGAGGAAAATGTATCCCCTGAGGTATCTCAGTGATTTCTTGATGAGGGAATTTCTCATGCTCTTGTTGAGGTCCATGAGTGGGCTCTCTTGATGTGCAGTCAAATACTATACTACTGAGCTATGGACCCTTGAGATGAATCTCTCCATCTCCCATGACTCAGAGGTAGAAGCAATTGCCTTCCCTTTCCTCTTTTTTGAGGTTTCTCTGGCCTTAGGTGCCATCAATGGTTATGGAAAAACAAAAAAGCTATGCTTTTACCACACCAAACTTATAATATTGCTCGCCCTTGAGCAAAAGAAGAAATAAGGGAGTAGAAGGAGAAGTGGAGGAGATAGAGGTGTGTGAATGGGTGGGTTTGGGAAGGAAATGGTTTGAATTTGAATGGTGAGGTAGGTGGGGATCTTGTGGGATCCACAGATTCTGAGGTGTCAAGGATTTCTCATCCCTGCACCATTTAGGCATGTAGAACGCCCTCTTAGTGCAATCCTGGCATTTAACGCCAGACTGCTGCTTGTTTCTGGCGTTAAACACCCAAATGTAGGTTGTTTCTGGCGTTTAACGCCAGCCTTCTGCTTGTTTCTGGCGTTAAACGCCAGCTTGGTACTTGTTTCTGGCGTTAAACGCCAGACAGATGCACGTTTCTGGCGTTTAAACGCCAGACAGCTCTTTCTCCAGGGTGTGCTTTTTCTTCTGCTATTTTTTATTCTGTTTTTAATTTTTGAAATTGTTTTGTGACTCCACATGATTATAAACCAAATAAAAACATAAGAGAACAATAGAAATATAGACAAATAAAAATTGGGTTGCCTCCCAATAAACACTTCTTTATTATCTTTAGCTGGACTATTACTGAGCTTTAATCCAGTCTCAGTCTTGAGCATTCTTGCTCAACATTGCCTTCAAGATAATGCTTGACTCTTTGCCCATTAACAATGAACTTTTTGTCAGAGTCACTATCATGAAGCTCTGCAAACCATGGTGTTTCTTGAATGGCAAAAATTTGCTCATCCGGAAAGGTTTCAGAGATCTCAGTAAGAGGGAGGGACGTCCTATCTACTGGTTCTATTCGGGACAGGTGATCTGCTACTTGATTCTCTGTCCCTTTTCTGTCTCTTATTTCTATATCAAACTCTTGCAGAAGCAACACCCATCTTATGAGCCTGGGTTTTGAATCCTGCTTTGTGAGTAGATATTTAAGAGCAGCATGGTCAGTGTACACAATCACTTTTGATCCTACTAAATAGGATCTGAACTTGTCAATGGCGTAAACCACTGCAAGCAATTCCTTTTCTGTGGTTGTGTAGTTCTTCTGTGCATCATTTAGAACACGACTGGCATAATAAATGATGTGTAGAAGCTTGTCATGCCTCTGTCCCAACACTGCACCAATGGCATGATCACTGGCATCACACATTAATTCAAATGGTAATGTCCAGTCTAGTGCAGAAATGACTGGTGCTGTGACCAGCTTAGCTTTCAGAGTCTCAAATGCCTGCAGACACTCCTTATCGAAGATAAATGGCGTGTCAGCAGCTAGCAGATTACTCAGAGATTTTGTAATTTTTGAAAAATCCTTTATAAACCTTCTGTAGAATCCTGCATGCCCCAAAAAGCTTCTGATTGCCTTAACATTGGCTGGTGGTGGTAATTTTTCAATTACCTCTACCTTAGCTTGATCCACCTCTATTCCTTTGTTCGAAATTTTGTGCCCAAGGACAATTTCTTCAGTCACCATAAAGTGACATTTCTCCTAGTTTAAAACCAGGTTAGTCTCTTGGCACCTCTTTAGAACAAGTGCTAGATGGTCAAGACAAGAGCTGAATGAGTCTCCAAATACTAAAAAGTCATCCATGAAGACTTCCATAAATTTTTTCACCATATCAGAGAAAATAGAGAGCATGCACCTTTGAAAGGTTGCAGGTGCATTGCACAGACCAAATGGCATCCTTCTGTATGCAAATACTCCAGATGGACATGTGAATGCTGTTTTCTCTTGATGCTGGGGATCTACTGTAATTTGATTATAACCTGAATATCCATCCAGAAAGCAGTAGTAATCATGATCTGCTAGTCTTTCTAGCATCTTGTCTATGAATGGTAAAGGAAAATGATCCTTTCTGGTAGCTGTATTGAGCCTTCTGTAATCAATACACATACGCCACCCTGTAACTGTTCTTGTAGGAACTAGTTCATTTTTTTCATTATGAACCACTGTCATGCCACCCTTCTTAGTGACGATTTGGACAGGGCTCACCCAGGGGCTATCAGAAATAGGATAAATAATCCCAGCCTCTAGTAATTTAGTGACCTCCTTTTGCACCACTTCCTTCATGGCTGGATTCAGCCGCCTCTGTGGTTGAACCACTGGCTTAGCGTCATCCTCCAATAGGATCTTGTGCATGCATCTGTCTAGGCTAATGCTCTTAAGATCACTGATGGACCACCCAAGAGCTGTCTTGTGTGTCCTCAGCACTTGAATTAGTGCTTCCTCTTCCTGTGGCTCTAAGGTAGAGCTTATGATTACAGGAAAAGTGTCACCTTCTCCCATAAATGTATATTTTAAGGATGGTGGTAATGGTTTGAGCTCCGGTTTAAGAGGTTTCTCCTCTTTCTGAGGGATTTTCAGAAGTTCTATTATTCTCTCTGGTTCCTCCAGATCAGGCTGAACATCTTTAAAGATATCCTCTAGCTCTGATTCGAGACTCTCAGTCATATTGACCTCTTCCACCAGAGAGTCAATAATATCAATGCTCATGTAGTCGTTTGGGGTGTCTGGATGCTGTATAGCTTTGACAACATTCAACTTAAACTCGTCCTCATTGACTCTCAGGGTTAATTCCCCTTTTTGGACGTCAATGAGGGTTCGTCTAGTTGCTAGGAAAGGTCTTCCTAGAATGAGAGTTGCACTCTTGTGCTCCTCCATTTCCAACACCACAAAGTCAGTGGGAAAGGCAAATGACCCAACCTTGACAATCATGTCTTTAATCACGCCTGATGGGTATTTAATGGAGCCATCAGCAAGTTGGAGACATATCCGGGTCGGTTTGACTTCTTCAGTCAAACCAAGCTTTCTGATAGTAGATGCAGGTATTAGGTTGATACTTGCCCTAAGATCACATAGAGCTTGCTTGGTACAAGTACCCTCTAATGTGCATGGTATCATAAAGCTTCCGGGATCTTTAAGCTTTTTTGGTAAGCTTTTCAGAATGACTGCACTGCATTCTTCAGTGAGGTAACTTTTTCAGTTTCTCTCCAATCCTTCTTATGACTTAAGATCTCTTTCATGAACTTAGCATAAGAGGGTATTTGCTCAAGTGCCTCTACAAACGAAATCTTTATTTCAAGAGTTCTGAGATAGTCTGCAAAGCGGGCAAATTGCTTATCCTGTTCTGCTTGGCGGAGTTTCTGAGGATAAGGCATCTTGGCTTTATATTCCTCAACCTTAGTTACTGCAGGTTTATTTCCTACAGAGGTGGTTGGGAAAGCCTTCTTAGAGGGGTTGCTATCAGCACTTGTATGTGTCTGATCCCCCACTGGCGTTTGAATGCCAGGGTTGGAAGCTGGATTGGCGTTGGACGCCAACTCCTTACCTGTTTCTGGTGTTTGAATGCCAAAACTGAGCTTTTTTTGGGCGTTTGACGCCACTTCCTTGCCTGTTTGTGGTGTTTGAATGCCAGAACTGAGCATGGGTTGGGCGTTTAACGCCAACCCTTCACCCTTTTCTGGCATTTGAATGCCAAAATTATTCCTCTCTGGGCTCTTACTGTCCTCAGAGGGATTTTGGGTAGCAGTTTGTTCATTTCTTGGCTTTCTTCTGCTTTGAAGTGAGGTATTTAATATCTTCCCACTTCTTAATTGAACTACTTGGCACTCTTCTATTATTTGTTTTGATAACAGCTGTTCTGTTTGCTTCAACTGTACTTCCATGTTCATATTAGCCATTCTTGTGTCTTGTAGTATCTCCTTGAATTCGGCTAGTTGTTTTGTTATAAAATCTAATTGCTGATTGAATTCAGTAACTTGTTCTGCAGGACTGAGTTCAGAAGTTACTGTTTTAGCCTCTTCTTTCATGGGAGGTTCACTGCTTAGGTACAGATGCTGATTTCTGGCAACTGTATCAATGAGCTCTTGAGCTTCTTCAATTGTCTTTCTCATGTGGATAGATCCACCAGCTGAGTGGTCTAGAGAAATCTGAGCTTTCTCTGTAAGCCCATAATAGAAAATGTCTAACTGCACCCACTCTGAAAATATTTCAGAGGGGCATTTTCTTAGCATCTCTCTGTATCTCTCCCAGGCATCATAAAGAGATTCATTATCTCCTTGTTTAAAGCCTTGGATGCTCAGCCTTAGCTGTGTCATCCATTTTGGAGGGAAATATTGATTCAGGAATTTTTCTAACAGCTGTTTCCATGTCCTTATGCTAGCCTTAGGTTGATTATTTAACCACCTCTTAGCTTGGTCTTTTACAGCAAATGAAAACAGTAACAATCTGTAGACATCCTGATCTACTTTTTTATCATGTACTATGTCAGCAATTTGTAGAAACTGTGCCAGAAACTCTGTAGGTTCTTCTTGTGGAAGACCGGAATACTGGCAACTTTGCTGCACCATGATAATGAGCTGAGGATTCAACTCAAAACTACTAACTCCGATAGAGGGTATACATATACTACTCCCATATAAAGCAGTAGTGGGGTTAGCATATGACCTCAGAGTCCTTCTGGACTGTTCATTTCCACTTAGGTCCATGATGGAGAAAGGGAGATGATGTGGATTTATTTTATTATATAAAAAAAATAATTTTCGAAATAATAAATAAAATAAAATAAAAACTAAAATAAAAAATAAAAATAAAATTTAAAAAAATATTTTAAAAATTTTCGAAAAAGTGAGGAGAGAGAAAGTGGTTAGGATATTTTTGAAAAAGATGTGATTTTTAAAAATCTTAAAAGGATAAGATTTGAAAAATTTTGAAATTGAAATCTGAATTTTTATAAAAAAAATTCGAAATAATTGCTTGAAAATAGTTAGAAAAGATATTTTTTATTTTTGAATTTTATTATGAAGGAGAAAAACACACAAAAGACACAAGACTTAAAATTTTTAAATTCAATGCTCCTTGTTTTCGAAAATTTTGGAGGAAAAACACCAAGGCACACCAAACCTAAAAATTTTAAGATCAAAACACAAAGAAGACTCAAGAACACCTTGAAGACTCACAAGAACACCAAGAACAAAAGAAAGAACACCAAACTTAAAACTTTTAGAAAACCAAATTAAAATTTTCGAAAACTAAAGAAAAATTAACAAGAGAACACCAAACTTAAAGTTTGACACAAGATTTAATCAAAGAAAAATTATTTTTGAAAAAGTTTTTAAAGGAAGATACCTAATTGCCAAGAATATAAACCCACGCTCTAGCTAACGGAGCTATAAATTTAACGTGTTTTAGTAAGGTATTTAATAAATAAAATTTTTTTGAAAACTAAAAATTTGAAAATGCACAAGAAAAACAAGAAAATACACAAAACAAGACAAACCAAAGATCAAACAAGAAAAATTGACAAGAACAAATTGAAGATCAAGGAAGAACAAAGAACATGCAATTCGAAAATTAAAAGACAAAAAAGCATGCAATTGACACCAAACTTAAAACATGACACTAAACTCACAAAAAAACTAAAAATGAAAAAAAATAATATTTTTGAAAAATTTTTGAAAAGAAAATCTTTGACCCAAAAGACAAAATTTTCCTAATCTAAGCAACAAGATTCACCGTCAGTTGTTCAAACTCAAGCAATCCCCAGCAACGGCGCCAAAAACTTGGTGCACGAAAACTACACTCACACTATGTAACTCTGCACAACTAACCAACAAGTACACTGGGTCGTCCAAGTAATACCTTACGTGAGTAAGGGTCGATCCCATGGAGATTACCGGCTTGAAGCAAGCTATGGTTATCTTATTATTCTTAGTCAGGATACCAATAGGGTTCTTTAGTTTCAGTTGTAAAAAGTGAAAGAGCATGAAATGAGTATTTGTTACGCAGTAATGGAGAATGTGTTGGAGTTTTGGAGATGCTTTGTCTTCTGAATCTCTACTTTCTCCTTGTCTTCTTTTTCATGCACGCAAGGTTCCTCCTATGGCAAGCTGTGTATTGGTGGATCACCGTTGTCAATGGCTACCATCCGTCCTCTCAGTGAAAATGGTCCAAATGATCTGTCACAGCACAACTAATCATCTGTCGGTTCTCGATCATGTCAGAATAGAATCCAGTGATTCTTTTGCGTCTGTTACTATGCCCAACACTCGTGAGTTTGAAGCTCGTCACAGTCATTCAATCCCTGAATCCTACTTAGAATATCACAGACAAGGTTTAGACTTTCCGGATTCTCAAGAATGCTGCCAATAGATTCTAGCTTATACCACAAAGATTCTGATTAAGGAATCCAAGAGATATTCATTTAATCGAAGGTAGAACGGAGGTGGTTATTAGGCACGCGTTCATAGATTGAGAATGGTGATGAGGCTTCATCGTGGTTAAGTACGAATGAACATCTTAGAGAGAAACAAGCGTGTTTGAATAGAAAACAGAAATAATTGCATTAGTTCGTTGGGACGCTGTAGAGCTCCTCACCCCCAACAATGGAGTTTAGAGACTCATGCCATCAAAAACTACAAAGTTCAGATCTAAAAATGTCATGAGATACAAAATAAGTTTCTAAAAGTTGTTTAAATACTAAACTAGTAACCTAGGATTACAGAAAATGAGTTAACTAAGATAGATAGTGCAGAAATCCACTTCTGAGGCCTACTTGGTGTGTGCTGGGGTTGAGACTTGAGCGTCACACGTGTCTGGGCTGTCTTTGGAGTTAAACATTCGGTTGTAACCTATTTCTGGCGTTTAACTCCAACTTGCAACCTGTTTCTGGCGTTCAACGCCAGAATGCAACATGGAACTGGCGTTAAACGCCAGTTTACGTCATTTATCTTCGAGCAAAGTATGGTCTATTATATATTGTTGGAAAGTCCTGGATGTATAATTTCCAACCCAATCAAGAGCGCGCCAATTAGACTCCTGTAGCTCCAAAAAATTCATTCCGAGTGCAGGGAGGTCAGAATCCAACAGCATCAGCAGTCCTTTTTCAGCCTGAATCAGATTTTTGCTCAGCTCCCTCAATTTCAGCCAGAAAATACCTGAAATCACAGAAAAACACACAAACTTATATTAAAGTCCAGAAATATGAATTTTACCTAAAAACTAATAAAAATATACTAAAAACTAACTAAAATATACTAAAAACTACATGAAATTACCCCCCAAAAGCATATAAAATATCCACTCATCAGTCGTCTCTCAAAAAATTGCAGGGAAGTGCTCTTGTTATTGGCTATGAAGGAATATTTTGGGGTTTTTGTAATAAGGTACAAGAAATGTAAATGGCAAAGGAAATAAACTAGCAACTAAGAGCGCTCTTGGCAAGGAATGAGAACTAGAAGTCCTTTCCTCATTATCATCATCAATTGTGACAAGAATTGTCCATTGCTCCTACTTAGTTAACCTCTAACTATGAAGGAAAGTCAAGTGGATACAATCAACTTGAGTCCACAAGTCATAGTCAAATCATAGTGAAAGACTAGATTTAGTGGCATTCAAGTCAACTAGCAACTTCCAATTATCAATCAACAAAAGAGTTTGATAAATCAGGAGTCTCCAATTACTCAACCCAAGCCAAGAGGAGAAAAATCTACTCTAACATCCTACCAAGCATTTTATCAAACACTTGGAAGGCATAAAAGGAAAGTGTAATAAAATTGCAAGAATTGTAAATCTACAACTACCAATTGCAAGGAAATAATAATAACAAAGCAATTAAACAATAAGGGAACATGAAATATGAAATTGCATTAAATGGAAGTTGAAATTGACAAGAGTGTTCATAAATAAACATAACCAAAATGAGAAATTAACAAGAGAAAAGATAGAAATCAAGACAATAGAACAAGAAATTGTAAAGGAAAAGTAGATGAAAACATGAAATTAAACCTAGATTTAAGAGAGATTAACCTAACCCTAACCTAATATCTAGAGAGAAGACCGAGCTTCTCTCTCTCGAAAACTAACTAAAGGCTCATCATAACTACCATAAGTGCTCCCCTTTTGTCCAATCTTCAATTCTGCATGAAATAGTCCTTCGAATCAGTTGGATTTGGGCCTGGGAAGCTCAGAAATTACCCCCAGCATTTTCACTTTAATGAGGTCACATGCGAGCAGTGACGCGTACGCATGGGTCATGCGTACGCGTTGCTTGGCATTTTGCTATCCACGCGTATGCGTCTGTCATGCGTACACGTCGTTGGTGCGGAATTTCTAGCCACAAACTAACCGGCAAGTGCACCGGGTCGTACCAAGTAATACCTCAGGTGAGCGAGGGTTGATCCCACGAGGATTGATGGACTAAGCAACAATGGTTAAGTGATTTACTTAGTTAGACAAACAGAAAATGGTGTTGAGAGTTCAAAAAGCATTAAACAGGAAACTCAGAATATCAGAAGACAGGCAATAAATAAGTTGGGAATAAAATATGGAGAAAGCAGTTAAGGCTTCAGAGTTATCTATTTTCCGGATTGACTTTTCTTATTAATTTATTTTAATCATGTAAGATTTAATTCATAGAAAACTATATGTGACTAAACCCTAATTTCTTAGACCTTTTTAGTCTCCTCTAACTCTCATCAATTGCCAATTCCTTGGTCAATTAATTCCAATTAGAGGGTGAAGTTTAATTCTAGTTATTATGCCACAAAAATCCTAATTACCTAAAGATAAGAAGATTATATGTCACGTAGCCCATTAAATCCAGATAATTAGAAATTTAGGAGAATATGTTTTCAAGCTGTTGTTCAAGTAAAGAGCTTTTCCAAGTTATACAAGAACTCAATTAGAAAGAGGGTCATACTTCCGTTCCACCCAATTTCAATAAATAAAGAACGAAAACAATTCATGAATTATATGAATCAATACATGAATTAAAATAGAAAAAACAAGCAACAGAATCAATCCATACAATAGACAGAGCTCCTAACCTTAACAGTGGAGGTTTAGTTGCTCATGGTTCAGAGTGAAAACTAGGATTCTGGTAAACTGTAAATTTGGGATGAGATGGAATAATTCTCCAGAAGAAAAGTTTTTTCTTTTTATATCTACTCCTAATTAATTTAAAATCTATTTTCTAAAACTAAAATAATATCTTTTTCTATTTTAAAATAAAAAATAAAATTTAAATCAGAATTAATTAAAGCAATCCACGCGTCTTCAATTGATGAATGGGAACCACTTGCTTCGTAGGGAGGCACGCTTAACTTGGCTTGAAATTGCGCCTTACTTGAAGGATACTGATGAGCGGATATTTTGTACGCTTTTTGGGGGTAATTTCATGTAGATTTTAGCATGTTTCAGTTAGTTTTTAGTAAAATAATATTAGTTTTTAGGCAAAAATCATATTTCTGGACTTTACTATGAGTTTGTGTGTTTTTCTGTGATTTCAGGTATTTTCTG